>NW_021628221.1:114080-151909 GCF_900005855.1 Plasmodium gallinaceum | reverse complement strand
AAAATTTAAAAAGGTAAAAAAAAATGTAAAAAAAAAAAAATTTAAAAAAAAAAAAAAAAAAAAAAAAAAAAAAAAAAAAAAATACAAACTTCAAAAATTTTAGAGATATTAAAATGTTAAAAAAAAGAATAAGATATAGATAAATTTATACTTTTTATAGCAAATAATAATAAAAAGTATAGGATAAATTCGTATGAATAAAAATATAAAAATTTAATAAAAGGAAAGTAAATTTTTTCTATTTAAGTGTAAAAGAAACTTCAAATAACAATATGCTATTAAAGCAAAAATACAAGTTATCAAAATTTACAATATACACTTTAAATATAAATAATCAGAAATATTAAAAAAAGGAAAAATAACATTTTAAATAAAATGATTTTTTTTTAAAATAAGAATATACTAAAAAAATTTTATATGACTATGCATCTCAAAAAAAAAAAAAAAAAAAAAAAAAATTAAAATTTTTTAAAAATAATACAACTTAAAAGGCTTGTTTGTTTTTTACAAGGTAAAAAATTTTCTTATACTTTTTTTGAAAAGATATTTTTGTAAATTTGCAAATATATGACTATGTAAAATTAAAATTTTTTGCTTTATTCTCTTTTAAAAAAAATTATACTAATAACTTATATTTTTCCAAGGAAAAAGAAGAAAAAAAAATATATTATTGCAAATTATATGATCATAAATTTTTATATATGTGTGTTATAAAATGAATAATAAATATAATGTAATAATTTACAAGAAAAGAAAAACACACTGTAGATTGGATGTTTTACTCTTCTTGTTTTATGCTTTTTATCTAAATTTTATTTTACAAAACAAAAAATTTGAAGCACAACTTTCAGATTATGAATATATAGAAAGATTAAAATTAGAAAAAATTGAAGAAGAAAATATTTTTAAGTTTAATAATTCTAACATATCTTCTGACAAATTAATATATGAAGAAAATGGAGAAGAAATCACGGAAAATTTGGATGGAATAAAGATACAAATGGATAACTTAGAAAGAGAACATGAAAATACGAATTATAAAATCGTAAATAATGAACAAAATATATATATTGATAATAATAAAAATGATAAAGAAAAAATATTAAAAGATAAAGAAGAAGAAGAAACTCAATTAAAACCTATAATATTAGGAAAATATAATTTGATATATATTTTTTATAGTATAGAATTTTTATGTTTACTATTATTTATATTTTTTCATTTGATGATTTTTCTTTTATCTCAATGGAATTTAAATGTTTATTTATTTATTGCTTTTAAGAATTTAAATAGTAATGATAAAAATAAGTATATATATAATTTAGAGAAATTGTGTACTCATGTATATATTAAACCACTAATGAAAACAGATGAAAAGATAGGAATAAATAGTAAGGAAAGATTTAACACTGATTATAATTTTTATAAACCAAAAGCGGAATTAGTAGAACTAAAAAAACTGAATAATGATATTTTTTTTTTTTATAAACAAAAAAAATATTTATTTGATTATAAATTAGTGAAATTTGAATCACTTAAACATTTTGATATTTTTAATGTGTCATTTTATTTAAAATGGAAAGGATTAATTGAATGTGAACAAAATTTATATGATGATTTATATATAAGTAATATTACGGAAGATATAAAAAGAAGCATAAAAAGTGAAAATTTAAATGATCTATTTAATAAAATAGATATTTTATACTCAGATAAAGCTAGAAGAAAAGACATAAAATCAAATAAAACTAAAACGAAATTAGTTGATTCGGATAATATTTTAAAAGAAGAAGAAAATAAAAGAAGTAATCTCATAAATGATAAGAATAAAAATGAAGAAAATAATTCTAATGAAGTAAATAAAAGTAAGAAAGTACATATAATGGAAAGTCAGGGAAAAATGAATGAAAACTTTTATTATAATAAAAGTTATTTTCAAATACCTCATGATTTATATGTAAATAATAATTTAAATAAATATGGAGAAAATATATATGACATTCCATCTCCATGTTTTAAAAAATTATTATATGAAGCTATGTTATCTCCTTTCTTTATTTTTCAATTTTTTAGTATTATACTATGGATGCTTGATAGCTACTGGTATTTCGGGATTTTTTCAATTTTTATTTTAATAGTTCTAGAAGCACAATTAATTAACAAAAGAATAAGAGAATTTAACCTTATAAATAGTATGAAAGTACCTGCACAAAATGTATATGTATATAGAAATATGCAATGGAAAATTATAAAATCAAATATGTTACTACCTGGAGATATATATATTTTGGCGAATGAATTAAATGGTAATGATAATATATGCACATGCGAAACATTACTAATTGAAGGAATTTGTATAACTGATGAGTCAATTCTTACAGGGGAATCAATTCCACTAATTAAAGCAGCTATAGATAAAAATACAGAAGAAAAAAATGACATTAATTTTGAAAAATCTATTTTTTTAGATAAAATAGATATTAAAAATAAACATAAAAAAAATATTGTTTATGCAGGGACAAATGTATTATTAACAAAAAATGATAAAAATGAATTTAATAATAAAAAGTTACCTATTAGCGGATGTGTAGGAATTGTATTAAAAAATGGATTTACTACATATCAAGGAAAATTAGTTAGAACAATTATTAATACTTCAGAAAAAGTTAATTCTTCTGGTATTGATTCAATTGTATTTCTTCTTATATTATTATTATTTTCTATATCATCTAGTGCATATGTGGTATATAGTGTTTTACAATCTAATCATGAAAGGAATTTATATAAACTAGTTTTGTCTGTTTCTCATATAATTACGGCTGTCATACCTCCTGAATTTCCAATAACTTTATCATTAGCAGTAACCATATCTATTGTGTATTTGTATAACTTAAAAATATATTGTACAGAACCATTCAGACTCCCTTTTTCAGGGAAATCAAAAATATGTGCCTTCGATAAAACAGGAACATTAACGGAAGATAATATGATTGTTTTAGGTTTATTTGGATTAGATAATAATTTTACAAAAATAAATGAATTAAAAGAGTCTATTGTTAACAAACAGAGAATTCCTTTTTTGTCCTTATCTGTTATAGCAGGATGCCATTCTATATGTACAGTTAATAACAAATTATTAGGAGATCCATTAGAAAAAAATTCTTTTTTAAAACTTAAATGCAATATGAAAAGTTTAGATAACACTTTTGTGTATACAGATAATAGAAAATCGGCTAACGAAATAAATAAAAAATCAGGTAATTCTTCTTCAAAAAACAATTATGTAGAAAATTTTCAAATTTATAAGAGATTTTTTTTTTCTTCCGAATTGCAAAGAATGACTTGTATAACGTTTCATGAGGGATATGAAAATGACTGGTTTGGTGAAGAGTATGAAGAAGAATCTACCAATAATAATAAAGAAAATAAAGATAAAACTATTAATGAAAACATGGAAATTCTAGATAATTTAAAAAAAAATAAAAATAATAATAACAATCAATTCACAAGACAATATTTAGTAGTAAGTAAAGGATCACCAGAAATTATGAAAAAGTTTTTAAAAAAAATTCCTGCAAATTACGATCAAATTTTAGACAGCTTATCGATTAAAGGGTATCGTGTTTTATGCCTAGCTGCAAATGTATTAGATAATGGAATAATATCTAAAAATATAAAAAGAGAAGAAATAGAAAAAGATTTATACTTTTGTGGATTTTTAGCATTTATATGCCCAATTAAAAAATTAACACCTAACTACATTCTTGATATAAAAAGAGCAGGGATCAAAAATATTATGATTACAGGTGATAATGCTTTGACAGCATGTCAAGTTTCTTTAGATGTTAATATAATTCCACCTGTAAAAATTAAAGATATTTTAATTTTAAAATTAAAAGAGAATTATTTGACTGATAAGAGAGTTCTAAATGAAAATTCCAAAGATTTAAATCAAGATGAGAAAAATTATGCAATTGAAGAAGAGAAAGGAAATAAGAATGAAATAAATAAAAAAGAGGAACATAAAAGCATAAATGAAAATACATCAAATCAAACTTTTACAAATAAGGAGAAGGAAGAAGCGATAGTGATACTAAATAATATTAGCAAAAGAAACATAAATTTAAAGATTTATGTAGAAAAATTAATTAGAATAATTGAAAACAATAAAAATATAAATAATATATTGTATTTTGTTAATAGAGAAAATAAAAAAGTTTTACCTTTTATTGATAGTGAAGAATATATAAAGTTGTGTGGGAAACTTTTTTCTATGTGTATAACAGGGGATATAATTGAATATTTTCTTCAAAATATTCAGAAGCATTTTACATTATTTGATGAACTCATAAAAAGAGTTCACGTATTTTGCAGAGTATCTCCGAAAAATAAGGAAATTATTATAAAAACTTTAAATAAGTTAGGTAATATAACGATAATGTGTGGAGATGGTACTAATGATATGGCAGCATTAAAGGCTGCACATGTAGGTATTTCATTATTAAGTATAAAAATAAGTTATAAAAATAATAATTTAAGTAACAACTTAAAAAATAATGAAAGTTATTTGAACAATAATCGAGATTATAATAATTCGCTTAAAACTTATGAAAATCATTTAAAAAATGCGTATGATAACTTAGAAATAAAGAATAGAAGTAATGTTATGCATAATAATATGAATTATAGGTATTATGAACAAATGAAGTTATATAACGAAAGGAAAAAAAAAATAGAAAGTATGATGCAGTCTATGGATGATTCATTGCCATTAATAAAATTAGGAGAAGCAAGTATAGCGTCACCTTTTACTTATAAAGGAAATGACATAAAATGTGTTAAAGAAATTATATGTTGTGGTAGATGTGCTTTATCAAAGGTTATAATGATGTATAAATTAATGATTATAAATTCTTTGATTACAGCCTTTTCGGTTTCTATTTTAACATTAGATGGTGTAAAATTAAGTGATGCACAAACAACAATTATTTCATTATTATATACTACATTAATTGTTTTAATATCAAAATCTACTCCTTTAAAAACTATATCTAATTATTCTCCTCCTACTTCTTTATTTAATATTAGTGTTATAGCTTCTTTAATTTTTCAAGTATTTGTTCATTTTTCTATTTTAGTTTATGGCTGGAAGCTATCTTCTTCATATAGACAACCTGATTATGTGCCTGATTTGAAAGGAGAATTTACACCCAATTTAGTAAATACATGCATTTATTATCTGATATATTGTATCAATTTATCTATTTTTTCATGTAATTATGAAGGTTTGCCTTTTATGACTCCTATTCATAAAAATAAAGAAATTGTTTATATATTTATTGTTAATTTTATCTTTTTATTTTCTCTTGTAATGAATATTTTTCCATTTTTAAATTATTTTTTTTCTCTCGTTTCTTTTCCAAATATAAAATTAAAATTTCTATTTTTATTTTTAATGATCTTGGATATTGTTATACCTTATTTAATTTCTAATTTTATTAGATATTTTAGGCTATATTTTTTTCAAAAATTTAAAATTCATTTATAGTATATGAATAAGTTTTTATATGATTTTATTACATAATTAAATTAACTTTATATCTATAAAACATGTTTTATTATATAATAAAATGATTTTTTTTCTCTTTGTTTTTTATAATTACATATGTGTTTATATGCATTCATTTTTCTTTTTTTTAATAAATATTTTATATATATTTCTTTTTATTTTTACAATTATATGTTGCTTTATTCATATAAATTAAAAGGCACTTATAATAAGAAATGGAACCTTTTATGAAAAATTATGAAAATATAATGATAGTTAAAATAAGACAATAAATATAATAGTAGTTTATATTACTATAAAAAATTTAAGAAAAAATCAAGTATAATATTTTAAATTTTATAAAATTTTAATATTAAATAAGTTAATATTTATTTGCACACAAATATTTATTATTATCATCATTACACTAATTTTCTTTTATTTTTTTGATTTTTTTTTTTTTTTTTTTTATTACTATATTTAAGATTAATATATATGCATATATATTTATTCAAAACCAGAACTTTTTTACATTAAGTATAATAAAAAATACAATGCTATAACATTTTCTTTGTAACCAGATTATATTTTTGTAACTTATTATTATTCATACATCACAAAAAAAAAAAAAAAAAAAATAGCTAATAGAAAAGTTTCATAATAACTTAAATTTTCTATATATAGCTAAAATATATAAAAAATATTTATATTTTTTCTTATTTGTTCATAATTTCATATACAGTATGTTGTTGATTAAAAGGAATAAACTTTTTTTTTGTTAGGTTTATATATATTAAATGATATCAAAATTATATTAATGCTTATATTAGAATACTTATTTTATGTTATAGAAAATTTAAGTTTCTCATTTGACTTTTAAAGCTTTATTTAACATGATAAAATTTTTCTTTATTAATAAATATAAATAGTAAATCAAATTATAAAAACAATAATAATACAATTGAACAAATATATATATATTCAGAAAAATAGTATATTCATAAGATTTTTCATCTTTAGTTAACATATGAAAATAAAAATAATTTTTAGAAGGACGACAGTAAAAATAATGAAAATTGTTCAAAAATATTTTATATTTTCAATGTAATATAAAAAAAAACTTAATTTTTTATTTTACAGAATTATTTGTCATCATATATATTAATCTATATTATTGCCATTGTTTTCTATTTAATTTTTACGTTTTCATTTCATTAATAGAGAAATAGAGTATTATTAAAATGAAGTATTTATTCTTATATATCTTCTTAGATAAATCAAATTTTAAGTTAGTAAAATACTTTTTTATTTAATACTTTAAGGGAAACCTAAAACGGTATAAAATATAAAAAGAAATAAAATGAAATTTACACTTCATATATTTCTGTAATTTGACCTCTTTTAAAAAGCATATTAAAGTTTTTTTAATATTCTTTAAAAAATCGTTGATAGAAAAAATAATTTTCTTATTTTAATAGTGGTGCATAATCATATTTATTAAAAAAAAAAAAATAAAAATTTTCTTCAAAATTATAAAGCATAAATTTTATAACATGGAAGTTACAACATTAATTCATTTTAGTATAATAATGAATCATTTTTGTTAACATTTCTTTTTTCTTTATTATCTTTTCCTTTTTTTTCGTTTTTCATGTTTTTTATAGTATTTCTTATTTTACATTTTTTAATATGAGACATAAACTTTTTAAATTTTTAAATGATTATATAAATTAAGAAGAAAAAAAATTATTTTTTTTTCTAGCATTTTTCTTAAGTATACAAAGATATACTTAGATATTCAAGATGAATTGCTTTTTTCGCAAAAAATTTACTATATTTTACAGCAATTGTATTAAATTATTTTTTTTTTCATTTTTAATACCAATGAAATAATGTAAAAGAACCATATTATAATTATTATAAAAAAAAAAAAAAATTATAAATATATTCATTTAATTTTTAATTAATTTTTTTATATATTAACAAACTATATTTATATTGTAAAAAAAGAAAAAAAAGAAAAAAAACATATTTAAAAAAAACATATGATTACAAATAATTTAAAAAGAAAAAATATTTTTATTAAATAATGATTATATGAAGAATGTAATAAAGAAAGAGACGATATATATATGCATACACAGTAACGTAATATGAAAATGATTTAGAACGACATGATTAGTGATTAACTAAAAATGAAAGAATTATCATTAGAAAACGAACTAGAAGTTTTTTATGAGTACATTACATCTATAGAACATTTGTTAATAAATTTCAGTAATTATATTAAACGAAGAAAGACAATTAAAAAAATTATAGAAAAAAATGAATTATTAAATAATTTTGTTCTGAAATATATAAATAAAAACGTACCTACTAAATTATCCCTTCATATGAAATGTGTGAAAAATAAAAAATTTTATGAGTATCTTTTTTTATGTTCTTTTTATCATATAATTATAAATTATATAATATATGACCCACTATTTAATCTACAAAGAAAGTTGGAATATAAAAATGAAGAAAATAACACAATGAACAATATAAAAAATGAAAATGATAGAAATTTTGAAAAGTATCAATCGGACAATAAAAAAACTAGAGTAGAAAAAGAAAGTAATGCTAAAAATGAAACTTATTTGATAAATATGAAAAATAATAATGAATCTGATTTATCATACAATATGCATATAGTTTTTGATATATTAAAAAGAAAAGAAAAAGAAGAATTTTCAAGTAAGATATTTGATATGATAGAAAAGCAAAATATAAAATTTCAAAAATTAAATGATGAGTATTTTATTCTAAGTTCTACCTATGAACAAATTTGTGATATCATCTTCTCATTTGGGATATTATGTTATATATATGGTTTTTATAAATTTTTTAAGATAGAAAGCGTTAAAATTAGAAAAAATAAAAATTGTACATATAATTTATTTAGCTGGATTTATGATATAAAATTTAATGTTTTACAAAGTGTAAAGTTAAATTCAATTAATGAAAATAGTAATCTTAAAGAAAATGAAAGTGATAAAATTTATGTATGTGAAAAGTTTTTTCAAGAATTTACAAGAGAAATAAAAAACATTAATAAGGATGAAAAAGAGAGCTCAAATACAAATGTAAATTGTAAAAATACTAGCAATAATAACATAAATAATAATAATAATAATAATTATAGTAATAATAAAACATATAAAGAAAATTTTTACTGTAAAATGAATGATAGTAGAAAGAATCATGTATCATCAATTAATAACTCATATAAAAATAATTTAAATAATATTAATGATTTAAATTATATGAATTATTCAAGTAATCCATGTAATAACAATTATTTAAATAAAGAAATTATTATAGATACTAATTCTAATATGAGTAATACTTATAAGGAAAAAAATAAAATAAATAACTCATATGAAGATATGAAACATTTTTATTGCTCAAAGAATTTAAATTTTTCACCAAAGGAAAAGAAAAAAAAAGAATTTTGTCATGAAGAAAAAGATGAGAAAGATAAATATAAAAATAAAAATTTACATATTAACAATGAAAAATATGATAACTACTTGAATACTTATAATATTAGTAAGAATGATAGTTTGGTTAAAGGTGGAAATATGTATATAGATTTTGAATTTTATAGTTATATGATTTTAAAAAGAAAAGAAATTGAAGAAATATTTTTATCATATGAAGAACAAGAAAACCCCTCAATGAAAAGCTATATAAACACGTTTAATGACAATATTATAGATAACAAGGAGAATAATATAAGAAATGAAAAAGAAATATATAATATAAATTCTAGTTATGAATATAAAGAAAATATTAGTGTTACATATAATGAAAAAAAATTTAAGAATGTCAATGTTGAGTGTACAGATGATTTACAACCATGCATTATTAGTAGTTATAATTATGTTGATGCTAATAAAAAAAAGGGAGAGAAAAAAAAATATGAATATATAAAAATGCATCTAGAAAATTTACACGAAAAAATGAAAAATATAAGAACTTCAAGAGTATACATTTGGATATATTTATATGTAAATTATGTGTTTGAATTTTTATTTAATAACAGTAAAAAAAATTATAAAAAAATAAATAATTTTAACTTGTGTTTTGATGAGGGACAATATGAAAATAACATTGATAATATAAACTGCAATACTTCGAACAATTATTGTAATAATATAACTAGAAATAATGAAAATAGTATTAAAAAAAAAAAAATAATTTTGTTCAATTTATCAGGGCTTATTGAATTTATTAATAAAAAAAGTAATTTAGAAAAAAAACATGTTACAGCTAATTTAAAAAGTTATATTGATAATGAATTATTTAAAGCTATCAAAGAAATTGATCCTGAAGATTTTATGATTGATGAAAGGAAAAATAAAAGTGATATTGAACATGATGAATATCATAAAATACGATTTTATGAAAATATTGAACAAGAAAAAGTATGCTACGAAGATGGTAACAATGTAAATAGAAATAAACATACGGATGAAATATTAATTTTTGATAATAATATAAATTATACTGAAGTAAAAGTTGATGATCATATACATAATAATAAGAGCATAGAAAAACTTGATAATACAGATGATTTCTTTGTGAAAAAAAGTAAATATAACTTTGTAAATATTAAAATAAATATATTTGTAAATGATTATATATATATGTTTGTATCTTATATTATTTTAAATGCTATTAAATTATCAATTTTGTTAATAGAAAAATATAATCTAACTATACCTAACAAATATATGGATTTAAGTTGTTATATTTATATTTGTCAAAAGAACAAATCGAACTCCAATATTTTATTTTTTATAAATAAATATAATATTCATCGCTATGTATTTTCGAATGATTTAGCTAATAAAGATATTAAGGAAAATTATTGTATTTATAAAAACATTGAATGTCATAATATAAATAACAAATATAATGATGTTAGTTTTATATTTATGGAAGACATAATATCATTTAAGCATATAAAAGAAAATAGTGACTATAAAACGTATTATGATGGCTATTCAAATAATTATAAAATTAAAAATAATTTCAACATGGTAAATCATTACTTAGAGGAAGATAATAAGACCTCTAATGAAATAAAGTATAATAATAATGATTATTATAGATTTTCAAATTATTATTTGAATAACTTTAATAATTACTATTTATATAATGATAAATTTGATAATTGGTATACTAATAGTAAAAATAAAAATAATGGTTATTCTTTTGATAAAAAAGAATATTTTGATTTTATTAACAATGGTTATTTACCTGATCATATAAAATCCAATTATTTCAAAAATTGTTCATCTAATAATAGATATTCTAAATATAAATATGTAGATAATAATCTTATGCATTTTGAAAATATAAAGAAAAAAAATATGAATTCTATCAATTTTTTTAAACATACAAGTGAAGAAAGAAAGGAAAAAACAACGTTTTCAAACCCTGAAGAAATAAAAAGAAACCACAAATATAATAGTTTTAGTATTGGTAATTTTATAGAAAAAAATGTACATAATGTAAAATATCTTTATGAAAACTTAGACAATAATGAATATGAAAGAGATCATTCAGATAACATTAAAAATAAAAATTATATTGACGTATATGACAAATGTGAAACTTCTTATGGTGTTAATATTACTGATAAAAAAGAGGATATAAATTATAATACTAATAAATACAATAATATAGAAAAAAAAACAAAAAAATCTTTGCATAGTTTCTATTATAATAGTAAAGATAATATAGAAAGTAATGATATTAACAATATTGTGAATAATAATTTCATTAGTGCAAAAAATAATAAGGAAATATATTTTGACATAAATAATATGAATCATATAAATTTTTTAAACTATTATATATACCCTCTTAAATTAAATGTTGTATATGATTTATATTTAAATGATATTTTAATGAATGAAACTAAAACATCTAATATAATAGATTATTGTAAAGGAGACAGAACATTAGAACTTGAATTAATCAAACAAAAAATAATGAACGGTAATATAAAATATGCAATTAAATTAATAAAAATATTTAATTATGAGCTATTACTATTTCCTAATTTATTCTTTTACTTAAATTTTAAATCATATAATTATCTTTTAAATACTTTTGATAAGAAGTATATTATTTATTATTTGTATGATAATCCGAAATATTTAAAGATATATTTGAATTCATTAATAAAAAAAAAAAATTTTGAATATTGTTTAATGGCGTTATATTTCTTATATCCCTCATATATATCATCAGAAGATTCAGATTTTAGGACATTTTGTCATTTATATTTAAAAAGTAAAAATTTTAAAAAAATAAATTGTAACATATATAATGATGGTTTTCAAGCTGCCAATGAAAACGAATTCAGAGAAACGAATAAAAATTATTCTATCAATAATGAAAATAATAACTTATTTATTTATAATATATGTTCATTTATAAAGAATGAATGTTTTATCTTAGATGATATATATTTTACATTTAAAAGTGAACTAGAGTTTGATGATTTGAGAAAAGTATATAAATTATCTGATCTATGTAAATATCTTGATATTTTTATAAATTTTAAGAAGATAAATCTAGATATTATAAAAAATTCTTTTCATTATTTAGTTGAAATGAATGGTACTTGTTCTTGTAAAAAACAATATATTTGCATAAAAGATTTAGGTTCTTCCTTAAAAGAAGTTGTTATAATAGAGACATATAATGATTTTCTAGATTTATATGAAAATATTAGAAAAAATGAAAAAGTCATATTTATAGATGCAGAGTGGAAGTGTGCAATATTTCGTGAAAATCCAATAATCTCAATTTTTCAAATTGCATTAAAAAATAATTGTTTGTCTTATATTATTGATGTAAAAAAAATATCTACTGAAAATTATGAGGTTAATTATTATATTTCTGAGCTTTTCAGAGATGAAAGCATTATAAAAATTGGTGTTGCATTTTTAAATAATGATATATTGCATTTTAGAAAATACTATGATATTCTGATTATGTTAATGCATGAAAAATATAAAAATATATTAATTGAAGAAGATACATTAGATAAGGAAGAAAACCAGTACAATAATTTATTTAAGCATAAAATGAAGATAAATAATGCAAATAATTGTGATGAATTTTTAAAAAAAATTATGGAAAATATATACGATTATGGTAGTAATAACTATTTTAATGATAATAAAAATTATAACTTTAACAAAAACAATATCCATTCTACTGATAAAAAAAAAAGAAGCCAGATAGATAAAAATTTTAATTTAAATGAGGATATAAGTTTTAAAAATATATATCCTGTTAATTATTTTTTGAAAAATAAAAAAAATATTGCATTAATTAAGAAGCTTTTAACAACTAAATGTAGTTCTTGTAATAAAATAGGTATATATAGTTGTATGCATAAATATTATAATTTAGAATTTATATGTACTAAATATTATGATGATCTAAAAAGTTATTTTCCATTTCTAAAAAAAAATATGAATTATTCACTTAAAATTATTGGTAAATCAATGTTTCCTGAAAAGGAAGTTAATAAAGAATGCCAGATAATCAACTGGAACTTCAGACCACTTTCTTCAGTTAGTGTTGAGTATGCTATTTTAGATGTTCTAATTTTGAAAAATTTTTTTAATTTAATTCAAACAAAATTATCATTTAACATTGAAAATGCTTTATAAATGTGTATACACACACTTTTTAATTTTTACCTTTTTTCTTTTTTCAAATTAAACATTTTAAAAAATATTATTTATTTGGAATATGTCTTTAAAATGAAACTAAAAATTATAAAATACATGTTTATATAAATATTTTTCTTAATAAAGTTTTCAATTTTTGAAGTGTTACTATTTTTTAAAACATACATTAAAAATAAATATATTTTTATGTGTAAGTATTGATTATAATTTTTTTTTTTTTTTTTTTTTTTTTTTTCCTTTATTATTAAACAATTATTTTGTTTTTTATAAGTAATTTTTTTTATCTGTTATTCATTTTTAGCTATGAAACTTTTTTCTTTTACTTTTTTATTCTTCATAATTTCTTAAAAAAGTTGTTTGTAAGAATTTAATTTTTATCATATTTTTTTGTTTTTTAAATGAAAAAAAATAGAAAAATTATATATACATATATATATATATCTAGTTTTATCAAGCAACAAAAGTATAATGTATAAATTTTATTATTAAATAATAAAAATTATAAGATTCTATATATTCTTCTTAAAGAAGCTCTAGAGATAATTGCATACGCGATCAAATAAAAAAAAAAAAAAATTATTTATATAGGATTAATAAAACAGATTTAAAAAATAAATGTAATAATAGAATAACATATAATTCTTTTTATCTTAAATTCTAAAGAAGTGTATATATCAAAAACATTAAATCAATTATTTTTGAATGATTATCTTTGTAAATAATGAAAAAAAAAAAAAAAAATTCATTTTTTGTCACATTATTTTTATTACTTTCATTTTTTTTTTTTTTTTTTTAATCTTCTTCGTCTTCCCCCTCTTCGCTTGAATTATCATCTTCTTCTTCGTTACTTGAATTTTCTTCATCTTCTTCACTTGAATTATCATCTTCTTCCTCACTAGAAAGTTCATCATGTTTATCCAATAATTCTTCTAATCTTTTTTCTTCATCTCCTCCTATTACCAAAATATCCCCTTGTTGTTTAAAATCTCCACCTTTATATTCTTTAATTTTATCACTAATAACTTTCATAGCTTCTTGTATTTTTGCCATTCCAAGCTCTTTATCATGGCAAGACGTAACAATAACATACTGTGGTGGCGCTATTAACTTAATATTAATAGAAACTTCTTCATTTGAAATTTCTTTTCCTTTTTTTAATGCTTCTTTAACAGCATCAATACCTTCATAACTAAAGCACCAAACATCAATTCTACCTCTTAATTTTAATGCTTGTGGTGTAAGTCTAAGCTGTATGTCAGCAAGTAGTGATTTTTTAATTTCTTCATCTATATCTAATCCTTTAAAAACACCTTCTGGGTTCATTGTTGCTTCTTTTAAAGCATCTAATGCATGATCATATTTTTTATATAATGGCCAAATAGCTCTTCTATTTAATTCCTCGACAGTCATACCATGTTTTTGCGCTACATGTCTAACTGTTTGGTGAACCTTTTTTGATTTAGAAAATTTCTCTTCACATTTAATTATATCTTTTGGAGATACTCTTCTTTTTGATAAATCAATATAACCTTTTTGACTATCTACTCTTAATACTAATACAACTTCATGTCTTCCAACTCGAATTAATTTATTAACACTTCTGAATCTTCTTTTTGATAATTCAGACATTAAAATCATCCCTAAAAAAAATTATCATATATATATATAAAATATATTTTTCATATTAAGTATGTATTTTATATATTAAACACAAATATAAAATATATCTTATAAATCATATAATTATTATTTACATATAAGAAAAAAATTTGTTTTATTTATTTTAAAGATATCAAAAAAAATTTATTTTTTAGAAAAATTATTCAAAATATATAATATCATTATAAAACATAAAAAACAAAACTTATATCTTTTTTTTTTTTTTTTTTTTAATCACCTTCCATATCATTATATTCTAATATAGATACATATGCTCCCATATCTTCAATTCTGTTGACTTTAACCATAATCAAATCATCAACTTCAGGAAACTTTTTTTCATAAAAACGACAATCACCTAAATCAACTTTGTTCCTAGTTTCTGCCATATTGTTCGCTAATGGAATTTATAATTTTTTTTATAAATTTAAAATAAAATAAAATAAAAAAAAATTACATAATAAATATAAAAATATTTTTTTTCATTTATAAATCTTTCCTTTTAAAATATTTTACATAATTTGTAAATTTAAAAAAAAATTTTCTTTTATTAAATGAAAAAAAGAAAAGGAAAATAATAATAAAATAAAAAATATTAATATGTACATGTATATTATATGTATATTCATATTATTATTTTTTTTTTTTTTTTTTTTTAACATGTTAAATATTATATATAAAAAAAAAAAAAAAAAAATTAGCCTTAAACTGCACTACATAAATTTTTGTTTGTATTATTTTTATATTTTAGTTTTTAAATTTAATTAATCATATCTTTAAGTTATTTATATTAAAGCTTTTCTTTAAAATAAATTCATTTTTTTTTTTTTTTATAATAAATAAATTTGTTTGATTTTTGACATATATCTTGATAAGTAATGTTATAGAAAAATATCACTAATATTATTATAAAAAATAAAAATTACACTAGATACAAGTTACTTATATAAAATTTTGGCAGAAAAATAAATACAATTATATATTTCGTTAAAATTTATATTTTTAGTAAAGGAAAATATATTTGTGAGTCTAAATGTGCTTTAAACTACAAAAGAAAAAAATTAAAATTTTCCAGATTAGTAATTATGATATATTTTCTTACATCTTTATAATGTATATATAAAACAATCCATTTATAAATTAAATATTTTTATTTAAAAATAAGTTAGAATGATTTAAAAAAAAAAAAAAAAGAAAATATATGTATATAAAAATCAAATTTATTAAAAAAAAAATAAATAGAATAACAAAAAAGTAAAAAAAAATGTATTATATATATTTATAAAAATTTATATTATGCCAGAGAAAAAGAAAAAAATTAGTTCTTTGTATCTATACAAATTTTATTATGATAAAACAAAGCTAAAGAAATATTCTATGGAAAAATTATGCATTTTAAAAAAAAAAAAAAAAAAAAAAAGTATTTCCATAGAAGGTAAGGATTTTCATAAAATTGAAGATATAAAAAAAAATAAAATTTTTGATTTTTAAAAAATAATATTAATTGACAAATATATAGGAATATGAAATATGACAGTAAATTTATGAATATAATAAACTAAGAAAATAAGAATTGACACATTTGAAATAATTTTATAAGTTTCCAATAAAAAAACAAAATAAAATATCTTTGAAAAATGAATTAATATATTTTGAATTTAATGATATTTTATGATAATTAATCAATGCATTTGATACTTTTTCGCTTTTCTTCTCCCAGTGCTTAAGAATACTGTATGTATTAAATGAAGTATTCATAACTAATGACTCTGCTAATGGTATTCTAAATGGGCATTGCATGATTTTTATATTTTTGAGAATAATTTTTGCTATTCTTTTTAAAATTAAAAATAAATGATAATTATCTTTTTTTTTATATATAAAATAAAAATCATTATTCTTATCAATTAATTTTCTATTTATTTTTTTGAGTTTTCTAAGTTTATTATAACTTAGGTAATTCTGCTTGTTCTCAATGGTATTTATAAAATATAAATATTTACATTTATTTATATCCTTTTTCAGAAAATTTTTATTTATTCTGAATATCCTTTTTCCATTTAAGAGTCTATTATGAAATAATGTAAAATTATATTTTTTTTTATTATGGAGTTTATTCTTTTTTCTTCTTTTCTTCATTTTTTTTTTTTTTTTTATTTGTATTTCTCTGTCTTCTTTTTCCATAGAGTTAAATTTACATAACATTTTATTTCCTTTTAATATAATTGAGTGAATATACTTGTTATACCTATAATCGTAAAAATGTCTAAATTGAGGTATAAAAAGAAAATTTTCTTCATCATTAGCAACTGTATTCCAAAAATAATAATAGTTGGGGAAATTACAATATTCAGTGAATAAATATATTAAATCATTACAATTATTCACTCCTATTTTTTTTTTATTAAAAATTATACATTTATCAACATATCCTTTATGATAATACTGTAAAAATATAGTTTTTATTAATTTGATATTATTTTCAAAGAAATACACAAAATACTGATCATTTTCAAAAAATGTTAAATATTTAATCAAGCTGTATTCGCTCGAATTTTTATATATTCTTTCTATTATTTTAAGGTATTCAAAATTGCAGCTGAGTATATCAGGTAACTTATCAAAAATAAAATTTTCTTTACTTTCTTTTTTTTCTAATAAAATTTTGCAATAGTTTGTCACTTCATTATGATTAGATTGTGAATTACTTAAATTATAATTTTCTTTATTTTTTAATACTTTTCTTTCAGTTGAATTTTTACTAATGCTGCTTGTATCAAAAAAATAACTTTTTGAATTTTCAGAAAGGGCGTATTTATTCAAGGAAAATTCTTCTAAATCTATATAAATAATTTTTTTTTTATCTTTGTAATTTATAAAATAATGAAAAAATTCCAAATCATAAATAATGTATTTTTTCCTTTTTTTCTTTTTATTTTTTGTTAAAGAATTTAAATAATTGTTTTTCCAATATTTATAAAAGAAATCATAAAAATAATAAAAAGAATTATAAATTTCCGATAAAAAGCATAAATAATTTACACATTTATTGATATGCAAATTTTGTATCAACTGCAAAAAATAATAATTATTATAAATTTCACTGATCAATTGAGCATTCGTAAATCTTTTTATATTATTTAAAGAATATTCTATTAACATTTTATTAATATCATTTAAAAAATTTGCTTCATTTTTTTCACCACTTTTATAGTAAAAGGAATATATGTTATTTTTAAAGTATTTATTGTTATAAAGATTGTTATGTGTTACAATTGGTAAAAATATATTGCTATTATAATTTATTTCATTCTTATTATCATCATTTTTTATATTATATTCTTTTTTATTCAAAAAAGTGTCCAAGATATTAACAATATTTTTGTGTCTTACCAATATATCAGGTGAGAAACGTTTGATAATATAGTTTTCTTTAAAATAATTTAATATTAAATGATAAATAAGTTGTATATAATGCTTTTTTTCTTTATTTGTTTCATTAAAATTTTCAATTATTTTAAAGATTTTGTTAAATTCTTCGTTGAAAAAATAAAATAATTTGGAAAATTGCTGATTTAATAATTCTTCATTATAATTTATGTATTTATCTGTTTCTATTTTAAGATAATATTTTAACATTAAAATTTCATTTACGTTTTTATTTATATAACTATTTTTGATTTGAAATAACAAAAGAGCATTTTCTGAATAGAAAATTTGAATTTTTGCATAATATTTCGTTAATTCTAATAGAAATTTTGATATATTACTAACATTTTTATTGCTTTCCATCATTTTATTATTTAAAATGTTTTTTAAATTAACTTTAAATGTATTAAAATAAAATGATTTCATATTATCATTTAATAAATAGTAATATGGATCATTCATGTCATTTAATAGGTTATTATGCTTTTCTTTAGCTATTGTAGTTACTAATGAGTTGTTATATTTTTTAATTAAATGTGAATCTTCGTATTTATCTCTATTAAAAATTCCATGATTCCCACTCAATATATTTTTGTTAAATAAAAAGTAATCATAATTATAAAAATCAGTGAATAACAAATTTTTATAATTTAATGATACATTATATTCTTTTTTTTTAACAAATATGATACCTCTTTTTATTATTTTTTTTATTATATTTTTATTATCACCAGAATTATTTTCATTAAAATTAGAAAAACTCAAATTATAATAATCATTGTTGATAATGGAAAGATTTACTATATTTAGAAGTGGAACAACACATGGAGATAATATAACTTTCTTATTATAACATATATTATTACTCTTAAGTAAACATAAATTATATTTGTGTACTTTATTTGTTGCTATCATATTTTCTCCTTCTGTAAGATTTCTTTTTATTAATGTATAATTAATCTCTTTTTCTTTATAAATTATTTGAATAGGTAAATTGACAAATTTATTAGTAGATATATCGTAAATTTGTAAAAATCGTTTATCAATTAATAAAACATATAAAAATTCTATCAAATGGATAAGAAAATGAGATGATAAATCATATATATGAAAAAAACTAAAGATAATCAATGTTAATGTACATATAGTTAAGTCTATTTGCTTTTTTAAAATATATTTTCCACATCCTAAATTTATGTAACCTAAATAATAATAATATAAATTATTCATATTTTTATCTCTAATACTGATTATATTATTTATTTTATTTTTTATTTTTTTATTAAGAATTTGATCACAACTACCAACAAAAACTAAAGATAAACATTGATAAATTAAGTTAACTATATCATTCATGTCTTCTTCTTTGACTTTATACAAGAAATCATAATTATGTTCTGATTTTTTCATTAATAAATTGTTTGCATAATTTTCATTTTCATTAGTATATTCATTATCTATATATTTTTTAATTTTTTTAATTTTTTTAACATATTTTAAGATCAGCTTATATATATGTAAATACTTCTTATTACAATTTCTTTTATCTTTTTCCATTACACATTTAATATTTTGTATTAAATCCTTATCAACATTTGTGTTTTCATTATTTGTATTTTCATTTTTTCTTATACTTGAATTAATTGAATAATTATCATCTAAACCAGTAATCAAATTATAAAAATTATTATTAATTTCATCATTTAAATCATCACTTAATTGGTATGATCTCTCATTTTTCATTCTATTTTTCTTTTTATCATTAACTATATTACTCAAACTATTAATTTTATTTTTTGTTGTATTCAAATTTATTTTGTTGTTCATTTGATTGTTAAGTGCATCATTTGTTTTTTCCTGTATTCCATTATTATATTTGTAAGATGTATGTTCATTTGAATTTGAACACAAATTATTTTCTTCAGATGTAATTTTACTAACTAGTTTTTCTTCAATAACATTATCCTTAATTTTTTGAACTAAATAACTTATTTTTTTATATAATTTTTTAAGTTTTTTTTTTGCATAAATATCTTTATTTAAATTTTCAAAATAAGAAATATAATCAAAGCATATTTTTTTAAATCGATCATGATGTGTTGATAAATACTTTAAACTCAAAACTTGTAATACTCCAATAATAATATAGTAACGTAATAATTCACAATTATAAACAAAAGTGTTATCTTTGGATAATTTGTTATCAGTATTGTTTTTATTGTTATTATTACTGCTATTATTGTTACTTTTAATATTATTATTATTTGAGTAGCTATTAGAGCTATGAAATAAATAACTCAAATGTGCTTCTTGTTTCATTTTACTATTATAACAGTTAAAATAATTTTTTTTTGTAAGAGAAAAATAATAATTGTTTTCATAAATTCTGTTCAATTCACTACAAATAAAGTCATTATCTAAATTTATATGACCATTTTTTAAAATGAATTTTTTTTCTATGTTTTTATTTTTGAACTCCCCATTTTCATCAAGCAAATACATATAAGGTAACTTATTGTTATTTCTTATTAAGTCATTTGGTAATATTCTTAAAAAAACTGGTATGTTAGATAAAATATATTCATGAGATAACTCAACGAAATCATAAATAATCATATTCCTAGCAAAAGATTTAACCATTATATCATAATTATTAAAATAATATACATGATCATTTTTCATAGGCATAAAAATCATATTAAAAGCATGAATATTATTAGTTCTAAAAAAACATAAAGAAATTGACAAGGCAGATGATATCATTATATGCGTTATATCATAGGGGACTTCATTATTTATATGTTTCCATGAAAAGCCTTTTATAAAATTATTCCTGTGAATTCTGAATGGTATATTAGCATTTATAAAACAAAATAAAGAACTAATTATATTATTAAATAAAATACCTTTTTTAAAATTAATACAACCAACTGTCCAAAATATAGATAGTAAATTTAATTTACTAAGATCATTCTTTTGCAATAATTTTAAAATATATCTAGTTAGAAATTTATTATTGCTATTCAAATGTAAATATCCTATACATAAAATGTTACTACTCAAAACTAAACTGTCAAGATATTTTTTTTTTTTTCTGTATGTTTTTTTTATTTTCTTCATTTTTCTTTTTTTTTCTTTGTCTTCTTTATTCATATTATCAGAAGAAATAGAGTTGTTTATCGAAATATTCAAAAGAGAATTTATCTCATCTATGTCATCAATATTATTTATTTTGTTAATATCATTATTTTTCCTTGAATTACATACATATTGTGGAGTATTTGACTCATTTTCATTTTTTATAGAATTATTTTTATTTAGATTATTTTTTTGATAATCATTGAGATTAAAATTTATATGATTATCATTTTCTTCACAGCTACTTGATGAAACTATCTCTCTATTATTATTATTATTATTATTATTATTATTATTATTATTATTATTATTATTATTAGAATTAGAATTAGAATTACTGTTATTATAACTATCATTATTTTCTTCGACTATAATATTATTTTCTTCAATTATATTCCTTTCATTATTTATATATACATTAGATTCACCAAAATGATTTATTTCACTATTTATATTTCTTTCTAATGTATTATTTGAAATAGATGTATCACTCGTTAGAAGTAGCGTAGAACTAGTTTGATCTGAGAATTCATTATCATGTGCATACAACATATTAAAGCAATCTGACTTATTATTATTATTATCTGTAATATTTTCATAATTTTTATTTTTGAAGTCGTGAATATTTGAAATATTTTCCGATTTATTTATTTTTTTTTTTTTGTAGAATGCAAATTTATAATTGTCTTCATTACATTGATTTTCATTTAAACAATGAAACAACAAATTTTCATAATTTAGCTTTTTGTCATCATACAACTCTTTAAATAAAGCATTTATGCATAGAGAAGTTAATTCTGAATTTTGAGTTGATATTAATGATAAAGAAATTCCTAATATACAACAAATATATAAGCACCTATTTTTAAATTTTAAAATATATTGTAAAAATAAAGAAATTTTAATATTTTTGTAAAATTGTAATAGACCTAAACCATATATTAAACCTGCTAAATAGTAGGTACCACAATATTTTTGGTTTTTATTTAAAAATTTATATAAATAATTTTCATTGTTTACTATATTTAATAGGACCCTATTTTTTTTTTTATCTATATCTTCATATTTTTTGTATAAAATAGTTTGACATAAAGAGCATTGCAATTTGAATGAATTTCTTATCTTGGCGTTTACAAAATTATTATATTTAATAGATTTTGTTTTATCAAATGTAAAATCAAAAAAATCTAATTTTTTTTTTATCTTTAGAGTATTCTTAAAATCATTCACGCCATAAATATTACATTCCTCTATAGGTGTATTGTTAATAGATATAAAATCATTGGAATGATTTAATGTTTCCCTACGATTTATAATACTTCTAGTAGAATATATTGATAAACGATTTTGTAACATATTGTGAGAAACAGAATTTCCATTTTCTATGTTATTATATCTTCTATCTCCATGAATATTAGAATCTATTACATTGTTAACATTATATGAGATATTACTATCTCTTCTTTCATTATTTACTATATAACTATTTCTTCTATCGCTATAAAGAACAGACATTTGACTGTATCTTGTTTCATTATTATGAAATAGTATATTACTTCTATATGTTCTATTTATATTATCGAATGATATATCATTCATTTTTTCGTTATTTGCAAAATCATTTAATGTTTTGTTAGGAGTGTATAAAAAATTACTCGAATAAAATTCATCATTAGAAGACTCGTTGTTATTGCTATTATTATTATTATTATTATTATTATTATTATTACTGTTATTATTAATGCTGCAAGAAGAACTAAAATAATTAGTTATATTGAATGTTTTATTATATTCACTTTCTTGATGGGAACTAATTGAATCAAGACTTTCATTTCTTTCATTTTCATTATTATTTATTTCATTATTTCTATTAGATTCTCTTGGTAAAATATTATTATTGGAAATACTATTATTAAAATAAAAATTTTCAATGTTATCACTAGTTTGTGTAATTAAAGAAGCACCTATTTTATTTGCTATTTCTTTCATTGTCATTGTGTTAAATGTTTTTAATGTATTTTTACATCTTTGTAATTTTTTAAAATATTTATTTAAGATTAATATTTTTTCAATTTTTGCTACTTTTATATTAACATTTATGGAATTTAATATGCTATTTAATTTTAATTTTATTTTTTTTATATTTTTTTTATTTTTTTTTTTTATATTATATTTTAATTTGTGTAACCTATTATAAGATGTACGATAGTTCCTATTAAAATTAAATGAAGAATATTCTCGAAAAACATTTATAGAATTACTGTTATTATTTGGATAGCTGTTAATAGAACTATTTTCAAAATTGTTATTATTTGAACTATAATCAAAGTTACTATGAGTATATCTTAGATTATTAGAAGAATTTGTTCTAAAATTGTTACCATTACTAATCCTTCTATTTACGGTTAAAATATTTAAATCAGGTAGATTATTGTTATGTAAAATATTACCTGAATGTCTATCAGGAGTTCTATTTTGATAACTTCTATTTCTTGAATTATTATTATTTATGCTTCTTGAGCTATTTCGTATATTTCTTATATTATTATTACTTGTTTCACTTATACTATTATGCCAGTAATTATTGAATTCTCTTATTCTTCTGTTAAGCATAGTAACTTCAGATGGTTCATTAAATGGATCATTATTCAAATTTCTACTCATATTATCTAATTCGTATTGAGGATCTTCATTATGTGATATAGGATTGTTACTATTATTATTATTATTATTATTATTATTATTATTATTATTATTGTTATTTCTGTTGTTATTAGTTAGATAATTTATTCCATTAAGATTATTATTAAAATTAAAACTTGAATAATTATTTGGACTATCTAGTGTTTCTCTAATATATGCACGTGATATCATATTAAATGATAAACTATCATTAGGAGGAAAAGAAACATTACTTAAATGATTTTGATTATTTTTTATTTCAAATAAATAAACATATATATCATATTTTATATTAAAATTAATATTTGGTTTGTAATGAATTGAATTTAATATGTTAAAAAAGTTAATTTCACTAATACTAAACATACATGTGTATTTCATTTTATAAAATTTTTCTAAGGTATAATATAAGTGCATTAAATCTAAGACTTTATCTACATTTTCATTTATTTTCGTATCAATTAATATTTTTTTTTCTTCTAAATTATCTAAATTTATTAATTTAATTATTTTTTTTAAATATTTATTTACATTTTTTTTATTATATTTGTGCTTATGTATATATGCACTTTCTAAACTATCAGAAGTATTTTCCATATCTACTAAATCTATTAAATCTTTACTTTTTGAGTTATTTTCTTCTTTATCTTTTAATAAATGTATTTTTCTTTTCTTATAATATTTAGAAAAATAATAATTATGAAAGTTATTTAAATAAACAACAACAGGATCTTTATTATGTGGAAAATAACACGATGAAATATTTCTATCCATTTTAAAAGTATCAAAAAAAAAAAAACAATCTTTTAATATTTTATAATCACTTAAGTAACTTTTTTGCACTATTTCTTTTTTGTTCTTATCGTTATAATTTGTGTCACTTCCTTTTTCCTTTTTTTTTTTTTTTTCACTCCCTTTACTATTACTAAAAAAAATATCATAATTATTTTTCTTCAATATTTCTATTACATTATTAAAATTTTTTTTCAATTTTAAATTAGATAATTCAAAGAATTTGTTATAATATAAATCCTCTCTATTAATGTTGATATAAAAATCTATGTTTTCAAAATTGTATATTTTATAAGAATCAAAAAATTTAATTATTTCTATGCTAGTTTGATTTTTGCTAACTATTATTTCGTTGTTTTCATTGTAGAATTGATTTATTTTATTGCTCTTATAGTTATTTTTTTTAAGTTTCGATGTTTTCATAAAATTACTTATATTATTTTGTATATTTTTCTCATCATCTTTATTTTCTCCTAGTGTAACAACGTTTTTTGTTTTTTTTCGTTCATTATCATAGTGATAATAATAATTATTATTACAATTCATATCATCTTCATAATGTCTTTTATTTAATAAATTATTGTTATTATTTTTGCTTTTAAATAATTGATATGTATTAAAAAATTTTAAATATAAAAAATACAAATTTTTGTTAAGCAGAAATATATTCTCATAAAATATACTTTTTAGTAGAATATTAACAATATTTATATCAACTAGATTTAAATAATCAAAATATTTTATATTGGATACAAAAAAATATGTTCGATTTTTATATGAAACTATATCTTCATTTTCATTATTATCATTTTCATTATATGTTACATATTCATCACTACTTTCGTCATTGTCACAACTTTTCAGAATATATTTATTTACAACATTTTTGTTTTTACATTTGGTGAAACTTTTATCATATTGAATGTATCTATTATCTTTCAAATTTTTATTGTAATTTATATTTTTGTTATTATTACTAATGTTATGATGACCGTATTTGTTATTTATTTTTTTGCCATTTGTTAGAACCTTACCTATTTCTTCATCACTGTTCATAAAATCTAAATTAAAAATAGATGAATAGATTACATCTAATTCACCTTTAATTATGTTCCTATAAAAATTTTTATATAAAATCTTTTTTTTAACTTTTGATTTATAAAATAGACTCAAATACGAAATAATTAAAAGAAGTTTTAAAGGAAAAAATAATGAAGAAAAATAATATAAATATTTCATTTGATCATTGGATAAAATTGAAGATTTAAATAACTCAAAATTATTATAACAATTATTTATATTTTTATTATATTTAATTTCTTTTCCCTTTTCTTTTTCTTTTTTTATAATATTCAAAATTTTTTCTACTTCTCTTAAATAGTATTCATATTTTAATTTTAGTTTATTTGAAAAGAATTCTACATGCTGTAAGAAAAAGGTAGTATTAATATAATGATTAAGACTATTTTTATAATTATTGTTTTTATTAACATCTACAATTTTATGTAGAATTTCTAATATACTGGGAATTTTTTTTAATTTTGTAAATTTTTCTTTCAAGTAATTATTTATAAATGTATATTTTGAAAAACTATATGTTGACGTGCTATTATTAAATTTATTATAATTTATTATATTATCATTCATTGTATTAATATATGATTTTTTATTATAAGAAATATTATCATTTGAATTATTGGAACTTATATTTTTTACATGTTTATTATCTGGTTTTAATTCATTTTCTTCATTTGCTCTTTTAATAGCATTATTTGAGAAGTAACTATATTTAGATGTATATTTACACTTTTTTATTAATTCATATTTATGATACATTTTACATATATGAAAATAAAAATGTTCTAATTTTTTTTTCTTATATATACTTAGCTTATTTATATAATAGAACAAAAAATTATACAGATTTAATGTATAAGATAATATAATAATAATTAGTATTAAATTATTTTTTATTTTTTGATCTATATATTCACATATATTAATTTCATCAAAATACAAATGTAAATAAGTTAATATTAAGTATCTATTATTGTATATATGTTTATATTTATTGTGTAAATATTTTATAAAATTATTAATTACACTATAATAATTATCATTAACATGAGAAAACTCTTTTTCTCTCATATTTTTTTTTATTTTACTAGAATCTATATTTGTATTATTATATGTATCTCCACATTGATATATATTATTATTTTTACTATTATCAGAAATATCATTGTTTTTTTTTTTATATACAATTTTTTCTATTTGTCTTTTTTTACAACTGGAAGAATTTGATGAAGATTGTGAAGAAATATAACTTTGTTCACTATCTGTATTTATTTCACTATCATAGTTAAACAAAAAGCAATTAAATTTTGATTCGTTATATTCCACAAGTTCATCATGAAAATTCTTTTTTTTTTTAATATATAAATACTTTTCTAATTTTTTGTATGTTTTTAAATCTTCTACACATAATAACAGAAATAAGTATATAAAACGACTAAATTCTATATGTTGTAAATTTTCTATATCAGAAAAATTCAAATTAAGCATCTTATACTTTTTTGTATCCTTAATAAATTCTTTGTTTGAATCTATATAAGAATGTTTAGAAGTATTACATTGATTATATTGATAGTTCATTTGTTCATTTAATTCTATGTTTTCTTTTTTATTATTATTATATGCTATGTTGCATGTGTTATCTTTTCCTAAAATATTTTTTTCTTTGTAATTATTAAAATTTAAAGTGTTGGTATATGTATTATCCATCTTATCAAAATTGTCACTTGTATTCTTATTCTCACTGAATTCTATATATTCATTATCAAAAAAATATATATCTATATTTAAAAAATTAAATATATTTTTATTCTCTTCTTTCTTTTTACATTCATAGAGACACAATGTAAAAAATTCTGATGAAATTTTTTTACATATATAATAATAAAAGAAAATTAAAAGAATTTTTAGTGTCTTATTTTTAGGTAATATATCAACATGAATTCTAAAAGATTTCAAAGAAATACTATTTTGTTCATAATCGATTGTATCTACCGTTAAGTTGCATAAGTTTGAATTGTATATATTATATATTTGTGATTTATTATTATGTAAATATATGCTAGTAACATAAACGTCATCTGATAACAAATATAAAAATCCATTTGTATTTAAAATAATAATAAAATGATTAATTTTATTAATATCAAGAATAACATTATTTTGTTTTTTCATATTTTTTTCTGATTCGTTCTTTATGTTACTTTTTGATTTTAGTATGTTAATTTTTTTTTTTAATAAATTATTAAAATAATATTTTCTTTTATATCCTGTAGAGACATTAATGATATTTTCTTCTAGTTCTAAACATTTATTTTGTAGTTTTAAATTAGTGCTATTAATTTTATTGTTTAAAAATGCACATATGTTATATGGGTAGAATTTTATTGTAGAAAATTCTCTCGATATATTAATTGTAGTAAAATTTAAAACATTCTTAACAATTTTAATTTTATCTTTCACATATTTATGGAAAATAGGTATTATAAATAATAAATTATTGATATTATCATATAAACATAACTTAATTTTGTTATAAATACTTTTATTTCCTCCACTAGTAAGTATAATATGAGGCCTATATATTTCTGTATTAAAGTTAATATTATTGAAGGTTTCATTTTTATAAAAAAAATTATTTCTTTCTATACTTAAAAAATGTTGAAAAACAAGAAATTTGTTTATTTTTTCTTTTTTAAAATATTCTTTTAAAAATTTATTATTATATTTTTTTATATCATAGATAATATTAAAAAAAAAATAAGTATCTGTATTACATTCATATGCCAAACATATATTTACATTAGAATTAATATGTATAATATTCATATTAGTATTTTGATTAATTTTTGATTTTTCATTCGAAGAATATACTAGTTCATCAGACCAAATAAAAATCTTTTCTTTTTCATAAAAATATTTACATTTTTTAAAAAAGGAATAAGTACTCTCATTGTAAATAATGTTTGAGAAAAACGGATGAATAGCAGACACATATACAATTCTGATTTTTTCATTATAATTATTATTATATAAAGAATATGAAAAGTATTTTAACTTTTTAGAATCATTTAAAGTATTTACAAAAAATAAATGGTTATTAGTGTAAAAAACTCGAAGTGGCTTATATTCAACAAAAAATTGTATCTTGCTTATTTTACTTTCTGTATCTATTATTTCTATTTTAATTTTATTATCTACGCTTTTCTCTAAAGTATAAATATATTTATTATCATGATTTAACATCTCTCTACTTTTCAAATAATTATTATTATAATTATTAAATATACATTTATCACTTGATACCATATAAAAAAAGGTTTCATTAGAGATTTTAAAAGATTTTTTAAAGCCATCATAGTATTCAAAAGATATTAAATTGTTTTCTTTACAATATTTTAATTTATATTCATAAATGTTATCATTTATTATATTCGTCATAAATTTTGTCTTTTTTAATTTCTTGTTATAAATATTATTTATATATATTTTTTCATCAATATCTAAAATATTAGTATAATTTTTTCTTTTTATTTCATAAAGATAAATTTTCTTGCAAAATATTTTTAAATATATATCTTCTGTTTTTAATAAAAGTAATAATTTTAAAATATTTTCTTTAATTTTTGTCTCATTTTTTATACCATGACTTATATATCTAATATATTTTAATAGAAATTCTTGCTTTAAATAATCACTTTCTTCAACATAATAAAAATCATTTTTAAAAGAAATTTTATTCAAAAAATTGTCATTTTTAGAATTTTCTTTTTTCTTCTCTTTCTTTTTTATGTCAAAGTAGTTCAATATGGAGTATTTATTTTTCTTCTTAGAATTTTTGAGAGTATCTACATTTTCATCATAATTATTTGTGTTTTCGTTTTTCTTTTGAATTAAATTTTCACCATCTCTCTTTGTATATTTTGTAGCATTTTTTATAATAATAGCATAAACCATTTTAATTATTATTTTTTTTTTCTCTTTATTATTTAAATTTAAAATTATCGAAACATATCTATTTTCTTAATTTTAATTACATTTTTTAAATTTGAATATTTATTTTTGAAAACTTAAATATATGGAAAATAATACTGTTATAACTCTATTTAAGTGGATACATATAATTTTTTTTTTTAAAAGTGGTAACTTCTCATAATAAAATTAAGTCAAATAATAACAAATTTTTTTTTTTAAGAAAAATGTTAAGACTTCAAAAGTAAATAAAATAAAAATTTTAAAACTAAAAAAATTAATAATGTATTATTATTCAAAAAATATGTATAGATAATTTTCATTAATAATGTCTTAAAATAAATGATTCATTAAAAAAAAAAAATAATAAAATAAAGTAATAAATACAAAAAGATGAATCATAACATAATATTTTTATTTTTATAATAAAAAAAAAAAAATAAAATAAAATAAAATAAATAAAAAAGTTATATAATTAAATGAAAAAATAAAATCAAATTTTTTTCATGTATGAAAAAAAAAAGGTGAAAATACAAAAATAAATGATATTTAAAATAACTAAGCCATTTATCATACAAACAAAAAAAAAAAAAAAAAAAAAAAAAAAAAAGGAAAAAAAAAAAANAAGGTGAAAATACAAAAATAAATGATATTTAAAATAACTAAGCCATTTATCATACAAACAAAAAAAAAAAAAAAAAAAAAAAAAAAAAAGGGAAAATATAAAAATGGATAGAAGATATTAAAAATAATTGCATCACTTTATTGAAAAAAAAAAAAAAAATAATAAATTTTATTTGTATTAAATTTATTTTATAAAATTCCATATTTTAAAATATGTTTTCCATAGTATTTTATGTAAAATACTTAAAATAATTTTTTCTTTTTACTTAAGATATATTTTGGGAATTAAAATTTTATATGTTTACATTTTCAATAAATTAGACATTTAATTTTGAATTTAATATTCAAGCATACAATAATAAAAAAAAAAAAAAAAAGAAAAATTAATTATTAATAATATAAAATTATGATGCACATACATTGTTTAGCATACATAAAAGGAGTATTCAACTACAAAATAAATTTCTAAATATCCTTTATATATATAATTTAATATTCCTTTTTTTTTTCATAATTAATGTTAGATAAATTTGATACATAAAGGTTTAAATGTATTTCATAAAAATGTAATAATTTAAAAATTGAAGAATTAATTTAAGTTATAGAATTCTAATAAAACGAAAAAAGAGAATTAATCAAATAAGATAATAGATATATTCTGATTTCAACATATTTGAGATAATAAATTTAAAAAAAGAAAAATGGAAAAAAAATTAAAAAAAAATGATAATGAAAATGATTATAAACATATAATATTACAAATAGGTTAAAGAAAATAATATAACAAATATATATATTTATATCATTATAATTATACTTTTTTTTTTTTTTTTTTTTTCAAGAGAAGAGTTTTATATTTATTCTCTTAAAATATTTTTTTTTTTTGTTTTGAAACAATAATTTTTAATTTTATTATTAAAAATATCTTTTTTACATTATATGTAATTATATATATATATATATATTTAATATATGTTTATTATTTGTTATACTTAAATTTATTTTTTGCAGGTAGGAAATATACTTATGTTGGATTTTCTGGTTTACATAAGCCTTTATCAGTTATAAATACACCCGATATTTTTGTATACAATGAAAAGTTTCATAATTCTAATGAAGATAATGAAATTTATGAAATAATAGAAGTTTTTTCAAAAACAAAAAAAAAAGAGAATGATAAAAATAATGACGAAAAACTTTTACAACTGAATGATAAAAAAGAAAAAGAAAAATCAAAAAAGAAAAATGAAATTAATGATGATGATAGAGATGAAGAGAAAAAAATAAAAAAAGAAACAAAAAAAAAAGAAAAAAACTTAATTTATCATTATGAATATAAATATAGCCAAGATCTTAATTTATGGAATATATTTTTTGAAGAATATCTTTTTAAAATATTTCATAATTTAATTAAAACAAACATAAAAACAAAAAAGGTTATAGTTGTTTTGAATATGTTTATTCCTACTATAATTAAATATGCTCTTTGTAAAAGTTTAATCGTAAATTCAGAAAATTCATCTATTTCATATATTAATGATTTAATATCTCCTTTATATTTATGTAATTGCAATACTTGTTTGGTTGTTGATTTAGGTTATTTAAATTGCCGCTTATTACCTGTAATGAATGGATTACCTTTGTATCATTATTGCACTTATATAAATAATGGTGGTTTTTATATAAATAAAGAAATTAAAAGATTATTAAAAGAGCAATATATAAAAAGAGATACTTTTAAAAATGAAAATTTACATAAAAAAATTGATAACATTATTAATGATGAATGTAATAGCAATAAAGATGTATTCAATAATAATGATTTAAAAAATGATAGTAAATATATAAAAGAAGAAATGAAGGATGAATCAGATGATTTTTTGAATTACTATTGGAATTTATATACACAAGAAGAAATTATAAATGTTATTGATAGTTTGTCTGATAATGATATAGAAAATATAAAAATAAAATATTTTTATTTAAAAAACGATAAAAATAATTTTTTTAGTAATAAGTATATTTTATTTCAATATAAAAAATATGAAATAATAATTGAGCCGGAAACTAGATGGAAAGCTTGTGAGATATTATTCCATAAAAATTATGACCAGAATTTGTATTCTTTATTCTCTAATATATTAGAAAAATTAAATATCATGGAGACTTCTGTTTTTCATAATATATTATTGGTTGGCGGATGTAGTAACATAAAAGGAATTATTTCAAAGATCGCTGAAGTTGTTTTTCAAGTGTTAAAAGAAAAAAATAAATTAGCAGGAAATTTTGAAAATAAAGTGAACTTTCTTTTTCCAAAAATATCTCCTAATTTACGCCAGTTTATTGGAGCATCAATTTATTCTAATTTAGAAAACTTACCTGAATATACAGAAGAACATATTAACAATAATGTTTTGTATGATCATCTCAATGAAGATGTTTATATGACTTTTAAACAATGATTATATACTTTTTAATTTATTTCATTTTATTTTTTTAATAATAAATGTTTAATATTTTTTAGTTTATAAAATTAAATATAAACATATTTAATTAGTAATATTATTTCTTTATATTATCCAGAAGACAAAAAAAAAAAAAATTATATTTTCTCTTTTTGTTGATTGATTATTAGATTGTATTTAAATTATTCATTAGTAAAAAATACACACACAAAATATATATATGTATATACAAATATTTTTTATCCTTTTTTTTTTTATAATTCATTATTTTATTATTTTATTTTTTTTTTGTTTGATTTTTTAATGTAATGCATATTTTTTTTTTTTTTTTTTTTTTTTTTTACCTCAATAATATTAAAAAAAAGAAAAAAACAACATAGTAATAATAGCAAATTTATATATATAAATAATAAATATACCAAAATTTAATATATTTTTATGTTAAATTTTAACTTTTTTTTATGATTCAAATAATATCTTTTTTAAACATCCTAAACATATTTTTCTTTTATTTATTTCAAATAATACCCTCTTTTATTTTGATTTAAAATAGGACTTTTTTTTTTTATTTATATTATCATCTATTATTTGTCTATTACAATGAATACATTTTTTTTCATTTTATAGTTTATCTGGAAATTTTAGCTAATGTTATCTTTCTATAAATTTTTAGAGGTTTCATTTTTTTCAAGGTTTAGATTATTATCATTTGTTTTTTTTTCTTTTTTTAGCTTTTCGGTCATATTTTTTAATTTTTTTAGTATAATATTTAAATGAGCTTTTTCATTTTCAGCCATTTTATCATATAAATAGGAGTATCCATTAGTATATAAAGGTTTTATTTTTTCATCAATCGCTAAACACATATTTATTTTTTGTTGTTTTTCGAGCTCCATTCTTCTATTATAAAAAATTTTTTCAACTTTTTCTAAAGCCTCTTTTTTTCCATATCCTCTATTCATATAATACAGTTGATGAGTAGCCATTTGTGTAACTATATGATCATTTCTAAAAAAATCATACCCCTTTATATTATTATTACCTTCAACAAAACAATCTTGAAATCTTAAATGAGGATATTTTTTTAATAAAAATTTTACCAAATCAATATATTTATTATTGTTGAATTTTGATTTTAAACTAATATTATAAATTTCCATAGGTGGTGATCTCTCTGACCATTCTAACCATCTTGGCCTTTCATATAAATTAGTTTCAACTAACATTCTCATTTTATCAACAATATTATATTTTAAAGATCTGCAAAAATTTGAACCATTTGGATGAACAGCGCCTTTACCCATTTTTTGAAACAAATATATTTCTCTTTTTTAAATTATTTAAAAGCTTTAAAAGGAAAATATATATGTTATAGAAGCTAGATAATTATACTAAATTTTTCTTTCTATTATTAAATTTTTTAATTTTCTATTTTAAATTATTTTTATATTTTCCATAATCATTTTTCTTTTCATTTATCTTAATCATTTCTATTAAAATTTGTTTATTTTTTCTTTTTTTAATTTTTAGTCATCATTACAACTTTTTTTTTTTTTTTTTTATGTAATAAACGTAGTTATGAAATTAGTCTAATTTAAAAATTTGCATAATATAAAATTCATAATTAGATTACTTAATATATTTTTTTTTATTTTACTTTTTATAAAATTAATTAAAAATCTTTTAAGTAGAAAAATGTAAATTTTTTTTTTTTTTTTTTTTTTTTGAATTCTTTCCAAAAAAATAATTAATTTTTTTCAAATATTTTTACATGAAAATAACGTAAAATATATAAAAAAAAAAAAAAAAAAAAAAAAAAAAATTCATATATGAATAAATAAATAAAAAATAAGCTAAATTAAATAATACTTATCATTTTTAATGTTCTAGTTTTTAAGGTATTTTAAAATTAAAAATTAAAAAAAATGAATCATGTTACTATTTTTTTAAGAAAATTATCTACCAAAAATGTGAATTCAGAGGATTTAAATATTTTAAAAAAAAAGATAAGATACAGATTTAAAAGTGTTAGTTTTATAAAAATATTATAATTTGAAAAAAGTATTTTTATATCTAAAAAAGAAAATTTATGAACACATAATGAAGAATAAATTTAAATATATATATCAATTCATGAAGAACTTTTTTAGATGTGTAGTGAATTATATATATGTATGCATTATTGATACAATATCGTTTTAATGATATTGTTTATTATTTAATGGATTTTTTTAAAAAAAAAAAATTTATATTTTTTTTTTTTAGGTTGGCATGCTTGAATTAGATACGATAATAAATAATTATTTAAATGTAAATATGAATAAAATTGATAAAGATAAAGTAAATTTATTATACAATTTAGTGGATATTGACACTAGTAATTTATTGAAATTGTTTTATTTTTATTCTAATAAACAAAATCATAATGTTGATAAGTTATCACATTATTTAAAAAATAAGGATAAAAAAGAAATAACAGATACTTTTAAGTTGCTGATTGATATTCTTAATCATAATGAAAAATTTTTAAGTTCACAATAAAAAGTAATTAGTATCATTATAAGATATAGTATTTTTCCTTTTGTATTTTTCCTTTTCTTCTAGTTAACATAATTTGAGAAACTAAAAAATTTGTGTAAACAAGATAAAATTATAATATTATAATATTATATTTAATATAAATGTTTTTATTTTTAATTAATTTTTATTTCACATTTCAACTAAGTCAGAATGGTTTATATTCCCATCTTTATCAACCTAAATTTTTTTTTTTTAAAACAAATTTTTTTTTATATTTTTTTTTATAATTTTTTTTTTATATTTTTTTATAATAAATTTATTAAAAATAAAAATATATTACCGGAACATCAATTAAAAATTGTTTAAATTCTATTTCACTAAATTTATTTCCATTTTCGCATAATATAGTTTTTAAAACACTTTTTTTTATAACATTATCTATTTAAAAAAAAGAAATAATAATAATAAAAATTAATGAAAAATAAAAATAAAGAAAAGAATTTAAAAAAAAAAAAGAAAAGAAAAAAAGATACTATGGGGATTCAAAAAATTAATGCATTTTTCAATTTTTTTCTTTGCATAATAGTTGCTTTGAAATTTAACAACATAATCATTTAATTCATCAAAATTGTAGTAATTTTTATCTTCAAAAATTTCATTATATATTTTAAATCTGTGAAATATCATCATTAAAAAAGAGAAATTTAATAAAAAATATTGAATTAAAAATATTAATTTAAATCATTTATATATATATATATATATATTTTTTTTTTTTGTTGTGAAAATTAATACACAACTTATATATATTTTTATAAAGTAAAAATCTACCAAAATAAAATTTTAATTACAACAAAAAAATATATGTACAGTGCATGTGCTACATGTATATATATTCTTTTAAATAGTTCAAATATATTAAAGTAATTAAATAAAATTATATTTTTTTTAAAATACCCTAAAGATTTTAGTATTATTATTAGATCTTTTTTGTCAATAAAATCTTTTTCTTTTTTCAAATTAAATAAATCAATAATTCTTGATTTCTATAATATACAATTTATATATATATATATTTTAATTTAGTTATATGCATGAAAAACAGTAAAAATAGATGTCCTTGTAAAATTTCCTGTTCAATTATATAGAGAATTTTAATCTATTTTTTTGTTTTTGTTTTTATATTTTCTCATTAATACAAGTACAATTAATACTTTCTTAAAAATAAAAATAAAAGCATTACTTGTAAATCATCCATGTTAAATATAAATATTATAAAAAATATAAAAAGCTTTAAAAAAAATATTTTGTAAATGTATATATATATATTTTGAGCTTGTTAATATACTTAATAACCTACAAAAAATTTGGATGTACATTATTAATAAACTGATATATATTTATATGTGTGTGTATACATATATATATATGTAATTGTATATTTTTAAAATATATTTAATTTTTTTAATACTGTATTAAAATATAAATTTTTTTTTTTTTTCTTTAAACAAATTTTTTCATATTCCTTATTCTGTAATATAATTTCACTTTTTTTTTTTTTTTTTTTTTTGAAATGCATTTAATTTTTCTACTTTTTCTATTTAACAATTGTGCATATGTTTTCATATTTGCATTTTTTAATATCTTTATTATTTTTTTTTTTTTTATTATTTTATTTATTTTCCTTTTTTTTATTACATTTTCTTCGTTTGTTCATAATTAAATGAAAGCATATATTAAAAAATTAAGAATAGCATTTTATAAATATTTCTACAAAAAGTCTTTGTATACATTTTAAAACTTTTTTGTAAAGTTTAAATTCTTAAAAAATTCTTTATTGAACTTGAATTGTATGAAATTATTGAACATAAAAATATATCATAATTTTTTCCTTTTATTTTTTTTTGGTATATCTTTTTATCCTTATTCTTCTTTATATATTTAGTAATATTATCATGTCTTATTAAAATGTTATAAAAAAAAAAAAAATAAGAGTTTTTTTTTTTTTCATTTTTAAATTATATTTTTAGTAATTGCATTTATATTATAGTGAACAAGAATCATTTTTTTTTTTTTTTTTTTACTATATTTAATTGTTTTTTTAGTCTTTTTAGTTTTCTTTTTTTCTTTTTTTCTTTTTTTCTTTTTTTTTTTTTTTTTTTT
>NW_021628221.1:81928-113080 GCF_900005855.1 Plasmodium gallinaceum | reverse complement strand
TTTTATTTTTTTTTTTTTTTTTTTTTTTTTTTTTTTTTTTTTTTTTTTTTTTTTTTTTTTTTTTTTTTTTTTTTGAATGTATTATAATAAAATATTGTGTTAAAATATATGTATATATATATAATATATATTTGAAAAAATTTAATTCTGATAGATAAAATTTTATTGTATTTTAACAGTATATATTTAAGGTTTAGAGATAAATTTTTGGGAGACAATAATACTTTTAAAAAAAAATAAATGATTGCAGTAAATATTGTCTTTAAAATATATTTTTGTATACACAAAAAAAAAAAAAAAGGAAAATATAAAATGTGAATCAAATATATTTCAAATAATAAAAATAATAGATCCTGTTTTAGTTATATATTTTTTTCTTTTTGTGTAACAAAGTAATTAGACAACATAATTTTCTTCTCTTTTTTTTTTTTTTAAATTGTAGTTTATCTACTGTTCATTTTTTATGTTAATATTATTACTTAGATTTTTTAGTATTTTATAAAATACGAAGTATATATATATATATATATATATATATTTATATATATATATAAAATGGTTAATGAAAACTATTTAATGGATCATAATTATACGAAAAATTTAGATTTCAAAGAAATAGAAACTGAAATAAAAACATTTAAAATAAAGCAAAATGAAACATTTAACTTTTATATAGATAGCATAAATAAACTAATAGAAAATGTTGAAAAAGCAAAAAAAAATTTAGAAGAAAGAAAAAAAAAAAACATACAAGATCATAACATTAGTATTAATAATAATAATATAACAACTGAAAGTAATGATATTAATAAAAATAATTTTGATATTAAAGAATTTATAAAAGATGTTAAAAACTTAAAAATAACAGAAAAAATAAGTGAAGAAAATAAAAAATTTTATAATATTTTGTTATTATCTTATAAAGGAATAATATCTTTAATAAAACAAGAAACTCCTGAAATATTAAAAAATGTTTACATAAAGAAAAATGTTATTCTTAGATTAATTCTATTACATTTTTTGCAAAAAGGAGACTTTTTTATGTATTATGTGTTAAATAATGAAATTTTAGAAAAGAAAAAGAAAAAGATGAAGAAAAAAAAAAATAATAAAGGTATAGAAAAAAGTACATCTAAAATTGATAAATTAAACAACTATAGCAATGAGGAAAATAGTATAATAAGTAAGGATAATAATTTTTTAAAAAATAACAATGAAATCAATTCAAGTAATAAAAGTATTTCGTTAAATAAATCAAACTTTTTTAGTGAAAAACTTTTAAATAATAATTTTTATGTATCAACGGATAAGAAAAAAGAAGAAGAAACAGATGTAAAAACATCTATAAGTGAAAAAGACTGTAATGGTAACAAGAATTCTAAAAATGAAGATTTTGAAAATAATAAAGGAAATAAAAATAATGTTATAAAAAATTATAATAATTGTATATATAATAACAAAGAAGAGAATAAATATGATTGCAATACAAGTAATAATAACGATAATTGTAATAACGACAAGTATTCAATTCTTTTAAACAATATAAATACTAGTAACATAAATATAAATAACAAAGAGAGTATATTTACTAAGTTTAAAAAAGAATACATAAGCAAAATAAAATACGAAAATGCTACAGAAGAAATCAATTTTGAACATTCACTCATTGAAAAAGAAATATTTGAAGGATATAAAATGTTACACACCATTTTGTATGATTTAAAACATTTTAAAGTAGATAAATGCATTGATTGGTATAATAACTCTAGTGAAACAATAAAAAAAAAGTATTCAAAGTTAATATATTTATTACATTGTATTAATTATTTAAAATACTCGAAGAATGATAAAGAAAAAGCATTAAGATCCTTAAGAGACCTTATGATAAATTATAAAGAAAATAAATCTCATATATCAAGATTAAGTACATTTATATGTATAGGAGTTGATAACTACTTTTTTAAAAATATGTTTTCTAGTGTTAATTCTAAAATTTATAATTATTTTAAAAGAGCATTTAACGAAGAAGGAATAGTTATTAATATTCCTAGTAAAATTAAAATGAAAAAGGATAAAAAGAAAATTGATACAGAAGAAAATATAAATTTAATTAAAGATTCAATAAAACAATTTACTAAAAATCGTAAATTTTATGAAAAGGAAAAATGTCATGAAAACAAAAAATTCATGAAAGAAAAAGAAAACTCATTAAATAAAAATGTAAAAAATGAAACTAATGATGATAAAATTGATTTAGTAAGCAATGATACAAATAAAAGAAGTGCTAAAATTCTTATAAGAAAAAGGAGAAAAAATAATAATAATAATAGATCCTCTTCATTAATTTCCTGTAAATTGGAGAAGAAAAGAAAAATCAAAAATAAAAATATAATAAAAAAAAAAGCAAAGAAAAATGAAAATATTTTGAAAAGAAAAATAAAAAAAAATAATGAAAAAATAAAACAGATAAAAAAAAAAAAAAAAAGGAAAATAGATTCTTTATATAAAATATACCAAAAGGAATATGCATTAAATATAAAAATAAATCATAACAAGGTACCTTTAATTCATAATAATATATATAAAGAAAAATATACTTCTACGTTTTCTGAACATTTTTATAATAATATAAATGAAGAAAATAATTTTGTTCCATTATGTGAAAGATATATGGAAAATAATATTAATAGATTATTAGATAAGGAAAGAATAAAAAAAAATCCCTTTTATTATGATTCTTCTAATTATAATTTTATTAGCAATAATAATTTAATATTACCAAAAGTGAAAATAAATCATAAGAACAGTAAAAGTAAAAATAAAAATGAAGAAAAACTAAATAAAGGATGGTACAAATATGTTTTTAATTGTACTAAAGATGTGTTTTCAGAGATTGTTGAATCTCAAAATGATATAAAAAATTTGATGAAGAAAGATATTAAACTTAATAAAGGTGTAGATTATCGCAATTATGTACACCATAAAATAACAGAACCAATTTACTTATATGAGTTAAGTGAAAACGAATTCAGTCAATTTTATCAAAATGATAGTTCTTATATAACCTATAAAATATTAAATAAAGCGGCACATTTTTATGATAACAACGATACTAAAATATCTAATAATCGAATTCAAAATTTAAATAGTGGTTATAATACGAACTATGTAAATACAAATAATAGTATATATAATGAATATATTTATAGTAATAATAGTTATAATAACGCTTTTTGTAATATTAGTCATAGTTCATTTAATTACTTAAATAATTCTTGCTTCATTAGAAAACCTAATATGCTTAAAAGAAAATTTCCCAAATGTAAATTTTTAAGTCGTTTGTGTAAAAATGAAAAAACAAATGAAAAAAATGATTGTTTGTCTAAAGAAGCTAATCCTAATGATACATTGTTAGATAAAAAAAAAAAAAATGAAAAAAATGAGGATCATAAAGATAATGATAAAAGTTGTGAAATAAAAGAGACAAAGAAAAGCAAGCAGTTAAAAGAAGAAACAACAGAAATAGAATATATTACCAGTGCGTTGAAAAAACATAAAAAAAATGAAGATTGTGAATATTTTAATTTTAAAGATTTTAATGAAGAAACTAATGAATATTCATATAATAGTTTTTATAGTGATAAATCAGTTAGTTCAAATAATTCTTCAGATTCTTCAAGTGAGAATAATTCATTGAATGGTTCTAGTTATGAAGAAAATTTGAAAAAAAAAATTAACAAAGTAAAAGAACAAGTTGAATTAATAAAAGAAGATTATCTAAAGAAAAACACAATGACAGCCTTATTAAACACAAAAAATATACAAGCAAACAATAGAGCTGTATTAGCTTCAAAAAATAATAGATTAACTAAAACGTCAGTAGATGTTAGTAGAATTCTATTAACACATGCTTTAACTACTAGAGATATATATACTTTACATAATACATTAACAAATAATAAAGGAAATACAGAATTTAGGAGAATATGTCTAAAATGGAAAGCAAAAAAAATTAAACCAGGAAATAGGTTAAGAAAAAAAAAAGGAAATGACAAAAGTAATGACGATGAAAAAAAAAAAAAGAAGAAAAAAAAAAGGAATATTAAAATAGATAATAAAAATAAGGAAAAAAAATATTCAAAAAATAAAAAAGAAAATAAAGATGATAATATGGATGATTATAAAAAAAAAAAGAGTAATAAAAAGAGAAAATTTAAATTTAAATATGGCAATAAAAAAAATGACAAATTCATTTCCATTGTAAAACCCTCTATTTCTCATTCTTTAGAATGTTTTGGTTTAGAAGAATTTATTAAATTGACAAAAGAGAATTTATTTGTTAAAAAATCAGATAATAAACAACATGAAAATAAAAAGATATCATCAAAATCAAAAGATAGGAAAAATATTGAGGAAAAAAAAAAAGTTGATAAATATAAAGATATAAATAAAAATATAATAAAATTTAAAAAGGAAGAGAAATCTGAGAAAGAAAATAAAACTGAACAAATTGAAAATAAAGAAAATAAGGAAATTGAAACTAAAAAAATTGAAAATAAAGAAAATGAAAATAAGGAAATTGAAACTAAAAAAATTGAAAAGAAAGAAAATGAAAATAAGGAAATTGAAACTAAAAATATTGAAAATAAAGAAAATGAAAATAAAGAAAACGAAAATAAAGAAAATGAAAATAATGAAAATGAAAATAAAGAAAATGAAAAGAAAGAAAAAGTAAATAAAGAAAACATAAATAAAGAAAATGAAAATAATGAAAATGAAAATAAAGAAAATACAAATAAGGAAAATGAAAATAAAGAAAACGAAAATAAAGGGGAAAACACAGAAAAAATAAAACTAGATGAAAAAGAAAAGGACTCAAAAAAAAAACATGAAGACGAATTTGATAAAAAAGATAAAGAACTTGTTGGAAAGAAAAAATTAGACGAAATCATAAAGGAAAATACACACAAAAAAGATAGAAATAAAATAAATAAAAAGAACAATAATGAAGTAGATATAACAGAAGAGGAAGAATGTAAAGATAAAATAAATAAAAGCAATAAAAATGAAACTAGCATAAAATGTAAATATGAAGGAGATAAAATAAATGAGAAAAATAAAAGTGAAATAAATGTTAAAAAAAAAGATGAAAAAGATAAAAATAGTGATGATTCTCAAATAAAATTTAAAAAAGAAAAAAAAGGAGTTTTTTATGGATCTTATAAAAAAAATTTAAAAAAAAGGAGATATGATTCTAATGTATTATTGGAGGAAAATATTATGGAATTTCAAATGAAGAGAAATAAAAATGAAGATAGTGATTTTAGACCAAAAAAAAATAAAAATGATTTTAGAACAGATAAAAATATAAAATCATTATCTACAGGTAAATTAATAATTATAATTTTCTCAAATAAAACAAATAATTTTAATTTATCTTACTTTTTTATTTTTTATTTTTATTATTTCTTTTAAAAAAAAAAAAGATATTTATATGATGATATATATATTTTAATTTTTGTATTTATTTGTTATTTTTTATGTACATATATGTACATGTTTTTTTTTTAATTTCTTAATATAAATTTATTTTACCTTTTTTTTTTGAAGTTAAAAAAGAATTTCATAGAAAAAATAGTGAAAGTAGTAGTAGCGAAGATTACAAAAAAAAAAAAGACAGAAAGAAAATAGATGAAGAAAAAAATAAAGATAAAAAGAAAGATCATGGGAAATGTAATAAAAAAAAAAAAAAAAAAGATCCAAATAAAAATGAAATAGGAAAAGGAGAAAAGAAGAAAAAAAATCTTAAAAAAATAAAGAGTGAAAATTATGAAAACAAAAAAGTGAAAAAAGGAAAGGAAGAAGAAAAAAACAGAAAAAAGAAAAAAGAGAAGAAAGTTTTCATTCATTTAGAAAGGTTAAAAAAAAAAAAAATAAATAAATAAAAGTAAACTAATAAAATAAAGTAAATTTATATATCTGTGATTGAATTATATATACTACTATTAAGGAATATATTTTTCTTCATTAAAATAATATGCCTATTGAAATATTACATATTTTTTAAATTTTTTTAATATTAATTATTTTATTTATTTAATTATTTTAGTCCATTATCAATTTTAATATGTGGTGGATTAATAAGTTCAAAAAAGTTGATAGAAGCTCAGGCAATTTTAAAAGAAAACAATAAGAGATTGCAAGAAGCTAAGAATAACTCTCTAATTAATACAACGAGTTTAAAAAGTTCAGATAAGTCCACTGATAAATTAGAAAAGGAAAAAATTAGTAGTACGAAAAAAGAAAATGGAGCATTTTTTTCTAATTCGTTAGCTATAGAGGTTGACTTAAGTGGATGTTTTTTCTTTCACTCATCATTTACTTGTCCAATTAGTAGAGATAAATCATCGAAAGATAATCCTCCATATTTACTTACATGTGGTCATGCTATTTGCAAGTAATTTATTAACAAAACAATAAATTTTTTAAAAATTTACATAATTCATTTGATTTGATTTTTTTTTTTTTTCAGGAATTGTGTAGATAAAATTCATGCACAAAGATCGAGACAATTCAAATGTCCAATGTGTCCTCAATATTTACACTTATTAGAGGTAAATAAAATTTATGAAAATATTTTTAAATTTACATATATATAACTTTATTTTCGTAAATATTTACAAATATATATATCCTTTTTTTTTTTTTTTTTCAGATTATTCCTTTATACTTTAGTTAATTTTTTTTTTATCATATTTTATATTGGATTTGATAAAAAAGTAGTCTGTTTTTTCTATCTTAGCATTAAGCACAAACAGTTGATAAATGAATTGAAATTATAATTTAAAATTGTAATATGTAAAAAAATTATTTTTTTAAACTTTTTTTATATATATAATATTTAATTCAATTTTCTTTTTTAATAATAGAAACAAAATTTATAAAAAAAAAATATTGTATTAAGTAAATAATTTATATTAAAGAAGAAAATTTATCATTTTTAAAACATACGAAGTTTATATAAAAACATATTTTAAAAAAAAAAATATAATATATAAAGAAATATTATTTTTTCACAGTTAAATTATTAATTACTTTGTTCATAAAACATCCTATTTTTTCTTTGTTAATAATGTTATTTTTTAGGTAGTATTTGTAATCTTTTACTTTATAATTCTCAATGTTGAAATTTTCTTCTTTTTCATCTTCTTGTACTTCATTATCTTCTCTCTTTTCCTCACTTATATTTTCATCTTTATTAAGCTTTTTCATATTATTTTTTTCCATTTTGCGTATTTTTTCATTTTCTTTATTTCCTTCTTTTTCATATTCATACTCTTCACTTCCTTTTTTTTCATATTCATACTCTTCACTTCCATCTTTTTTATAATGATATTCTTCATTACCGTCTTTTTCATAATCATATTCTTCATTTCCTTCTTTTTTATAATTAAATTCTCCATTTTCATCTTTTTCATAATCATATTCTTTTCTTTCTTTTTCATAGTTTTCATCACTATTTTCATTTTTTTCATATTCGTTATCCTTACTTTCTATTTCATATTTATAGTTTATATTTACTTCATTTTTGTATTTCTCTTTATCTTCTTCTACTTTTTCAAATTCCTTTTTACTATTTTCTTCTTCACACATTTCTTGAAATACTTTTTTATATATTTCTTCAATATTTCCTTCTTTTTCACATATTTTTTTAATAGTCTTTTCTTTTACATACTTTTCTTCAGAATGTTCCACTTTTACATACATTTCATTGACATACTGTTCATTTATAGATATTTTATTAGAATTTTCTATTTCTTCTTCTTTTAATTCTATATCTTTTTTTACTATTTTCTTTTCTCTTCTTTCATATTTTTCTATTTCACATTTATTTTCTATATGATCATTTTTATTTAACTGTTTGCTTGAAGGCTTTAAATAGTCTATTATTATATCTGCTTTTTTTTTTTCACTTTTTTTTTTTGATCTAGATATGCTATCTATACTTTTTACTCTGTCTTTTCTATGTGTAGTACTTTTTGATATTATTATGCTTGAAAAATCACACTTTTTTTCTTTCATGTTGGTTGCTAAATTTTTATCATTTTCTGAAGATTTTACATTTTTAGGACTTAATTCACTGTTTTTTATTATTTTTCGAATTTCATTTTTTGAATTTTTTTGATCCAAATCCTTTTGTTGATTTTTTTTTTCTTTTTGTGATCCGCTTAATGAAATGTCTAAATTTTTTTTTCTATCTTTTGTCTTATTTTCCTTATAAATTATGATATTAACTTTTTTATCATTAGTAAATTTTTCATCTTTTTTAATGTAGTTATTTTTTTTTTTATCAGAATCCATGTTTTTTTTTTTTAATTTATTAATAGATTTTTCTTCATTGTTTTTTGTTATACTTTTCTTTGAGTTTTCATCCATATAATACCTTTTTTCTGATGAACCACTGTTGCTTTTATAGTCTTTTATTATAGTAATAGAATTTTTTTCTTCTTTCTTAATATGCTGTGCCAATAATATGCCATTCGAAATTTTTATCTTTTTTTCTAATTTTTTTTCAGTTGTATATTCATTCAAATGATTTATTTTATTTTTTGTAGAACTAAAAAAAAAGAAAGAAGAAATAATTATAAAACACAAAATATATACTGCGAAAAGTAGCATAAATGCATTCAATATATATATTTTTTAAAAATGTGTATCCAATTTTTTCTTTTTTTTATATATCTTATATATAAACAGTAATTCTTTCTATTATTTATATAATAAAAAAAAATGAAATACAAAATAACATACGCAAAAAAAATTTAAAGTTATTATAATACTCTTTCTTCAAGAAGGATTTAGGTATAATAATGTCAGTGCGCTTTTGGTGCTGAGATTTACTCGATGTTTCCAAAAATGTTTTGATAGGTATACCAAGATCCTATACAAGGAAAAGAAATTTAAGTATAAATATAAAAAAGAATAATTATAGTGTTCTCTATATGTGTATGTATTGAAATCCTTTAAAGAACTTACATCAATAACATAATAATAATTATGATAAGAATCATTTGGATAAGAAGCATTTTTGTATTTATTGTTTAAATTTTTCATCAAAAATTCAGAATGTTCTACCCCTATTATTTCATCCTCTTTTCCATGTATTAGCAATAGTGGAATGTCTGATTCACTGTTGTTACTTATTAATTGCAAATTTTTAAAATTATCATAAATGTTTTCAATAAAATAAGAAGAATACGAAAAATAATCCTCTACTAATTTTCCTATTGAAATATAAGGAGCATGTAAAATAATCCCTCCTACATTTTTTCCAAGTAATTTTAAATTGTATGCTAATTTAGTTGCTACACCAGTTCCTATTGATCTTCCAAATAATAAAATATTTTCACTTTTCATATTTAGAGATATCAAAAAGTTATATGCTGCTAATGCTCTTCTATTTATGTTATATTGATTTGGTGAACCTTCTAAGTAGCATAGACCGAATCCTACATATTCTATAGCTAAAATATTAGCGTGTAAATGCTCATGTAAGTTCAATAATTCTTCATATATATGTCCTAAATCACATGAATTGCTGTGAAAATACATTATTGTATGCTTAGTTTTTAGTTCTTTCGAAAAATATAAAAATAAAGCAGGAAATTTTTTATTATTTAACGCTTTCATATTTTCTTCTTTATTAAATATTTCGTATACTTCATCACTCCAAAATTTACCCACATCAATTCCCAATAATTCAGGAATAAATACTAAATTTTTTAAATCATCATTATACTGAGAGAAAAAAAAAAAAAAAAAAATATTTAATGTTTTGGATAGTATATTTTATTATTTTTCAATTATTTTATAGATATATAAACTTTTTTTTTTTTTTATTATTGAAGTGTTAATTTACTTATATATGTTACATAACATATATAATTTAAATTTAACATGCAAATAATGAGTTAATATCTGTAAATTTTTAAATATTTTTTCTCTTTTTTATAACAAACACTTGGTTCCGTAGGACGAAATAATGCTGTATTTGACAATGAATTACCCATTTCTTTTTATCATTAATGTTATTTAAAAATATATATATATATATATATATATATATATTTCAGTAACTAGCTAAAAAAAATTAAAAGCTTAAATTGAGATTAAAAAAATAAAATAATAGCAAATTAGTATTTTTGTTTAAATGCTTGTATTTATCAAATTATTTTTATATATACGTCATAGTTTCTTATTTTGTTTGTTACAACCTTGAATCTTAAATATAACATTTGAATATATGTAAAATATATAGTATATCTTTTTATTAATAAACAAATAAGGCTCTTTAAATAAATACCATTAATTATTTATTACAGTAGTCATTTTTTTTTTTTTTTTCTTAAAAATAAATTTGTCTTTGGGAATTGTGTACAAGCTTTTTTCCTTTTTTTTTTTTTTTTTTTTTTTTTTAATGTGTGCATGCATTAATAGATATTTCTTTGTATTCATCATTAAAAAAAAGAAAAATATTAATATTTACTTTTTATGAAATATATAAATAAAGTTTAAAAAAAAAAAGGAGAATGTAATAATTAATATGATATATTTATTATAAATTTAATGAAAAGTTTTTTTTTTACAACGATTATTAGACTATTCCTGAAAATCAAATCTTACAACTTCAATGATCCAAAATATAAAATTTTGTCTTTAGATATGAAAAAAAAAATCTCAGTTTTTTTTTCAGTTATAAAACATGAAAAAAAAATTTTTATGCTTTTCTTCTTTTTTTTAATTTATATATTCCTCTATAAAAATATTTATATTTTTCATTCTATATTATGGTGTTATAAAAAAAAAAAAAATTTAGTGAAAAGTTTTCTTTTTTTTTATTTTTATAAATATATACTCAAAAATAGGATCATATAATTAAATTGATCCATATCAAAATAAATGTAAATTTTATTGTAATGTTTAAAATAATTTTTTTTTGTGATTTAGTTTTCGTGTGTTGAAGACCTCATATGTTACTTGAAATCAGTAGAACTCTTTAATATTAAGAAAAAAAAATATATATATATGGAATAAAGATCATAAAACTCTCAAAAAATATATATATATATATATACATGTGAAAAGTATTAAAAAATTAAGAGAAAGTTAAGAATAAAAATACTCTTTTGTATAGTTCTTTTAAAAAGCTAATCATTTTAAGGGAAATATAAATAAAATGAGAAAATTCTTGCAATTCTAATGTTTCTTCATTAAAAAAAAAATACTTTTCAAAAATTATAATATATATAAAACAGAATTAACTATAAATTAGTAAATAATTAAAAAAAAAAACAAGAGTTTTAGTATGAATGCTCAACTATAGTTATACACATTTTTAAAACATTAATTAAAAAGATGTTAAAATAATTAAGATATATAAAACATAATAATCATATTAGTATATAATTCACTAGCATGCTAAAAAAAAACAAAGGAAAAAAAAATCCATGAATTAATTATCTATTTGAGAAACATAATTTCAATTACTTCACGATGCCAAAGGGTATTGCAAATACTAGTGTTTTAATAAGCTCAAATTACATTTGAGAATAAATGAAATTAATAAGTTTTAAATTAAAAAAAAGTATGTATATCTTTTTTAAAATACATATTATTTCTCAAATATGTTTCTCCATAATTTTTAATTTAAAAAAAATATTTTTTTAAAAAGAAAAAAAAACATGAAAAGATTTATTTTTTTAAAATATTATAATAATGAACGATTTTTTTTTTCAAAAACATATAATCTTAAAATGTATTTTTAAAAAATATGATTCGTTTGATATTACTTCTTACTATTTTATGTGAACTAATATTATGGAATTTCAAAAAAATAAATTCATTCCGTTTAAATGCAAATCATTCAAATAAAATTACAAAAGATTGTAATGTTATTTATGATGCTACAAAAAGAAAGAAATTTATTTTTAAAAAATATGAAATTAAAAGAAATTTCAAAGATAAATTATATTTATCGCATTTTAATGAGACAAACAACAATAAAAGGGAAATTACAGAAGATCATATAGAGGAACAATTAAAAAATGTTGTTAAAGACATTCAAGGAGTATGGAAATTTTATCTTCCTATATATATAATGGATACAGAATTTGAAAAACCAAAAGATGAAGAATTAGATAAAAATTATAAATTAGATAATTCAGATGATTTCCAAATAAATGATGATACAAATGAAGAAAATTCTGATGATAATAATCTTAACATATTAAGAGGAGAAAGGTTACACCCTTTACCTTTGTTTGTTTATAATTATGAACAAATTTATTCAGCTTCTAATTCTACATATGCTTGCTGGTCCAACCATTATATAAGTAAAAATATTTATGAATGCACCATAAAAATTGTAAATAAAATGAACAATAAATATATGATTATATTACAAGGTTACTTATTCATATCTCAAATAAATGCTATAAAGGATAATAATATTCGTTTAAGACCTTGTCAAATATTTGGGAATATATTTTTAGCTCACAACGATACAGTAGAAGAAAAATCAATAATCCCATCTAATGTAAAAATTTATGATAAAAGCGGGAATGAAGTAAAAGATATAATATCAATTTTAGAAAAGAAAATTCCAGAATTTAGAAAAGATAAAAAAAAAATTGAAGCATTTTTAGGATTAAAAAAATGGAAATTTCTTGGTATTTCAACAGCTTATAAAATATTAGGAGAAGGGAAAAATATATTTAATATAAATCATATTCTAACTGGAAAAGATGAAAATACTTTTTATAATGTAATGGATTTTGATTCCATAAATAATAACTATGAAAAAAATTGTTTTATATACTTAAAAGATATATTTAATTCATATTTTGAAAAGCCATCCAGTGATATTTTCTCTTTGATCATGAAAAATGTAATTTAAAATTTCTTATATTTAAAAAAAAAAAAAAATGAATAAATGAATAAATAAATAGACAATAAATAAATAAAATAAAAAAATAATAATAACACAGAAAACTATGTTTATAATTCTACATCAAAAAATACATATATAATTATATACTATGCATATTACATATTTTATATGTTTATCTTAATCTTATAACTTATATATCTTTATATATGTTATTCAATAATTATAAAATTAAGTCGGTATAATCTTAAATCCTTTTTTATATACATCATTTCTAAATGAATAGATTCAAATATTTTAATTGCATAAATATTACTTGTGCGTAATTCATATTCTTTATTTGCTTTTTATGTATATCTTTTTTTTTTTTTTTTCTTTTTGTAGATGCAAGAGAAATCTATCAATGGTCCATTTTAATATAAGAATAAAAAGAAAAAAAATGTCACATTTTATTCTACCATTATTTCATGTTCTTCGTCTTCACTTTGATTATCAATCCATTCCTACAAATAAATAATATATTAAACAAATAAAATGAAACATGAATACATCATTTTTAAAGGTTCTTATATATATATATATATCTCTTATTATTATTATTTTTTTTTTGTTATTATATATATAATTTAATTTATTAAATATATATTTTTTTACATGAAAAGACTTCAAACTTTGATCCATTAAAATAGGATTATTACCATCTATAATGTATAAAAAAAAAAAATAAATTAAATTTTATAATATATATAAGTGTATATATATAATAATTTAGAATAAAAAAAAAAAAAAAAGATATTATAAATACCAATATTCTTATCCAAACCCTTATTTTCAGAAGTACTTTCTGTATTTAATCTTCCACTTTTCTTTATGAAGAGAGAAAAAAAAATATATATAGTGGTAATAATAAAATTTAGTAATTACACTTATATTCCAAAATAATTTTCATATATACCTCTACAGTTAGACACTGAACTTTCAAATCTTGCTTCCCATCATAAAAATATACTTCTAGTTTTTTATCATTTAGGACAATATCCTTAAAGCACTATAAAAAAATATATTTTTTTTTTGTATATATAATTTTTTGCTTTCTAATTTAATTATTATTTAAATTTAAAAATATGTATATTTCTTATTTTATTTTAAGAAAAAGAAGTTACAGATACTATCATTTCTGCTTCCTCTACTCCTTTAAACTTAACACAAACAATTCCATTGGGATGTTTCTTATAATAAGAAGAAAAAAAAAAAAATTATGGTGAAAATTTTTCATTTTTTTTTTATCTTTTTTCTTATTATTCATATATTATACCGGTATTGGGTAAACTTTATGAACAGGAACATATTTTTTTATTTCCTAAAAAAAGGTTTCAAAAAAAAAAGGACAAAAAATATAAAAAATTGAAAATATTATTATTATGAATTTATATGTATTTTAAAAATTTAATGAATACTGCTTCAATCAAATTTTTTATAAAATCATAAAAAGGATCTCCTTCATCATATTTCTATTTTTACGAAAAAAAAAAAAAAAAAAAAATTAAAATGAATAAATAAATAATATTTTCTATATAAATATTTTAAGTGTAACCTTTATGTATAATATATATATATATATTTTTATGTATTATTTACCATTGCATCTTCATATGAAAAAACGTTCCTAAAAATGACAATTTTTTTTTTGGTTCCAGTGTAATATTCTCCCCACTTTTGTAGCCTTAATTGTTCATATTTTGCAGCTTTGATTTTTTTTTTTTTTTTTAAAATTTCTTCCTTTGATATTTTAGCTACTTGCTTTTTTTTATTAAATTGGGCTTTTTCTACATGAATAATACAATCTTGACGAAAATAAAAATTATCAAAATACTTAATTGCTATATCAACACTTTGAGAATAAACATAAGTAATTAGTGCATCTCCTTTTATATTATTATTTTCATCGTAGTATATTTTTATTTTGGGTTCAGTACTTTCTGCATCAATTTTTATTATTCCTGCCTTTTTAAATACATTATGAATTTCTTCTTTAGTTACATCTTTAGGTAATCCAGTTATATAAATTGAACTATTTTTAATTTTTCTATCACATAAACCTTCTTCAATTTTTTTTTTTTTTCTTTCCAGATATTTTTTTTTTTTTTCTTTTTTTCTCAATTTTTCTAAGTCTAATGTGTTTGATGTAATTTTTTCATTTAAAATTTCATTTTTATTATTATTATTATCTTTAATATTATTAATATTAAAATTCTTGCTAGAACTACTATTTAAATATTCACTAGAATTATTTTCATTGCTTTCATTAATTAAATTAAAATTATTTTGAGAATTTATTAAATTATTTTCATCCTTATTCTTATTATATATATAATTTTTTAATATATTATCATTATATATATATTTCCAATTATTTTCTCCTTTTTTATATATAGGTGTCATTAAATTAATTCTATTTTCATTCCATAATTCAATTATTTGATCAAAATTATATGGCCCATATGAATTATTATTTACGTAAATTATCCATTCATTACTTGTATCATTTTTTTCTATATTACAATCCTTTTTATCATGTATTAAATTATTTTCTTCCTTATTTTGAGTTAAATTATTTGGTTCACTCATCTTTTTGTCATTTAATACATTTTCCTTTCCAATATTAAGTAAATCTGTATTGTCCTTAGTTATATGATGAGGTTTTGTTTCATTTACTTCTTTCATATTTTTTTTGTTTATTTCAAATATTTATTATATTTACAAATTCATTTTTTAGTTTAAAATAGGAATTTTGTAATTCTTCTAGGAAAACATAAATTTTTTTTTGACTAAAATTTTTTTTTTTTTTTTTTTTTTTTTTTTTTAATATTAAATGTATTTATATAAATATAATTTATTTTTTTTATGAAAATAAATTGAATATAAGAATAAAATATAATATTATCTCNCATTTTTTAGTTTAAAATAGGAATTTTGTAATTCTTCTAGGAAAACATAAATTTTTTTTTGACTAAAATTTTTTTTTTTTTTTTTTTTTTTTTTTTTTTTTTTAATATTAAATGTATTTATATAAATATAATTTATTTTTTTTATGAAAATAAATTGAATATAAGAATAAAATATAATATTATCTCATATATATTAAAATATTTATATATATGCTTGATTTCTTTATATGTTAATCATATTAATTTAAAAGTAACAAAGTAAATTTTTTGGGTAAATTGAAACAATCTTTATAAAAGCTGTAAACAAAAAAAGTAATATTGAAAGAAAATAAAAATATCTTGATATATTTAAATTTATAATGTATAAGATAAAAATGATCAAAAATATAGAAAAATTATAATAAAATTTTATGTATTTGATAAAAGTATGGGAAAATTTTAGATGTTAATTTTCTTAGAATGGAAAAAAAAAAAAGAAAAGATAAAATAACAAAGAATTTTATACATTATGCAGTTTAAATTTTAAAATATATAGATATAAAATTAATATAGTTAAAATATTAAGTGTATTTATATATATATATATTTAATGTATACAAATTAAAAGTATTAAATAAATGAATATATATAAAATTAAAATACTTGAAACAAAAAAATATTTTATTCTTAACACTATTATAATAATATAAAGAAAGATTGTTTAAATTTATATTAAAGTGTTTACATATTTTTCATACATCCCTTGAGAATATATATATATATATATATTTAAAAGTTTCTATTAATGAAGTATTTTTATATATTTTCAAATATTTTTTTTTTTTTTTTTTTAAAGTGGTTTATGCTATGTCTTGGAATGATTTCATCCATACAACTAGGAATATTATTTCAAAATCACCAAATAAAGTAATAAATATAAGGAAAAAAAAAAAAAAAAATAAAATAAATATATATAACAAAACACACTTAAAATATATTTAATGAAATATTCTTCATTATTAATGTAAATTTATTTTTTTTTTTTTTTTTTTAGACAAGATATGTTATAAAATTACATAGGCCATCTGAAACAATTATACTGAAAGTTACTGATAGTAAAAATGTAAAAAATCTTCTTTATAACTTAAATATAACATTTTTTTACTTTATTATATATATATATATATGTATATTTTTATTATATTAATATAGAGTATAATGTATAGATTAAGTAAAAGTGACAACTTAAAAAAATTAGAAGAATTAAATTCTCTTTTTTTAATATGGGGAACGAGTGAAAATCAGAATGAAACATTACCATTAAAACTTAATAGTAAAAATAAATATGCAAAATATATATGTGTGTATTATTAATATTATAAATTATTCTAATTTATTTTTATTTTTTTTATCAGAAACCATAGATAAAGCGTCTAATGATCAAAAAGTGAAAAAAGTTAAATAAAGCAAAAGAAATGTATAAAATATTAACAATAATTAAATCAATAAAGTATATATTTCTTTTTTATAATTTAAAAATAAAAAATATATATAGTACTAAGAGTTAAAATATAGTTGTTTTTTTATTGTTATATTTCTTAATTTCTTTTTTTTTGTGTGTGGAGGAAAATTAAATATAAATGGAATTTGATAAAAAAAGAGCATATATGCTTTCTTGAATTTAATAAAATGTAAAAATATTTTTTTTATTAAATAATATATATAATTTCATTAATAATATAAATTTTAAAATTTTTTATTTAAATGAGTTTAAATTTATTTATTCTTCATATTTTAAAAAAAATTAAGCTTAAATAAAAACATTAGTAATTTCAAATAAAAAAAAAAAATAAATAAATAAATATAAAAATTTCTTATTAATTAATAAAAAAAATAATAATAAAATAAATATGATAATCATTAATAAAAAATTAATAGGTTTAATTATAAAAACTTAGATTAATTTATTCCACTTAATATTTTATCATATTTTATGTTTTTTTCATATTTTATAAATTAACATATATCAAATAAGAAGTCAGTTGAGATATGTATTAAATTTATTTATTTTTTATTTTTTTTTTTCGGAAATTTTATGTATACAAAATGACAATATTTTTTATATAAAGAAATATTGGAAATATGAAAAAAAAATGTAAAAATTTTAAAATCTTAAAAAACCTTAAATTCCCTTAAGTATATTCATATGAAGTATCTATTTTCCTTTTTTATTTTACTTTTTCTCTAAATGTATAAAGTATTTATATATATTAATATTACTTTATTATTTTGATGTTTCAAAAAAAAATATTATATAAGAAAAATAATAATTATAATAATAATAATAACAAATAAAATAAATAAGAAAAAAAAAATTAAGTAAACAAATAAAGTTCCTTAAAAAGGCACATTAAATAGTAATTAAAACATTGAAAAAAGAATGATATTTTTAAATTAACGAAGATAAGAAAGTTGAGTTTTCCTTTACCAAATGAAATACTTTAAAAAAATAAAAAAAAAATTGAATATATCATTTAACAAAAATAAAAAAGTAAAATAATTTTTATATAATTGTTTTAATGAAAATATAAAAAAAAAAAAAATTAAAAATGTCTGATGATAAAGTTGAAAATGGAGCATATATCAATAACCCTGAGTTCCCATTTAAAAATTTAAATATAGAAAAAATTGAAAAAATAAGAAAAAGTACAAGTTTAAATAAAAAGGTTAGTAGTCAAAAAAATAAAAATAATGAAGATTCAGAAGAAAAAGAAAATATTTTTAAACAAACTAATATACAAAAGTTTCAAAGTTTATTAAGCAAAAAAGTAAATAAATCTAAAAATTTTATTGAAAGGAATATTGAAAAAATTGCAACATTAAGTAAAAAAAATGATATGTTTATAAAATCAAAAAAACCTTGTAATAGAAAACATATAATTGGCTACGATTTACAAAAAGATAATAAAAAAGATTTGAAAGATAAAATAGAAGGTGAAAAAAAATCCTTAAAAAATAGAAATATTTCAAACGATACAATAAACCAAAACATATTGATCAATATAAAAAATAAAAATATAACAAATGATATTAAAAAAAAAAATTTAGACAAAAAAATAGATAATGACGGAAATAATAAAAACAACATGATTGTGAATGAAAAAAAGATGAAAAAGCATTCTCACCTAAATTTTGAAAGATCTAAAAGTTTAAAAATAAAAAGCCAATATTTAAAAAATAGTAAAAATAATTCCACTTCAATTATTAGAAAGCATAAATCATTTTTAAATGAGGATATATTTAATAAAAATTATAAAAGTAAATTGAATTCTGATGAAATTAATAAGAAATCTTTAGAATATAACAAAAATGTTACTTATCTAAAAAAATATACCCAGAAAAGTATTCAAGACAAAAAAAATGAATTGAATAATATATTGGATAAAAAACATGAAATAACAAATAAAGATAATATAGAAGTATCAGAGGGTAAGTTAAAAAAAAATATTTTAAATGATAATACACATAAAAATGAGTATAGTATAAGTGATTATGATAATGATGAAAACATTTATGAAGAAGAGAAATTCAAGGAAAGTTTAAATTTTATAACTTCGTTTAATGAGAAAAGTGAAATAAAAGAAGAATCATTTAATGAAATGGAAAATAAATTGAAAAAATTAAAAATATTAGAAAATGAAAACGATAAAAGTGTATATGATAAAACAGAAAAAACACATAATGATAAAATTAACAAAAATGTTAATTCTTTAAGTTGCGATTTAATGAATAATAAATATGAAAGTATTTATATAAATGAAAATGAAAATAGTCAAATTAATTATAATAATGATTTTTATAATAATTCCTATAATAAAAACGAAGTACATAAATTAGAAAACAAAGATAAATTATATAATAATAATTTAAATTCTTCGATATTTACTAGTAATAGTGATATATATACAGATAAAAAAATAGCTTTACAAAAGTCTGTTAGCTTAAATGACAATTCATCTATTGATACATTAACTAATTATAGTTTAAAGAATATTAATGAATTTAAAATTGTAAACGAGAAAAAAAAATTAAAAAATAGATTAAGTAACAATTGTAGAAGTTTTAGTTATGATGTGGAAACGTTTAATAATAAAACAAACAAAATATTAACTCCTGATGAAATATATTTAAAAAATGTTAATAAAAAAATAGATGAAAACAGATTTTCAGATAAAATATATTTAAAAAAATTTCACGAAAGCATAAACAAAATTAAATCTTTAGATAAATTACTTTTAGAAAAATCGTCGGATATAAAAGACAAAAGAAAGGTTTCTAACAAAGTGCTTTTAAATAATATTCAGGAAAATAATAATAATTGTAACAAAGAAAATATTAAGGGTAAATTTAAAATATCAAATTATAAAAATTCCTTAAGTGATGATTTTGATTTGAAAGAAAGATCTATATCGAACATATGTTCTACTGAATATAAAAATAAAGTTTTTGATTCCAAAAGTATTAAGGAATCTAAAAAAGATTCGTTGATTAAATGTATGAATAACACATCTAAAATATTTGAAGAAAGTTTTAGTTTAAAACAAAATTATTTTAAAAATGTTATGAAAGATAGTAAAAAGGATTATGATGAATTAAAAAGTAAAAACAAAGAAAAAGAATATAGTGATGAATATAGTGATGAATATTGTGATGAAAATTGTGATGAAAATTGTGATGAAAATTGTGATGATTTGGGTGAAAGCGAAAATCACACAAAAATGTTAAATAAAGATAGTGAGATAACCAAAAATGATGTAAATAATGAAAAAATTCACAATTTATCACAATTAGATATATGTAACGAAAATATTAATTTAACTGATAATTTTTATGTAGAAAATTATCAAAATACAAGCGATTCTTCAAAAATAAATTATAATATGAAGAAATATAATAAATTTAAAAATTCACATAAAGAGATAGATTTTCAAAACAAAAATATGTTTAATAAAAAATATATAAATTCTAATTATTACGAAAATTCTCCCACTAAGACATCAGAAAATATTTCAGAAATCGGTAATATTGATTTTTATAAAAATAATTCTGAAAAAGAGAAAAACAAAGATGGAAAATACAAAGAAAAAAAAGAGAATGAAGATGAAAAAATACAATGTGAAATTGATAAAAAAGTAAAGAGTGACGAAATAAGTGAAAATAAAGAAAAAGAAAAAAAATTTGAAAGAATAAATGATGAAGGAGATGAATTATATGAAGAATATAAACAAAGAGAAAGAAAAGATATAAATATATGTGAAGATATAGAAGAAAAAGAAAAATATAAAGAGGAAGAGAAAGGAATAAAAAAAATAAATGAAGAAATAGAAGAGGAAGGTGAAGAATTAAAATATAATGAAATGTATCAGAATAATGTTGAAAAAGGGAAACAGTATAATGAAAATGAAGAAAATTATAATAGTAAAAAAGAACAGATTTGTAAGGAAAAAGAATGTGTAGTAGAATTTAATAAAAAATATTTTGATAAAAATAAAAAAATTGACATTTTAAGAAAGGAAAATGTTTATAGTTCTTTAGAAAATTCAAAGGAAGAAAACAGTTTTTCATTAGGAACAAAAGAAGATTCCACACGAAAAAATAAGTGTAATGTTTTAGATGAATTTAAAAATGTAAGTAATAATTCATATTCATATCAAGATGGTGAAAGCAAAAATAATTATAATTTAGAAAAAAATGAAATGAAAATAAACAATTTTGAAGAAGATAAAAATAAAGTTCTATATAGTTCTAATGATACATATAATACAGAAATAGTAAAAATATATAACAAAAAATTATCAAATGAAAATATCAATAGAAAACAAAATAAGATTATAAACAAAAAAATGATATTGAAAGAAATTTTTGGTTCTAATTATGAATCGAGCTTAAAAAACACTCTCAATGAATCTAGTAATAAGTTAGAGGATGAAGAAGAAGAGGAAGAAAAAGGAGTGGATATATATAAAAATGATGAGGAAGAGAACAACAAACTAAAAGTTGAAGAAAAAAGGAAACAACAAAAGGAAGATAAAGAATCAGAGGAGGAAAATGAAGAATATAAATATGAGAAAAAAAAAATGAAAGAAATAAAAAGTGACCAAAATATGGAAATAAATGAAAGTAAATATAATATTTTTACAAATAAATCTCTTTCAAAAGATATTAGTGAATTTTCAAGATCCTCTTATGATAAAACAAAAAATATAGACAAAAATTTTTATACTGATGAATTAGAAAATTGTGACGATTCCTTAATTAAAAGATATGAAGAAAACTCCTCTCCTTTGATTCTGTCTAAGCCTTTTTTTAATGATAAGACTAGTGAAAGTAGTTTTAACAAAAGTGTGATAAAAGAGGCAGAAAAAAATGAATTTTTAAATTTAAAAACTAATGATAATTTTTTAGGAAAAACAGAAATAAATGATTTAAGAAATTCATCAATATCCATGAAAATAAAAAGTGTTGATGACTCTTTATGTGAATACCCAAAAGATTACTTATCTAAAGAATACGTTAGTTTATCATTAAAAAAAAATAAAAGGAATTATAAAAATGATGAAGAAAGAATGAGTAAAATGAAAGAAAATAAGGTTGAAGAAACTATTGAAAAAGTGAATGAAGAAGAATTGAGTGGAAAAGAAGTGTATGAAGAAGAATTGAATAAAAAAGATGTGGATGAAGAAGAAGTTAATGAAAAAGATGTGGATGAAGAAGAAGTTAATGAAAAAGATGTGGATGAAGAAGAAGTTAATGAAAAAGATATGAAGGAAAATAAAACAAACAAAAATGAAATAAACAAAGAAGTTAGTGAAGAAAAAATGAGCGAAGACAAAACAGTCAAAGAATCTAATGAAAAAAAAATGAGCGAAGATGAAATAAACGAAATTAATAAAGAAAAAGTGGACGAAGTAGTTAATGTAGGTGTAAAGAAACAGATGGAGAAAGAAGAAATTTTAAAAAAAAAAAAAGATATCGATAAAAATGAGTATCAAAAATATGGATATAATTTTTCAGATGAATATGAATCTGAGTATTTAATAATAAACAATGAAAATGAAAATATAGAAAGTAAAAAAAAAGGAGAAATTAGAAATTATAACGGAGTGGAATTAGAGAATAATTCAAAACACTATGAATATGAAAACTCTACAGGAAAAAAGGAAAAAAAAAATTTATGCATTGACATTAGTACTGAACAATTAGAAAAATATAAAGAAGAAAATAAAAATATAAATAATTTTAATGATGATAACAATGAAATGAATAACAAAAAAAAGTATATGATGTCAAAATACATGAATAAAAATTTCCTAATATATAAAGATAGATTATTTTTTGAAAAAGAGGGTAAATTATATGATAAAAAGGCGTTAGATGTAAATCATGAAACCATACATAATTATGGTGATAAATTTAAAAATTATAAAGAAAATAAGTATATATATGATAAAGTAGGTGAAGATTATAATTGTTTAATTAAAAAGAAAAATTCCAAAAAAAATAGTTATATAGATTTATATGAAAATGTAAAAAATCATATGTTAAATGATAATAAAGATATAGAGAATAATATAAAAAGTAGGAAAGAGGATAGTTATTATTTTGATTATTTGAAATATAATAATTCAAAATATTATGATGATAAATATAATGATGTTAATATGGAAGAAAATGAATATACAATGAATAAAAGAAAAAGAAAAAATATATTTGAGCAGGATAGCATAATAGAAAATAAAAATGATAACAAACTTGATATACACTACAATAAAAATGAATATTCTGATGGAATAAATAAAAAGATTAAAAAAATAGAAAATATAAATAATAGTAATATATCTTATGACAATAGTGAAAGTTCTAAAGCGATGTTATTTCATAGTATTAATGAAACAACTAATAGTAGCAACACAGTAGTATCAAAAAGAAGTAAATATATTTTAAAGCAGTCTAATTGTTCGTCTAGTTATGATGATATTCCAATGTTTTTTAATTTTGTTAATTGTTGTTCTATAGTTTTAGGATCAGAAATAATATATGTAACTGATGAAACATATGGAAAATGTGAAAATATTTTAAAGGATAAACCATTTAATACAAATTTAGAAAAGGGATATTATGAAGATATTTCTAATGATTTGTATAGTGTATTAAATAATAATTTAAGTGTATATGTAAATAGTAGTAAATATTATGAAATAAAAAAAAGAGAAAATAATGAAAGCATTTTAGGTGATCTTTTTTTAAATTTTAACGAAGAAAACAATTTTGGAAATATTAATGAAAAATCAACGAATCCCTTAAATTATGAATGCCCTGGATGGTTAACCAAAAGAAGAATCAAAAAATATTTTGATTTTTGTGTAATAAAATTATGTAAACCTACATTAATTAAAGGAATAGATATTGACACTAATAACTTTTTAGGTAATTATGCACCATATGTTTCTATTGAAGGAGCATACATTGAAGATGATATTTTAATGGATTCATGTTCTTTTTCAAAATACGTTAATAAAATTAAATATGAATGCAAAAAAAAAAATGATTTATTATTTGAAAAAGATTTTTTTTATCAGAAAAATAATGAAAATGATAAAAAATTAAGTGAAAATTTGCAGGAAAATAATGATAACTTTGATGACAAAATAAGGAATAATCTATTCAAAAACAGAGAAGAAGTAGAAATAAAAATAGATGGAAAAACATATTTTAAAAGAAATAAGTACTTTTATGAGCCTATATTAATTAACATTATTGATAAATCGGATCAAGAATATGAAAAATATTTAGAAATTTTAAAACATAATAATGAATTCAAAAACACAAAAAGTAATACTAAATCTAATTCATTTGTCACAAATGGAAATGAATATCGTTACATAGATAACAAATTATATACATTAGTAGATGTAACAAAGGAAATAGCAAGTAAATATCCAGATGTTCACAATCATTTTTTAAAAAATCCCTATTTTTATTTAGATAAAAATAATAGTAACGATGTAAAAAATTACACACATTATAACAAAATTAATGAAAACAATAATGATTACATAAATAAAACACAAAATAATGACAATAAAGATAATGAAAAAAATGAAAAAGTTGTGAATAATGAAGATGATGATTTTTCTTTAATAAATAATTCATATAACTCCAATACATTATTTTTAGATAATGATTATTCAATTGAAAAGAAGATATATAATGATTTACATAAAAAATATCAATGGATATCAATATTAGAAGATGAAAGAATGAATCCAGGGTATAAAAATTATAACCACAATTGTTTTAACATAAATACATGTAATAAAATATTTACTCATTTAATTGTGTGTTTACTACCTGATGGTGGAATAAATAAATTAAGAGTTTATGGTGAGATTAAAATAAGTGATAAAGAAAAAAAAAAAAATTTTAAAAAAACTATTAATGTGTGTAATATATTAGATGGATCAAATATTGTTTATACTACTGATGAATTTTATGGAAAATCAGAAAATATATTAATTGATCAGAATTCTAATTATGTTATGGGTTGGCAAACAAGAAGATTAATAAATAGACCATTACGTTATGTCGAAAATTTAACATTAAGTAATATATCATCTATATTTTCTAATAATAATTATTGTATAATTAAATTAAGTTTTATTACTAAGATAAAATATATAGAAATAAATACAATATTTTATGAATATAATTTTCCTTTATGTGTGTCTATTGATTCTTGCTATTTAAAAGAAGTACATTCTGAAGAGAAAATAAAGCAAATAAAATTTTTTAATGAGAATATTCAAAGTATTCAATGGAAGGAATTATTACCACTATCATACATAAAAGGAAACCATATAAATTTTTTTACAATCAATAAAACATCAAACAAAATTCCTTTAAATGATATGGTTTCATCACATCTACGATTAAATATATATCCTGATGGGGGTATAAATACTATTAAAGCATATGGAACTGTAATTGAAATTTAAAAAAAAGAAAAAAAAATACACACAAATAAAAATAAATTTGAATAATTAAAACATATGATTAGCAATTTTATTTTTAATTCCTTTCATATACCTTAAGAAAATCATTTGTTTCTTATATTATTTATTTAAAAGATATATATATATATATATATATATATATATATATATATATATATATATATATATATATATATATATATATTTATTATTATTATTATTTTGAATTAAATTTATTATTTTTTTAATTTTTTTTAAATGATTTTTTAAGATAAATATATGTGAATCATTTGTTCTTTAACATTTTTTAAAAAAAAAAAAAAAAAAAATTTCCTTTTTCTATACAAAAAATTTATATAATTATTTATGTATTTTAGGTTTATTCCTTAAATTTAATTATTTCATTTCATTTTATTTTTTTATTCTAATTTTTTTTTAATTTTTTTTATAATTTTGAATTAATTTTACATTTCTTTTTTACCCTTGAACCAAGTATATATTTTTTTTATACTTTGTTATATTTTTTATATAAATATATATATTTTTATTATTCTCTTTCATTTTAATGCATAAAATAATATTCTTTTTTTACATGATGAATTAAATTTGTCAATTTATATACATTAAATAGAAATAAAAAGAGAAAAACAAAACAAAAAAAAAAAAAAATCTAAAATTATATAAAATTTAAATAACATAGGTTATCTTATACTATTTTAATTTACATTTTTCACTTTTTTCAAATATTTTTTTTTGAGGTTGAAAAAAAAAATAAAAGTAATACAAATGTAATGTAGAAAAGAGTTCTTCTGTTTTGTTTTCCTATTATTTTGAAGATTATGAAGAATTTACAATTTAAAAAGGAAAAAATAGTATAGATTTTATTAGTTATTTTTTTAAATTAACATATTTCAGACTTTAATTATTTAAATTTAAATCATAAAATAAGAACAAATAGTCATAAAAATATATCATTTTATAAGAATTTTAATTTTTTTTTTTTTTTTTATCTATTATTTATACATTATTTAATTATAAAAAATGACTAAAATTATATTAATATTTTTTCATATATTGGTTAACTTTTCTTTTTGTTTTAAAAATTTATTATATAACCAATCACTGAATATAGTAGCAAAAAGATGTCCTAACAGATGCAGGTCTTCACAAAAATTATACGAATCAAAGAATATAGATTTAGCAAATGATATTAAGGAAAACGATTTTATTCCAAATGTTAAAGTTATGGTAAAAATATTATCTATTTATAAAATATGTATTATATATATATATATATATATTTTTATATATATATTACTTTTATTCATTTTTTTTTTTTTTTTATATTCTTAGATTGACGTAAAAAATATAAATAATATACCAGAAACTAATGGAGAAAATAATTTTAAGGTTATTGATACACATGAATTATTTAAAAATAAAAAAATTTTATTGATTAGTTTACCAGGAGCATTTACACCTACATGTACATCTAAAATGATACCACAATATGAATATGAATATGAGTTTTTCATTAAAGAAAAAAAATTTGATGATATTTACTGTATTACTAATAATGATATATTTGTATTAAAAAGTTGGTTTAAAAATATGAATATTAAAAACATAAAATACATAAGTGATGGAAATAGTTCATTTACAGAAAGTATGAATATGCTCGTTGATAAATCGAATTTTTTTATGGGTATGAGACCATGGAGATTTGTTGCTATAATTGAACATAATATTTTAGTAAAAATGTTTCAAGAAAAAGATAAACAACATAATATACAATCAGATCCATATGAAATATCATCTGTTGATAATGTCAAACAGTTTTTAATGAATAATGAGCATTGAAAAATACTATGTAAATAAAGAAATAAAAACATTTTGATTTAGTATATAACCTTTAAAATTTTTTTAAAATAAATCCTAAATTTATTTATTGAATTAATTACACTTGATATAAATTAAATTTTAATTTTTTTAAAAATCCGTATTTCATTTTTTTACTATTAACTGATAATGGATTTTTTTTTTTTTTTTTTTTTTTTTTTTAATTGTTTTATTACTGAATATATATCAATATATGCACAATATAGGGAATCCAAAAGTAATATATATATATATATATATATATATATATATGTACTTCACATTTTATGCATTTTTAAGCTTTTTATCTTGATGTGTAATAATTTTAAAATTAAATTAAATATATATTATTAAATTATAGAATAATTATTTTTAATTAATTAAACATTTTCAAAAATTGTTATAAATGTTATAATTTTTTTTTTTTCTTTTTTTTTGTTATCTAATAATAGTTTCACGATCGAACATGTGAATATTTATCAAATATTTTAATATATTACAAACATAAATATATATATTTTTTTTTTAATTAGTTTTTTTTTTTTTTTATCTTTTTTAATAAACAATAACAAAAATTATAATTAAATATTTAGGTCTATATATAAAAAGATATAAATATAAAATAATAAAAATATAGAGTTATGTATATATATATATATATAAAATAATGTAAAAATATAATTTTCTTGACATAAAAAATATTATAAATGATTAATTTAAAAGAAGTATATACAAAAAATAAAAAATAAATATTTATGTAATGCTCATATTTTCTAATTCTTTGCAGTTATTTAAAATAATTCTATTAATATTATCTTCTTTAATTTTCTTTAATGTCTCAATATTTTTATTTTGAACTATTAGTTCATTTTCAATCTTTTGTTTTTCCTTTGATTTTACTTTATCAATGATAATTATATTATAGTTATCATCTTTTTCTAAAAATAAGCTTATTTCGTTATCAAAAGTATGCTTTCTCAAATCATAAGCATTCACATAATCTCCTGGTCTTAAATGTTTTGCATTGCAAGTTTTTGTTAATATAGTACTTCCATTAGATTCATCATATAATTCAACATAAGCATAAACAAGATTATCTAATTTTAATTTCCTTGAAGAAGATTTGCAACTTTTTGTATCTATAAGACTATCCGCAGTAATATCATAATCATCACTGATATCTTCTTGTATTTCATCAATATTACTAGAATTTTTTTTTTTTCTTTTTAAATTATTTTTTTTCTTGTCACTGTTATTACTATTACTGTTTCCGTTATTACAGGAATTATTATCATCTATATTATTTAAGTTTTTATTATTAATCTCCAAAGAGTTTTTTCCCTTTTTAGAATAATGATCATTATTAATATATTCTACATTAAGTATTAAAAATACTTTTGCATCTGCTTTGCTTAAAAGTGGAGTAAAAGGATACTTATTATATCTCTCTTGTGATATATGAACATTATTTAAAAAGCAAAATGGGTTAATTAAAATAATAAAAATAGAAACATGTATACATAAATAAAATAAGCTTTTAATTCCATATTTCACTGATAAATCTTTTGGAAAAAAAATTAAATCATATTTACATATTGGGCATATATCAATAGAAAAAGTATATAAATAATTATATGTATTATTACTGGCATCATGATTTATTAAATGTTTTGAATTTTTACATTTTGATATGGTTTTGCTTAAAATAAAGTCACAAAATTTTAATGCATCATTTCTTGATAAAAAATGGAAATCTAAACCATCAGGATTGGTAACAATATTAATTATATTTTCATTCATATTATACTTTAATAACAAACTCTCTAAAAATAATAAAGTCTTTTTATGATCTACCTTTTGTCTCACTGACACACATGTATTATAAGTATAAGGAGTATATTTTTTTTTACAATCATCACATTGTGTATATTTAATTACATAATGCAAAATTAACTCCATTTCACTAATAAAATTATTTAATAGTTCTTCTTGAACACTCAAATGAATTTTTATTCTTTTACTATGTGGTTCGGTATATAAAAATTTGGCATTTAAAATTTTCAGCTTTTTTAATTTATTAACTTTTTTTAAACATAATGCTAACAATTCTTTACTTTCTAATTCACAGTATACCCATTTATTATGTAAATATCTACGACATTCACGACAATAATATATTAAGTAAGTATCTTTGTTTATATTTACACTATTACTTTCTATATTTTGTAATAAACAATTATTACACATTTTTGAAGAATTTGCCTTTATACTATCTCCACATAAAATGCATGAAATAAAATGTAAATCTTTATTCTCTAAATTTTCTGTAAGATTTTTATTTACATAGTTTTTAACATTATTATTACTCAAATCTTTTTTATTTTCATGCATTGTATTTAGGATATCCACAAATGATGATGATAAATAATTGTTTAGGCTGTCATTATAAGATTTTTCAAAGTTAATATTATTCATTTCATTTTTTAATTGTTTTTCTTCATTTTTATTATCCTCGTCATTATTTTCATCTAATATATTTTTTATCTCATATTCATTTAAATTAATTTTGGAAACAGGTAAATTTTTATCATTATAAATGAATTCATGTTTATCACTTTTTTCGTATATTATATCATTCGAGTTATCTTTATATTCAAAATTAATACAATTATCATTACTTTTTAAAGTATCATTTTCTATATTGTTGTTATCACTATTAATAGCACTATTTTGATTGTTATTATTGTCATTCAAATCGGAAAAATTAAAATAATATTTTTTTCTCTCATTCACATTATTTATGTTATCACTATATTTATTAAATTTATTTTCTTTATAATCATTTTCCTCTTTTTTTATATATTTATTTTCATCTGCAAAACTTACTTTTTTAACAATTTTGTTTTTCAATTTGGTTTCACTGGAATTCTCTTGTAATGAAACATTTTTTATTGCTTCTATATTTTTCTTATCGTTATTTTCATATCCATTTTCCTCCTTTTTTACATTCATTTTTTTTTTTATTTATTAATTACATAAAGAAAAAAAAGGTTTAATATAATAAAATAAAATTATTAATGTATATAATAAATTACGTAAATGTTTGTATATACAATAAACATTGTTAATAGTTTCAGTTTAAATCTTTTAATTTATACTTTTTGAATTTTAATATTAAATTTTTAAAGATTTCTTTTAAATATTTAATGTTTATATTACATTATCATTTTTTTTTTTTTTTTTTTTTTTTTTAATATATACAAATTTTAATATTAAATATTTTGTTTTTATTATTTAATCAAAATTATTTACGACTCTATATTTTAAATTCATGGTACTAAATTTTTAA
>NW_021628221.1:34063-80928 GCF_900005855.1 Plasmodium gallinaceum | reverse complement strand
TTTTTTTTTTTTTTTTTTTTTTTTTAATATATACAAATTTTAATATTAAATATTTTGTTTTTATTATTTAATCAAAATTATTTACGACTCTATATTTTAAATTCATGGTACTAAATTTTTAATAGTGACTTAAAGTTTGAATACGTATATTTATATATATATGTATTTTTTTTTTTTTAATATAATAAATATTCTTGTAAAAGTTATATTCCTTTTTTTTTTTTTTTTATTTTAATTTCTACTTTAATTTTTCAATACATTTAAACATTTTATAGGTTATTTTATCTCTTTTTTTATTAATAAGTTTGTAAAAAAAAAAAAAAAAAAAAAAATAATTTGTTTAATAATTGTGTTATAAATATTTTATTTTTTATAACTATATTATAAATCCCTTTTAAATATATATAAATTCTTTTATATCTGTTTAACTTTAATATTAACTAAATTTCTTATATATTTTTTATTCTGTTAAAATCAGAAAAAAAAAAAAAGATATATAACTACTCCAAGATAATTTCATAAACATTTGTATTTATATAAATATTTTATATTGTATATTATTTTTTACCTTACAACTAATTTCTACAAATTATACGATTCATATATTTTTTTTTTTTTTTTTTCATAATCACAAAAGAATTTGAATTTAAAGATTTTTTTCTTTATGATTTAAATATTCTTTATATAATTAAAAAGTATTAAGAAAAGCTTGATGAAGAAGTAAATTAACAAAGTAAAAATATAGAATGTATAATAATAAGGAGAAAAAGAGAAAAGAAGAATTTTATGAACGAGAAAAGGATACAGATAATAAAAGAAAAAAGAAAATGATTAATAACAAAATATTGAAAAGTACATTATCTAATAAAAAAAGTATTAACAAAAAAATTGAGAAAAATAAAACAAAAAAGAATTTACTTAAGGCAGGTGGTCTGATAGATAAAAAGATAAATTTTAATGAAGAAACAAATAAAAAAAATAAAAAGAAAAATATAAAAAAAAATAGGATAGTAAAAAATGGTTCAAATAATAAAAAAAAACATATAGGAATTAGTGGGAATATAAAAAATGGGAAAAAAGTAGTAGCGAAAAAAAAGATAAATATGAATGAGAACAACACAAATAATATTAATGAAAAAGAACAAGTAAAAAAAGGGGTAAATGAACAAATTGATGATGAAAAAGATAGATATTTATTGAAAATAGATGAGGATCCTTATTTATTAAAAGATGCTAAGTATATTAAAAAAAGTGAATTATGGAAAAATAAGCAAAGAGTATTAATTGTACGTTCCCCGTTAAAAAAAAAAAATTGTAAATCATTTATAGAAAATCTAAAATTATTATTACCACATCATAAAATAGAAAATAAATGGGATAAGAAATTAAATAAAAGTGAATTAAGTGAAATCAGTTATAGTAGAAATTGCAATAATATTATATTTTTTGATGTAAAAAAGAAAAGATATTGCTTATGGATATGCAAAAATTTAACTGGGCCTTCTTTATATTTTGAAATATTAGATTATATACCTTTGCATAGTTTGATTTTTTCAGGTAATTGTTTATTATATTCTAGGCCACTTTTAATTTTTAGTAAACATTTTGATGAATTAGATCATTTAAAGATAATTAAAGAAATGTTTATCCATGTGTTTGGAACTCCTAATTATCATCCCTTAAGCAAACCTTTTTATGATCATTGTTATAATTTTTTCTATATAAATAATTTAATTTATTTTAGGCATTATCAAATATTACCAATAACATTAGCTGACTCAAATAATATTAATAAACAAAAACTTGTAGAAATAGGTCCCAAATTTACCCTACATATCATAAAAATATTTGAAGAATGTTTTAAAGGGAGAATTCTTTATGAGAATGTAAAATATAAAAATTATGTTACACCTCAACAAATGAAGTTAGATCAAAACTTAAAAAAAAAAATGATTAACATAAAAAAGAAAGAAAAAAAAATTAAAAAAATTAAATCAATCAATAGATTAATTAAAACAGATATTGACTTTTAAAAAAATATGTATGTACAGATTTGCTTAATATATTTCAAATTTTATTAAAATACTTATATATGTCAAGCATGTTTAAGCATATATATATATATATATATATATATATATATATATATTTTTTAAAATTAAAATATACATAGACATTTTTATTTTAAAAATTTTTTTAAAACAAATTAAATTTATATATATATATATATTAATACAGCATCTTTTTTTTTTTTTTTTTCTTTTTTTTTGTTTTAAAAATATTTTATTCATAAATCACAAAAAAATTAAAAAAAAAAAAAAAAAAAACTATAATAAAATTCATAAATAAAAACAAAAACTTTGAATGAAGATTAATAAATGTAATATTCTTTTGTAGTTATACAGCATAATAAAAAAAAAAAATTCTTTTAATGACGCAAATACAACATATAAAAAACTAAATAATTTTTTAAATATATTAGATATTATAAAAACAAATGAATTCTATTTTACTCATTTATTCATTTGTTTTATTTTATTTTATTTTATTTCATTTTTTTTTTTTTTTTTTTTTTTTTTTTTTGCCCATATAAGAAATGATATAAAAAAAATTATAATTTTATATATTTATAAATACATTCGTATTTATAGAAAAAATAGTTTCTTTGTGAAGCGTTTCTTTAAATAAAAAAAAAAATTCAAAAAAAAAAAAAAAAAATAGGTGGAAAATATAATTAAAAAGAATAAATGAAAAATAAATTTTTTAATAGAAAAATATATAACTTGAAATTATTTTATTTCTTTTTTTACTAATATTTATCATATAATAAATATTAAAAAAAGAATTAAATTTTGAAAATGTCATTAGCAAGAGAAAAATATCTTAAAAGAAAAAGGGAATTATTAGAAAACATAAATTTAATTGATATTGGAGAAAAAAAGGAAGCAAACTTAGAAAAAAAGAGAGAGATAAAAAATCAAGATAATGAAAATAAAAATGATAAAACAAATAAATCTATGTCACAAAATGTTGAAAAAAAAAAAAGTGATCATAAAAAAGAGAATGAACTAAAGGATTTAAAAAGTACCAGTCATAATTATAAACCATTAATATATACAAATGAAGATAATAATGATATTAAAAATCCAAATAAACTAATTAAGAATAATATAAATGATAAAATTTTTAATAATAAAGAAAATACTTTAAATAGAAAAAATATTGATAATTTATTAGATAATGACGGAAACAATAATTTAATGAAAGATACTAATATTAATAAAAATATAAATAGTTTTTCACCTATAAATTATTATATTCATAACAAAGAATCAGGAGTGAATAATGATAACGATAAAAAGAAAATAGTTATGAATAATATATATGAATTAATAAATGATTTAAACAATATAGATATAAATAATAGTTTAATATTATTAATATATGTGTGTAAATTATTATTACATATGTGTGCAAAATCAAAAGAAAATCAATCTGTTATGAACACGTCATTAACATCGGTAGAAATGTTAAGAGAAATAAAAAATAGAAATCGCAAAAATATAAAATTATTAAAAATAAATATTATAAATAGCGTATTAATATATTTATCAAATAAAAGTGAAGAGATATACGAAAATAATTCAAAATTTATAGGTACAAATAACGAAAATTTTAATGATATATATGAAAAACATAAAGAAATTAAAATAGAAGAAAAATGTATAGATATAGAAAATATTGGTATAAATATAATAATAAAAGTTATATATATAAAAAATATTAAAAATTTATTATTTAAATATTTGTATCACTTAAATAATACTTGCAAAAATGCAAATGATGCAAAAGCATTAAATAACAATAATATGATTAATTTAAGTAATATAAAAAATAATGACAAAGTAAAAAATGAAGAAAAAAAAATAGTAACACCACCTTTAAATGAAAATAAGGATATACCTATAGATAGTAGTGGTAATAATTACAATTCTTTACTACAAGAAAATGAGAAAAAAAAAAAAAAAATAAAAAATAAAGGAACAAAAGGTAATAATGAAAGTTATATAGGAGAATATAATATGAAAAACAAAGAAGATAACAAGAATAATAAGATCAATTATTTAGAAAATTTGATAAATGAGCCGACAGCAAAGGAAAAAAAAATTAAACAAGAAAAAACAAATATACTTTCAATAATTGAGGCACCAACTGTAATAGAAGAAATGAGAATAAAAAAATTTCAAAAGAAGGATGATTCTGTAAAAATTATATGTCCTTATTTAACAAAAAAAATTTGTCAAAAGCATAGTAAAGATTGCAATAAGGTACACTTTAAAAAAATTATATCTGAGCATACTGATCCATCATTAGGGGATTGTTCTTATTTAGATACCTGTAGACATATAGAAACTTGTAAATTTGTTCACTATGCAGTAGATAAAGATGATCAAATAGTTAATAATCAGCAAAATATAAATGAAGAAAAATTATCTATTTGTAATATAAATGATAATACATATGGCCCTCAATGGATTAGATGTGATTTAAGAAATTTTGATTTGAGTATTTTTAATCAATATGTTAGTGTAGTAATGGCTGATCCACCTTGGGATATTCATATGGATTTACCTTATGGTACTATGACAGATAATGAAATGAAACATTTACCTGTACAGTTAATACAAGATGAAGGAATGATCTTTTTATGGGTAACTGGAAGAGCAATGGAATTAGCAAGAGAATGCTTGCAAATATGGGGATACAAAAGAGTAGAAGAAATATTATGGGTAAAAACAAACCATTTACAAAGAATTATAAGAACAGGTAGAACTGGTCATTGGTTAAATCATTCAAAAGAACATTGTTTAGTAGGTATAAAAGGTAACCCAGTTATTAATAGAAATATTGATTGTAATGTTATTGTGTCAGAAGTTAGAGAGACTTCAAGAAAACCTGATGAAATTTATTCAATTATAGAAAGATTATGTCCACAAAACTTAAAAATTGAACTTTTTGGAAGACCACATAATTGTAGAAATAACTGGATCACTTTAGGAAATCAATTAAATGGTGTCGTTTTACATCATCCCCAAATAAAGGAAAGATATAACAAAGTAGCATCTCTATTTAACTTGCCTTTATGTGAAAACTGAAACCGTAAAAAATGAAATATAAAAATGGATAGTAAAAAGTATATCTATAAAAATATAATTATAATGCATATTAGAATTATGCCCCTAAAAAAGAACGGAAATAGGATTATATGGATCAAATTATAAAAATAGAATTATCCCAAAAAGTTGAAATCATAAAAATTAGGTTACAAAAGAATAATAAAAAATAAAATAATTTTAGTAAAATCATAAAAAAATAAATGATAAAAAAAGATTTTAAATTTAAAATAAAGTTTTTTTTTTTTTTTTTTTTTTTTCAATTATGCAATTAGACATCATATAAACAATTCGAATTCGTTTAATATTTACTTTTTATTATTCTTGTTTTTTTGTATGAATAATTTTTTTTTATTATTATTTTAATGATTTTTAATAAATTTGTCTTAATGATTTTTTTTTTTTTTTTTTTTTTTTAATNNTTTTTTTTTTTTTTTTTTTTTTTTAAAGAAATTTCATTTTTTAAAATATACAATATAAATACATTTACAAGGATATGTCAATATATTTATTTATTTTTCTTTTTTAAATTAAATTTTTCATTTAATTATATACTCTTAATATATAAAAAAAAAAAAAAAAAAATAAAAGTACATATCATTCAAAAAAAAAGAATTCCCATAAAAAAAAAAAAACTAATTTTTCCTTTTATTTATTTTTTAGAGAAAATTGTTTTATTTTTATTTTCATATTAACTTTTTAATTATAAAAAAAATACATAATTACTTCAAAAAAAAAAAAAAAATGTAAAAAATTTCATTTGAAAAATAATTTTTTTTTTTTTAATCTATTGATTAAAAAGAATCATACGTATAAACAACCGAGTGTAAAACTAAACATTAATTTATAATTAACCTTTACATATAACACCTTTATTTAGCTATGATTTTTTCTTCTGTTTAATAATTAAATTTGAAAAAAAAATCTATAAATTAAAACTAAATTTATTGATATTATTTTAAACACTGGATAAACAAAAATAAATATATCCAATTTTTTTTTTAAAAAAGTAAAATAAGTTTTTTAAAAATTATGTAAAAATAAAATGAGAAAAATATGGACCCCTATAAGAAGATCAGAAGATCAAAAAATAATCAAAAATAATTATGATGAAGAAGAAAAGGAAAACTTTGAAAAATCTTTACCGAAGGATTTTATAGAAAACAATAGAAAAAATAGAAACCCGTATTTTGAAATAAAAGAATCTACTTGTATGTAAATATTATAGAGTGAATTTATATAACTATAAAAATTAAAATATATTAAAAATTAAAAAATATTTATAAACTACACATAAATATACATACATTATATGCTTTAATTTTATATTTAACATATGAAAATTTCAAGTAATAGAACAAAAAGAAAAAAAAGAAGCTCAAAAGATACTAGCTTTGGAATTAAGGGACAAGTGTAGGTAAAAATTGAATTAGATATATAAAAAGTAAAAAAATTAGGATTTTAAAAAATAAGTTGAAATAATATTTATGCTTTATTCGAAATTTTTTCCACAGAGCAGAAATTGATGAATATGTGGAATGTTCAGTAGGAAGATTATGGACAATTTTAAAGTGCAAAGATTTAATGGTTAAAATGAGGAAATGCTTAAAAAAATACGAAAATCTTGAAGTAAATAAGCATATTAGAAACATACAAATAAACTATCATTTTATTAAAAAATATTTTTTTGTAACATATGTATATATTTATATGTTTTTTTTTTTTTTGTTTAAGTATGTCAAATTCAGAGAAAAACAAATACTTGAAGAAAGAAAAAAAAATGGCACAAGTTTACTTAGATCAGATGAAAGAGCAAGATACAATAGATTTGTATACACGTAAAAAAAAAAAAAAAAAAGAAAGATAATAAAAAATAATTAAATAATTATAAATACATTTGTAAGTGTTTATGAATAATTATATAAAATATTTTCAAAATTAAATTTTCTAAATATAAAATTTTCTTTTTTGCTCTTTTACTTTTCTGATTATTTTGTTAATGATATTTTATAGAGATAAAGAAAAAGGTTGGATCCCTGAAAAAAGAAACTGAAAATTTTTTGAAATTGAAAAATTTTAAATATAATTTTTTTCTTGAGAAAAATTCCTTATTAAAGAAATATTCAAACAAGTTATGTGTAAAATATACATAACTATATTAATTAAAATTTAACATTTGTTTAAAAAAAAAAAAATAAGACGATATTTAATATTATAAAATTTTTACATTTTATTTTATATTTTTATTTACAAGATACAATTACTTAAAAAAAAAAAAATATGATATAAAATTTTTTAAAATTCAATAAATATACCTTACAAAAGGTGTAGAACAAATATTATTTCAATAAATAACATGATACTTATCATTTTCTTTATCGAATATATCAATATTTTGAAAAATGTTTAAATATTTCATATCATAAAAGTTGAAATCAACATTAAAAGTGTTAAATTTTAAAAATGACGGGATTCTTTTAAAATAAACACATACATTATGATGTGACGAAAGTAAATGAGTTAATCTGCATTGTTCTGAACAATATGTTGCAATATAACATCCTTGACAGTACTCAAAATTATTTTTATTATATTCATAATGATGTATATTAGTATATTTATTGCAAACAGAATTCCAACAATAAATACCATAATTAATATTTTTCAAACAATAAAATTCACCTATAGAATTTTCTTGTTTTAAATCGTTAAAATAGAATCTGTTAATTAATGTTAATTCTTGAAGCATGATATTATCATTTATTGTTTGTTTTCTTTCTAAAGCACATTTTATAAAATGGTTAATTTTTACAGCAACTACATAAGTTTGTTTCCATGTATCATTATTTGTTAATGGATCTTTGATATAATATGCATTTTTGATTAAATTTGTCATTTTTAGAATAATGTTACAATGTTTCCTTTTAATATATATGGAATTTAATTTGTATAAACATAATAAATCAGCTGTGAATAATAAAATATCTCTACCTATTAATATATTCATATCATCATAAAAAATATTATCGAAACATTCCAGCAAATTTATTTGACTATCATTAATTTTTTCAAGACATTTTTTACTTGATATTCCATATAAAAATTCTGTTATCATTAAAAAAAATGAGTTAATAAAATTTAAATATTTTTGATTTAAAACCACCCTTTCAATATTATTTTTTTTTAATGAGGAAATTATTATACTAAAAAATGAAGAGTCAAAAAAATTCTCAACTATATTTTCCATATTTATGTTTTTGTATTCTTTAAAAAAAGGAAAAAAATTTCTAATTGCGTCAATATGATAATTTAAACTTGATATAACAATATCATTATAAATATTATCATAATTTTTTTCTAGTATCATATTTATTCTAACCTCGCAATATTTATAAGTACACAATCTCATTAACAACCTATAAATACTTGGAATACCACTAAATAATATTCCTATAGTTAAAAATAAATAAAAAAATCATTATTAAAAATTAATATCAAAAATTATATTTTTAATTATTAAAATTATAATGTAATACACTCATAATACAAATAATAATATACATTTATTTATACCTGTAAAAATATAGTGTGAAAATTTGTAAAATTTTCTGTCTCTTCTTGAATACGTGAATTGATCAAGAACAGCAACATCATTATCATAGTTAAATAAATAAGAATAAAATGAATTTTGGAGAGAATTCAAATTTTCTATTGTAAGGGGTATCCATATATTATGTACAAGTTGTATCCAAAACTTTCCATTATCTATATGTAAATTTAACATATTATTTACAAATATTTCATTTCTATATATTTTATCTAAATTTGTTTTTAAATATATATCAGAAATGTCATTTTCATTTATATAAAAATCTCCTTTATGAATATAATTACTTCTAACATATTTTCTAATTTTTCTTAATCTATCAATATCTTCACTAGGATAAACATAATGATAATTGGTAATGAATAACTTCAAATACTTATATTTATCTATTCTTTCGTCAAAATCTGGATTGGTAATTATATTTAAAATATCAATTACTTCATTTATGTCTACTAAATCACAATTAAAATTTAAGTATTGAACTACCTCCTTGCATCTTTTTTCAATATCTCTTAAATAGTTTTTTTCTGAATCTTTCCCACAAATATTATAATTAGTATATTCTGTATTATATGAATCACGTTTTTTTTTAATTAAATTTTTATTAATATCTCTGGGTCTAAATTTATATTTATCGTGATTTTCTACTTTATAAAATTTTAAATTATTTTTTATATCGTTACATATTTTTTGTATTTTTTTTAAATGAATACAATCTTCGCTTACATTTTTCTTGGATAAATATAAAATTTCATTATAATTTTCATTAATGCAAATAGGATATGTACTACCACAATCTTTTGAAACATCTAGTCCTACATTTTTTAAATTAGTTTTACTTTTATCATTCATAGCAACTTCTTTGATTTCATCACTTTTTCTAAATAATAAACTTTTTTTATGCTCGTCTTTTACATTTTCATTTAATTTTCCCTTCTCATCTTTTTCTTTTGTATAAAATTCATCTTTTTCACTAATTTCCTCCTCATTTTTACTATTTTCTTCAAATGCTTCGCATGGTTTATATTCATCATAAATTCTCTCTTTATCATGTACAAAAATATGAATTAAGTCATTTAAAGATTTTATTTCTACTTTCTTTTTATAATTCACTAAAGTATCACAATTTTTAAATAAATCAAAAAAATCATCGTCAGTATTAAAATTTGTTTTTATATTATTTGAGTTATTCTCTATACAATCCATTTTTATATTTCTATCTTTTTTTCCCGTAAAATATTTTTACAAATCAAACACACATGCATATTTATTCATTTATTTTTTAAATAAATAGATAAGGTTAATATTTTATAATATATAAAAAAATTAAAATAAATTTACTGTAATTTATCAGAGTAGTGAATAATGAAAAAATTAAAAAAAGGAATTACAAATTTTTTTATTTTTGTACAACTTACAACATATTATGAGTGCACACACATAAAACATAAATTAAAAGAATACAAAAATTTAAATTTCTTAATGTTTACTAAAAATGTGAACAACAAAGATATATAATTGTATATTTTAATTATTTACACCTATTTCCATATTATAATTTATGAAGTATAAAAATACTTATTTTTTTTATGTATTTAATTATAATACTGTAATTAAAAAAAAAAAAAAACAAAAACAAAAAGAAAAAAGTAAAAATATATTTATTTATTTATATTGAAAAGTAAAACATAAAAATTATAATACTATTATATTTTTTTCTTTTATTGAAAATTATATAAAGGTCTAACTTCAAGCATCATTTATTAATACTACAAATAAATGTTTTAAATCTTATAATTCAAAACATGTTATAGAAGTTTTATATATAAAAAAAAATTATATAATTTTTATTTAATAATTTTATATTTAATGAATAGTGTTTCAAATATAAATAATTTATAAAGCATATTTATCCACTACCTTTATTATATACACACAGGAAATATTATATTATAATATTAAACATAAAAAAAAATGTTACTGGGAATACTAATCACTATTTTCTATATTAATAAAAAAATTTCGGTAGAAAATAATAAATGTTTATGAATCTTTTTTGTTTTTTTGAAATAATATTAAAATTAGGAAAAGTTTTTATTTTTATTGATATTAACGCATTAAAAACATTTTTTTGACATTTTTGTATAAAATGTTAAAAATTTATTATTTTAATCTTTGTTATTATTATTGTGGTTTTCATTACATTATATTAAAGAACAATTGATAAGTTTAGAATGTGTTTTTGTTCATGAAATAAATTGATATTCTATTTATAATATTTAAAATTAGACAATATAAATCAACCGAACATCCTATTAAGTATTTGGAAAATTATTTTTGATTTTTCATTTTTTTCTTTTGAATGAAGAAAAAATACGTTATTTTATAAAAATTTTGTATTTATTTATTTTTTTTTTACTAAATATATTAAATCATTTTTTTGTAAATTTTTTAATTATATTATTAAAAAAGCTATATCTTTTTCTATTTATCAATAATTTGCGTTAAATTTTTGAATATAAAAAATTTATATAATTATTTTCAACATAATATATATTTTTTTTTTTTACTGAGTACTTTGTCTTGGTATATATTAGTTTATACTGAATTATTTTCCTAATTTTTAAAATAAAAAAATTAAAAACATTAAGAGAAATATTTTTTCATTACTTTTTTTTTTCTTTTTTAATTATATAAATTATATTTTTATTTTTTTTAAATAATATATATTATTTATTTTTAACAACATATATATGCATAAATTACTTATGTGAGTATATTAATAAATAAAAAATGGAAGAACCTAAATGTGACATTTTATATGAACATATGAATTGTGAAAAAAAAATTAAATTAATAAATATAGCAAAGGAAATATATAATAGTATAAATAATAATAAAATAAATTCTTGGAGAAGTGCAACAATAGCTTTAAGAGATAAAATAAAAGATATTTTTGATTTTAATGAAAAAGGGTGGCACATTATTATAGGATATAAGTTTGGCTTTTTTTGTACTCATGAAATATATAATGCTTTGCATTTTAAATTAGATCATATAGAGTTTTTAATATTTAAACATGGATAATTAAAAGTATATATTTATATTCTATATTTATATTAATTTTTTTAATTAAAATTATTTTCTTCTATAAATAATTCATATAAAAATTTTTTTTTAATTCCTTTTGAAACTTTGAAACTACAAAAAAAAAAAAAAAAAAAAAAAAAATAATTTTTAGAAAATTTTTTTTTTACATATATGTAAAATTTCATTGAACGTAAAAATAGTATAAAAAAAAAGTAACTTATTTTGTTCTTTACCTTTTTATATATACTTCTATTTATACATATATACACATTTTAAAACATAAATTTCAAAAAAAAAGTGTTAAGGAGTGTTTCTTCAAAATCAAGTAAAATTATAACAATTATTTGATTATATTAAGAATCTTCACAAATATGATCAAACGTATTTTTTTTTAATAAAAATAAATGTAAAAAAAATTAATAATAAATATTTTTATTTTAATAAATACCTAAATATATAATTATGTCTGATTTTTTTTATTCTCATGTATTTTTAACCAAAAATAAAAAAAGATAGATATAATTACAACAGAAAAAAATTAAATTCTATTAATAACAAAATTAAATACATTTCATAATTTATAAGAATGATTTTTTAACTTTAAAAAAAAATTTCGGCTTCTGGAAAATAAAGGATATTTAAAACAAAAATCTTTATGTTTATTTAACATATAAATAATTAAGAGAATATTACATTAAAATTATTCATTAGTAAAAGTTATTTGCTCACAAAATAATAATTGCCTAATATTTTTAAGTTATGAGCATACAGGTATTTACTAACTACCAGTACAAAGATATATTAAATAATTTTTTATTTTAGTTTCATGATCATTTTATGGTCTAATGTTCTTGGCAAAAAATGAATTTTTTTTTTTTTTTTCTTACACTATGTGAGTTACTACACATTTTTTTATAAGTAAAAATTTTTGCACACACAAAAAAAAAAAAAAATAAGACTTTTTTTTTGTTTCAATTTTTTATTGTTTTTCTTTATTTTATGTAACTTATTTACATATTCTATGTTATATAAAATAAAAATAAGTAAAAACATTCTTATTAAAAGAACATTAGGATTATTTTTAAATATATTTTAACTTGTATTTTTTTATTTAATATAACAAAGTTTTCCTTAATTCACTAATAAAAATTTTTTTATTCAATATTATGTGAAATTAAAATATGTTTGTTTTTATTTTTTATTCTAGTAAGTTTTTTCATATGCTATTTTATTTTAAGAAGAAGAAAATAAAAAAAATTTTATGTATCAAACAATAGTTTTTATTTTACACATGTTTTTGCGTTGATTTTTTTTTTTTTTTTTTTTTTTTTTTTTTTTTTTTTTTTTTTTTTTTTTTTTTTTTTTTTTTTTTTTAATTATTTTTTTTTTTTTTTTTTTTTTTTTTTTTTTTTTTTTTTTTTTTTTTTTTTTTTTTTTTTTTTTTTTATTTTTTTTTTTTTTTTTTTTTTTTTTTTTTTTTTTTTTTTTTTTTTTTTTTTTTTTTTTTTTTTTTTGTTTTTTGACTTTTTATTGTATTTTGTTCTATTTGATTAACAAAAAGGATAAAAAAAAGAATTAAAAATAGTTTTTATTTTGTTCCTATTTTCTTAATTAAATAAATATATTAAAAAAATATGTTCTTAAATCTAAAGTTTATTTTATTTCTTACAACATGTATATATTATATATAAATACAACTTTTTTTAATGTTGTTCTTATATCATTTATAACTTTTAGAAAATATTCATATTTTTTATTTTATATTTTTTTTTTATTCCATTTTTTACACTAATATTTTTACAATTATAAGTCTTTTTCTTTGTTAGATAAACACATTAATGATATTACACATTATTTTTACATCATATGTTTAAGTATACAAAATATAATAGTTCATTTTTTTTTTTTTTTTTATGTTATTTTTTGTAACTTTTAAAATGCGTATATACATATTCATTTATATCTCACTATAATTTTTTTTTTATTTGTCTTATTTATTCATTATATAAAATTAATAAAATAAGTTTGCATTATAGAAAAATTTATATGGAATTTATTTATTAAGAGTATTTTCTTATCTTTATATATTTTTAAATATAGTTATTAAAATTATGGAATTAGAAAAAACTCACCTTATAAATTACTTTTTGGAAATATGTCCTACTGTTTTAGATTGTTCTAGAACAGAACTACAATCAATTTTAGCTAAAAAAGAAGAAGATAAAATAAGAAGATTTATGGTAGATAAAAATATAAATTTAATTGTTATAGGAAAAGAAACAAAGGAGGTAATAGAAAATGAAGGAACGGAGAGAAATATGAAATTAGAAAATGAACAAGAGGACAAAAAGTTAAATTTGGATAAAGAGCCATGCAGTTTCTTATTTGTAGAATTAAACATAAATTATAGATGTGTTACTAAAAGTATATCAATTGCATTTATGAAAAGAAATAAAGAAAAATTTTCAACATTAAATGAAGAATTAGATAAAGGTAATAAAATAAATTTGTCCAATGAGCTATTGATGTTTGTATGTGGCCAAAATGACTGTAATACCCCTTTAGATTTAGTATATTTATATTTATCTCAGGGTTTTAATACAATATTTGATGCTGCTTCAAATACTACACAACAAAGTTCTTCTAATGAATTTCCTCAAATTGGTTATTCAAGAAAAGATGTAGACACAGTAAGTGGAACAAACAAAGCTATATGTTATGAAGGAGAAAATAAAATATCAAATATTTTAATGGCAAATGTATCAAAGAAGTTAAATGAACTACTAATATCTATGAAAAATGCACAAATTGATTTAAATATTCCCATTATAAATTTAAGTGTCGATAAAAGGATAAAAAAAATAGTAGATGAAACTCCTAATATCAATGAAATTAAACCAGAAATATTAAAAGGATTATGCGAATCTCAAGAATTTTTGAACCAACTTCAAAAAGATGTAACAAAATGGGTTGAAGAAATACAAAAGCTAACAAGATTAAATGGAGATTTTAAAGGTGGAAGTGCATTATCTGAAATTAATTTTTGGATAGGTTATGAAAATGCTTTATCTCATCTTGAGAATCAATTGAAAAATCCTGAAGTTCTTCTAACGTTACAAATATTAAAAAATGCAAAAAGATATTTTGCAACAATGTCTTTTGATAGTGATATACAGCTAAGACAGTCGAAAGAATATGTTTTAAATGTTAACATATTAATGAAAGATTTTCCCATAAATGATCTTCTAGGAGCAACCAGTATTCAACAAATTATTCAAGCTATAAGAAATATCTTTAATCATTTAAAAAAATTAAAAAATACAACAAAATATCCACTATCTAGATCCTATAATTTTGTTGAAGCATTATCTAGAGACTTAGCTAACACCATGAGAAAGGTGTTATCACCACAGCCTCTACTAGGCATGGATTATCAAGAATTTGAGGTCCTCATTTCAGGATGTATGGAAGCATTTCGTGTATGGAATGAAGAAATGAGAATTTTTAAAGATATGGTGAGAGAGTTAATAAAAAAAAGAAGCTTTAATGAAAGAGCTCCTGCGAAGATGACATTTGAGCATAGTTATCTTCAAGAGAGATTAGATGAAGTAAGAAAATTCAGAAAACAACATCAAAAGTTTAAAAGTGTTATAACAAAAGTATTTGGAAATGATAGAACTATAGGAATAAATTTAAATAAAGATATAAATTTAGCTTATAGTATATTCTTATCATTAGATGCTCTTGATTTATCAAAGACTGGAGAAGATCTATGGGAAAAAGCGAAAATTTCTTATGAATCGAAAATAAATAGAGTAGAATCGCAAATTACATTTAAACTAAGAGATCAATTAGGAGGAGCAAAAACATCTTCGGAAATGTTTAACGCATTTTCGAAATTTAATCCTCTGTTTTTTAGACCTAAAATTAGTGGAGCCATTCAGGAATATCAAAATACATTGATACAAATTGTTGTGGATGATTTAAGAAAATTGCAAATGATCTATATCAATGGTTATTTGAAAAGTGATTCTGAAAAGGTGTCTACTATACGAGATATTCCCTTAGTAGCTGGATCTATAATATGGGCTAAACAAATTGAAAGAAAATTAGAAAATTCTTTAAAGAGAATTGAAAATGTTTTAGGAAGGGGATGGGAACAACATTCAGAAGGTAAAAACTTACGTCAGAATATTGATAACTTTAAAAATTTATTATCACAAAACAAAACTTTTGAAAAGTGGCTAAAAAATATAAAAAATGAGGATAAATTTGATATGTATGAAAAAATTATAAAAATAAGAAAGCTTGGTGCAAAGAATTATGAAATATTAGCAAATTATGATCCTGAATTTTTTAATTTATTTAAGGAAGTTCGATATTTGCAATCTACTAATTTAAGAGTCCCTTATTCTATAAAGGTAAAAGCTGATGAAACAAAGTTAATATACCCATATGCATTAACTCTGCAAAAAACATTTAGAACTTATATGAAAATTTGTCTTTTTATGGAAAATGAAGCAAAATTAATACCTTTTAATTCTACTATAAGCAAATTAGTAGCATCCATACATAATGATGTGCAAAATAAGATAAAAGAAGGAATAAATTTACATTGGGATTCAGATATATTAGAAACATATGTAAGAAAATTATCAGAAATAATGAATACTTTTGAGTCGATGGTTGATGAAGCAGCCAATAAAAATTATTTTGTTTTAGATACTCTTGAGAAATTAAAAACGTGTGAGATAACAAATGATGGTCAGGAAATTAGAAAACTAATAGAATGCATTCAAGAAAAAGCAGATGAATTGTATCTAGAGCACTATAAAAATGTCCACATCTGGATTGATGAACTTAACATTCTTTTAAATAAAATATTATCAAAAAGACTAGAAGAAATTATAAAATCATGGACTAACGAATTTATAAATTGGCCCAACAATGGAAAAAGATTCATAGAAAAAGAAACTATTCATGAATTTAAAATAAAAAACCAAAAATTTTATTTGTACCCTTCTATTGATTCTATGAGACAAATATGGTACTATAAGTTATCGGAGGCTATAAATATAATTTGCGGAATAACTAGAGTTAAGAACATATTCCAAAAGAAAGATAAAACAAAAGAAACTATACAAATAAAAATTGAAGATGGGAATAGCATTATTAATGATGTCATATTAGATAATACCTATAGATATATCATGTATTTTATAGATAAAAAAATATATGATAATGCAGTAAGAGCTATTAATGACACAGTAGAAAAAGCAAGTAAATATGAATCTATATGGTTACAGTATAAATCTTTATGGAAAATTGAAATTGATGATATAATTACAAGTTTCGGTGAAGATATACAAACATGGAAAAATTTTATGGATGAAATTAAGCAAACAGAAAATACATTTGACACCTTAGATACTGAAAAATATTTTGGACCAATTGTTATAGATTATAGAATACTTCAATCGAAAGTTAGTTCAAAATTTGAAATTTGGCAAAAAGAAATAGTTTCAGAATTTTCTAAAAAGCTATCAGAAAAAACATTACACTTAAAGGAGGAAATTGAAAATGCTTTGAATGATTTAAATATGCAAGCTACATTGACAAATGAGTCGGAAATAACAGCTATGCACATTTTATCTATGACTCCAAAAGATATCATTGGAATAATCAATTCATATGATATGGATGTGCTATCCAAAGCGTGCAATAGTATACATAATTTTATGGAAAAAATAAATGAAATTGATGCAAAAGAATCAGAATGGGATAATAAATGTGATATATTAAAACAAAGTGAAGTTCTACTAGAAAAACAAAGGTATGTTTTTCCGAGCAACTGGCTATATATTGATAATATAATAGGCAAATTGGAAACAGTTAAACAAATTTTAAGCTATCAAATAAAATTAGTAAAAGATTATTTCCCTTATTTACAAAGCCTTGTTTTAGAATTTGATGTCAAAGTGCAAAATAATATAAAAGTGTTATTTGAAGAATGGAATAAAAGTAAACCTTCTCATGGAAATGCTAATAGCACGAAAGCTTTGCAAATAATAAATGCATTTGAAAGTAGAATTAGAATCATTAATAAACAATATGAAATATCAGAGAAAACAAAAACTTTAATGAAAATATCTAATGATGAATCTGAAGTTTCTTTTCACGTTTCTCCAGATGTTTTAAAAGAAGAAATTATTTGTGTTAAGGGAATATGGGATGAATTAAAAATCATTTATTCCAGTATATCTGATATGAAAAAAACGTTATGGTCTAATGTAGAACCTAAAAATATTAAAAATATATTAAACAATTTACTAGATTCAATAAAAAAAATACCAGCCAAATATCGTCAGTATGAAATATTTGATAGTGTTCAAAATGAAATACAACAATATTTAAAAACATATTTTTTGTTACTAGAATTGAAATCAGAATCTTTAAAAGAAAGGCATTGGAGATCAATACTACAGAAATTTCAAATTAAAGTATATTATAATAAGTTAACGCTAGGAGATTTATGGTCTCTTAATTTAAATGCTCATGAAAATGTCTTAAGAGAAATATTAAATCAATCCCAAGGTGAAATGGCACTGGAAGAATTTTTAAGAGGATTAAAAGATACTTGGAACGAATATGAATTAGAATTAGTTCAGTATCAAAATAAATGTAAATTAATAAAAGGTTGGAATGATATATTTTCTACTATCGATGACCATTTGAATGCTTTACAATCAATGAAAATATCTTCATATGTAAAAATATTTGAAGAAGAAACATTAACATGGGATGATAAGTTAAATAGGTTACGTAATTTATTAGATGTATGGATGAATGTACAAAGAAAATGGGTATATCTTGAAGGGGTACTAAAAGGTTCTTCAGATATAAAATCTTTATTACCTCAGGAATACAACAGATTTAAAATAATTGATAAAGATTTTATTAGTATTATGAAAAAAACATCAGAAAAACCTAAATTGTTGGAACTTTTTCAAATAGATGGATTTCAAAAACAGTTAGATAGATTATCTGATTCATTATCTAAAATTCAGAAGGCTTTAGGTGAATACTTAGAAAAACAAAGAAGCCAATTTCCAAGATTTTATTTTGTTGGAGATGAAGATTTATTAGAGATGATTGGTAATTCTAAAGATGCTAAGGTAATACAAAGAAATGTGAACAAAATGTTTGCAGGAATAAGTTCATTCATAATAAAAGAAAATACAAATGACATAATATTAGGAATGTCTTCAAGAGAAGGGGAAGAAGTATATTTTAAAGAACCAATAAATATAAGTGCCTTTAAAACTTTAAAAGAATGGTTAATAACTTTAGAATCATATATGAAAATTACTTTGCAAAATTATTTAGATCAAGCAGTAAAAGAAATTTTTGAAATGGATATGTTAGAATGCACTAAAACTGGAAATGATAAAATTTTAGAATGGTCAAAAAAATATCCAAATCAAATAGTTTTATTATGTTTACAAATATTATGGACATCAAATATTGAAAATGAAATACATAATAGTTCTTTAGACAATAATAATCAGGACCAATTATTTTCGAATAGTGAAAAAATATGTATAAATCTTTTGGAATTTTTGGCTGTGAATGTAGTTAAACAGAGAGATCATAGAACAAGGCAGAAAATTGTTCAAATGATTACGGAGTTAGTGCATCAAAGAGATGTAATACGTATATTAATAGAAAAAAATGTTAGAAATATTAATGATTTTTCCTGGCTTCAATTTATGAGATTTTATTGGGATCCTAAAAAGACAGATAGTAATGTTAATTTAATTATAAAAATGGCAGACGCAACTTTTGAATATGGATATGAATATTTAGGTATGTGCGAAAAGTTAGTTCAAACACAATTAACAGATGCTTGTTTTTTGACATTAACACAAGCGTTAAAAATGAAATTAGGTGGTAACCCTTTTGGACCTGCAGGAACAGGTAAAACTGAAAGTGTTAAAGCTTTAGGCGCACAGTTAGGAAGATATGTATTAGTTTTTAATTGTGATGAATCATTTGATTTCACTGCCATGGGTCGAATATTTGTAGGATTGTGTCAAGTTGGTGCTTGGGGATGTTTTGATGAATTTAATAGATTAGAAGAAAGAATTTTGTCTGCTGTATCTGAGCAAATTTTAACAATTCAAACAAGTTTGGCTCAACGAAAGAATGAAATTGAACTTTTAAATAAAAAAATAGGATTAAATAAAAATGTGGGTATATTTGTAACTATGAATCCTGGATATGCAGGAAGGTCCAATTTACCTGATAACCTAAAGCAATTATTTAGAAGTTTTGCCATGATAGAACCAAACAAGCAACTAATTGTCCAAGTAACTTTATTTTCACAAGGTTTTATTAGTGCTGAGCATTTATCAAGTAAAATTGTTTCTTTATTTGATTTATGCTCTGAGCAGTTATCTAAACAACCTCATTATGATTTCGGATTGAGATCCTTAAAAAGCGTTTTAAATTCAGCTGGTAATTTAAAAAGATTAGCATTATTAGAAAGTGTAAATAAAAATGATGAAAACAATAATGATACTAATAAAAATGATAAAAATTTGAATAACTCTATTGAAAACATAGTTGCAGTGGAACAAACTTTGCTATTGAAGTCAGTATGTGACACTGTTTATCCAAAATTAGTTTCTAGCGATATACTCTTAATAAAAAATTTATTGACAGGTGTATTTCCTAATGCCAATACAGCAGCATTTGAAGAGAAGGCCTTAATTAATGAAATATATCGCATGTGTAAATTAAGATATTATACGCCTGAAGAAAAATGGATTACTAAGATTTGTCAAATATATCAAATAATGAAGCTACAACATGGGGTAATGTTAGTTGGTGATGTTGGAACAGGAAAAAGTAGCGCATGGAAAATACTTCTGGATTCATTAGAAGCATTAGATAACATAAAAGGGTTGAGCTATGTCATAGATGCAAAATCCTTAGATAAAGAAGAAATATATGGGAAATTAGACAATATTAATTTAGAATGGACAGATGGTGTATTTACAGCTATTTTGAGAAAAATTCTTTATAACTCTGCTCAATCAGGGAATCCACCCAAAAGACATTGGATTGTTTTTGATGGAGATGTCGATCCAGAATGGGCAGAAAACTTAAATAGTGTTTTAGATGATAACAAATTATTAACTTTACCAAATGGAGAGCGTTTACCTATACCTGAAAGTGTTAGAATATTGTTTGAAGTAGATACTTTAAAGCATGCAACTTTAGCAACTGTTAGTAGATGTGGAATGATATGGTTTTCTAGAGATATTTTATCCCCTACAATACTTTTTAAACATAGATTACATAAGCTAAAGTATGGTGATAATGATTATCTTCGTAAAATGGATAACTTTAAGGCATTTATTATGAATAACAGTGAAAATGTAGAAAATGAAAGTACGCGCATGAATGATTCAACAATTCTTGAAAATTCTAAAAGTTTCGAAAATAATAGTGAAGATAAAACAAAAGAAAAACTTATGGATAATCTCAGAATAAATTCAAGAATCTTCTTTGATGAAAATGAAGAAAATTTAAATTCATATAAAGTAAAAACTATTGCATATAGAGCTATTGATCTTATTAGTGATTATTTTGAGGAAAATGAATTTGTTCATCAATGTCTTCTTGGTGCGAAAAATTTTGAGCATGTAATGGACTATGAATATATAAGAGTTATTGAGAGTACATGTTCTCTTTTACAAAAGGGAATTGATAATTTAGTTCAGAAGAATGAAAAATTAAATGATACTTTAACAGATAGTGAAATAGAAAAGTATATTTCAAAATGGCTAGTTGTTAGTGTATTATGGGGAATAGGTGGTTCTTTAAATCTTGAATCAAGACAGAAGTTTTCACAGTTTGTTCAATCAATTTGCTTTGTACCTTTGCCTCCTGATTTATTATCCGTAGATGATACGCTTGATGAAAATTCTTCAAAGTTATTTAAAACTTTGTTAGATTATGAACCTAGTATTGAAGATGGGGAATGGCATAGTTGGAAAAAACGTGTAGAAATAGTTGATGTAGACAGAACAGAAATATCTGATGCAACTCTTGTTATTGAAACAATGGATACAATAAGACATGCAACTGTTTTAGAAGGGTGGTTAAATTTAAAAAAACCATTTATTTTATGTGGACCACCAGGATCTGGGAAAACTATGACATTAACTTCAGTTTTAAAAAAATCATCTGAATTTGATATAGCAGCATTAAATTTTTCATCAGGATCATTACCTAATTTATTGTTGCAAACATTTGATCATTATTGTGAATATGTTAAAACAACAAGTGAATTAGTTTTACGACCTTTACAGCCAGGAAAATGGTTAATTGTATTTGCTGATGAAATTAATTTGCCTACTCCGGATAAATATGACACACAAAGAATTATTATGTTTATGAGGCAATTATACGAGTCTCAAGGATTCTGGAAATATGAATCTAGTAATAATCAGTGGAATTGGGTAAAAATAGAAAGGATCACGTTTGCTGGTGCATGTAATCCTCCAACAGATGCAGGTAGAAACCCCTTAAGTAATCGCTTTTTAAGACATACACCGGTGTTGTATGTAGATTTTCCAGGTTATGAATCTTTAAAGCAAATTTATGGAACATTTAACAGAGCTATTCTTCGTAAATTTCCTGAATCATCACATATGGCCAACAATTTAACTCTTGCTATGGTTGACTTTTATACTAAGTTTTCCGAAACTTTTACAATCGATATGCAACCTCATTATATTTATAGTCCAAGAGAGTTAACGAGATGGAAATTAGCATTGTATGAAACTTTAGAACATTATGATGAATTAAAAAAAAGGGATTTAGTAAGATTGTGTATTTCCGAAGGATTAAGGATATTTCAAGACAGACTTATTTATAAAAAAGAAAAAAAGCAAACAGATAAAATGATAGATGATATATTTAAATATAGTTTTCCTGATATTACAGATAATGATCTGCAGAGACCAATTTTATTTAGCTGTTATATGCAAAATCAATATACGGAAATAGATAAAAATGATTTAAAAGAATTAATACAAGGAAAGTTAAAAATTTTTAATGAAGAGGAAATTAATGTTCAATTAGTTCTATTTGATGAGGTTTTAGATCATATTACAAGAATTGATAGAGTTTTAAGGTTACCATTAGGACATTTACTATTAGTTGGAGCATCAGGTGCGGGAAAAACTATATTATCAAGATTTGTTTCATGGATAAATGGGTTATCAGTTTTTCAAATTAGAGCTGGAAGAAACTATTCCACAGAATCCTTTGAGGCAGATTTAAGGTATATTATGAAACGAGCTGGAATTAAAGAAGAAAAAATAACATTTATATTTGATGAATCAAATGTTTTAGGTCCTGCCTTTTTAGAAAGAATGAATGCATTATTAGCAAGTGGAGAAGTTCCAGGTTTATTTGAAGGAGATAATTATACGGCTTTAATAAATGAATGCAAGGCTGCTTATGGATCAAAAGTAGGGCTAGACGAGTCTGATATATTCAAAAAATTTACAAAGCAAGTTCAGCAAAATTTACATATTGTTTTTACTATGAACCCTGCAAATCCAGATTTTTCAAATAGGCAAGCAACATCCCCTGCATTATTCAATAGGTGTGTTATAGATTGGTTTGGTGATTGGTCTTATAGTGCTTTGCTACAAGTTGCAAGTGAGTTTATTTTTAATCTTGATTTACCTAATAAAGCTTTTTATATGGAATATATAGAAGATGCCCACATAAAAGGAAAAATACAATATAAAGATAACAAATCTTATTTTTTATCAAAGGCTATAGTAGAAATTCATAATTCCGTTGGAAAAATTAATAATATTCTTATGAAAAAAGGAAACAAATACAATTATATGACACCAAGAGATTTTCTAGATTTTATCAAACACTTTTTGAAAATAATAGATGAAAAAAAAGAAGAGGTTACTGATCAAAAAAAGCATTTGAACTCTGGTTTAAATAAATTAAAAGATACAGAAGAACAGGTTGCCGAATTAAGAAATTCTTTGGCTATAAAACAAAAAACTCTTGCTGAAAAAGATTTTGAAGCAGAAGAAAAGATGAAATTAATGATAGAGCAGCAAGCAGAGACAGAAGACAAAAAAAAGAAAGCTGAGATTCTAGCAAAAAAATTAGACGAACAATTTATAATAATTGAGCAAAGAAAAGAGGTAGTAAGAAAAGAACTGAGTGAAGTGGAGCCAAAGTTTAGGGATGCAGAAGAAGCTGTTAAAAATATTCCAAAGAAAAATTTTGATGAATTGAGAGCAATGGCAAATCCTCCAATTTTAGTAAGAAACGCTATAGAAGCTGTTGCTATATTAATTATAAATGAAGGTGATAAAAGTGTCACATGGGAAGATGCTAGAAAAGTTATGAAAGGTCAAGATTTTATAAATAAAGTTTTATATTTGGATAAAAAAACTGTAAAACCTCAAACTAGTGCACAAATAAAAAAAAGAATAAATAATAGCGATTGGGATGTTGAAAGAATAAACAAAGCATCTAGAGCAGCTGGTCCATTAGCTAAATGGGTTGAATCTGTTATTACTTTTTTAAATATATTAGAAACAGTGAAGCCATTAGAAAATGAAATTGAGAAATTGCAAGAAGAAACAAGAATTGCAGAAGATCAATATATAGAGCAAAAGGAGATTATTGCAGAGTTAGAAAAGAAATTATTACAATATAAAAATGATTATGCTCAATTAATTAGTCAAGTACAAAATATAAAACAAGAAATGGAAAAAGTAGAAAATAAAATAAAAAGATCTATTAACTTAATTGAAAATCTAAAATCAGAAAAAGAAAGATGGTCAGAAACATTCATTAATTTAGAGGCTGCTTCAGAAACATTTATTGGGGATTGTCTAATAGCAGCAGCATTTTGTGCTTATATAGGTTTTTTTGAGCATTATGAAAGACAAAAATTAAAAAAAACATGGGGAGAAATTATAAAATTCCATCATATAAAACATAGATATGACTTATCATTTATTGAATTTTTATCAAGGCCATCAGAAAGATTGCAATGGATAGCACATAGATTACCAAGTGATGAATTATCTATGGAAAATGCTATAATTATAAATCGCTATATAAGATATCCAATGATTATTGATCCATCAGATCAAGCTACCAATTTTTTACTTAATCAATATGCAGACAAAAAAATATTAAAGACATCTTTTTCTGATAAGAACTTTATAAAAAATTTAGAAAGTGCTTTAAGATTTGGTTCTACATTATTAGTTACTGACGTGGAAAAAATTGATGCTATTTTAAATTCAGTTTTAAACCAAGAAACGCACAAGCAAGGTGGTAGGTTATTAATTACTATAGGAGATTCGGAAATAGATTTTTCTCCTTCATTTAATTTGTTTTTAACATCAAGAGATGCTCATTTTCAATTTACACCTGATTTATGTAGCCGAGTGACATTTGTAAATTTCACTTTAACTCCTTCTTCCCTTCAAAATCAATGTCTAAATATGATACTAAAAAATGAACGTCCAGATATAGACAAAAAAAGATGCGATTTATTAAAATTACAAGGTGAATATAAAGTAAAAATAAGAGAACTAGAAGAATCATTGTTATTAGAATTATCTAACGTTAAAGGAAATATTTTAGATGATGATAATGTTATAAGCACTATGGAAAAATTAAAAGTACAAGCTGCTGAAGCATCTAAGGAAGTAAGTATAGCAGAAGAAGTTATGGCGGAAATTGAAAATGTTAGTAATCAGTATCTATCTTTAGCTCAAGGATCTGCTAGGATTTATTTTGTTTTGCAACATTTATGTAATATTAATTTTCTATATCAATATGACTTAAATTTTTTTTTTAATATAATGAAGGATGCGTTAAATGATAAAGATTTATTATCAAAGGTAAAAAAAAATGATTATAAAGAAAGGTTAAATATTTTAGAGCATTTAATATTTTCTTTGACATATGATCGTGTTGCTAGAGGTTTGCTGCAAGAAGATAGATATGTTTTAGGTCTTCAATTATGTTATATTAAAAGTATTATAGATCCTAATATAAACATAGATCAAAGTCATATTCACTTTTTATTAAAAGACCATTCTTCTAATAACCAAATAGATGATGTAAATGACAAAAAAATTGAAAGGAGTATGTTACCAGAATATAGTGATGAGCAAATTAATACTTTAAATAATTTAATAAAACACAAGTCATTTTATAATCTAAAAAAGTGTATTGAAAACAATAAGAATGAATGGATAAATTTACTACATTCAACTGAACCAGAGCATTTAATTTCTTCCATAATTAATTATAAAAATTTAAATTCAGATAATAATAATGATTCAGGAGTGGAATTATTAAGTAAAGTTCATGATACAAATTTTGCAACTAATTTCAAGAGTAATGGAAGTAGTCTATTTGATAATAAAAATACAAGATACGAAAATAATATTTCTGAATGTTTGAAAGAATCTTTAATTATAAAGGCAGTTAGACCAGATAAACTGGATAAATGTTTTAACAAAATTATAAATATCATTTTAGGGAAAGACTTTTTGTGGTTACCTGAATTATCTACAAATGATTTAGAAAAATATGTAAAGGAGAATACAAATGGAAACATACCAATTGTTCTAATAAGTTCACCTGGATTTGATCCCAGTAATAAAGTTCAACAGTTAAGTGAAAAATGTAACGTGTTATTGTCTTCAATTGCTATGGGATCTGAAGAGGGATACATTTCAGCTGAAAAAATTATATCATCAGCCCAAAAAAATGGTGGATGGGTTTTATTAAAAAATGCACATTTGTCTCCTAAATGGTTACAACAATTAGAAAAAAATATTCATAAAGCCAGTGCAAACTCTAATTTTCGTTTATTTTTAACTATGGAAATAAATCCTAAAGTTCCTCAAAATTTAATGCGTATATCATTAACTTTTATGTTTGAACCACCAGTAGGTATTAAGTCATCAATACTAAGAACTTTTTCTTTATTTTTGGAAAATCGTGATTTAAATCATCCAAAAATAGCAAGACTACGAGTATACTTTATTGTTTCATTTTTACATGCAATAATTTTAGAAAGAAGAAGATATACTCCTATTGGTTGGACAAAGAAATATGAATTTAGCGATTCAGATCTGATGTGTGCATTAAATGTTGTCGATAGTTGGTTAGATAAATCGACAACTAAAATAGGAAATAATTTCAGTGAGCATATAGATCCTTCTAATATCCCTTGGGATGCTATAAAAAAATTATTAAATGAAGCCATATATGGTGGTAGGCTAGATAATATTGTTGATGCAAGAATATTAGATACCTTTATTGATCATTTAATGAATTCTAATTCATTCGAAGCTGATTTTAAATTAAATATTTGTAATGGTTCTTCCGAAAAAGATTTTTTAACATCTCCAGATTTATTCAGGAATATAAATGATTATATAAAGTGGACAAACAATATGAGTAATACTGATTCACCTGCATGGTTAGGTTTAGGGCAACAGGCGGAAGGATTGTTAACAACCAGATCTAATTTGAGTATAATAAGAAAATGGAATATATTATATAGTAAAAGTTGCTCTGATATTTATGAACCTTTGCCACATACTCCTTTAACAAAATCAATAAATGAAGATAATAATATAAGTATGGAATTATACATACAAACAAAAAAAAAAAAAAAAAAGGAAAAGGAGGATGATACGTTCTCTCCTAATGAAACTGAAGAGACTGATAGTGAATATTCAGAATCTTCTATTATAAGTAAATCTATACAGACTCATTCACAGAATGAAAATATTTTGTTAATTAATCAAATTCTAGACTGTTTGCCAAAATGTATACCTGATTTACAAAAAAATGAAGAAAATATGAGTAATGCTGTTTTCAGATGTTTTGAGAGAGAGAATAATTTATTTAATAAGTTATTGAAAGTAATAAAATTAAATTTAAATCAATTAAAAAGTGTTTTACAAGAAAAATTAAAATATACGAATAAATTAAGAGCATTAGTTAAAGATTTAAATTCATTTAATGTACCATCAAGTTGGTTGTTTAACGGAATTACAACCAATTTAAGTTTAACAAATTGGATAAAAGAGCTAATTAACCGTTTTTATCAAATAATAGCTATAACTACAGAACTTAATGAAAAAAAAAGTACTAATACCTTAGATAAAAATACTTTTCAAGAAAAAGATATGAAAATGAACAAAAATAACGATGAGAATTTAGAATCCTTTCTCAAAAAAAATAATGATACTATATCATCTCATTTTAAACTTGACAAAGAATTATCAATTAATTTTATATGGCTAGGGGGATTATTTTACCCAAGAGCATTTATTACAGCAACTAGACAATTAGCTGCTTTTAAATTTAAAAATTCTTTAGATGATTTAGATTTATCAGTAATAGTTGGAAATAAAACTAATATAGAATTCGATAATATGATTCACTTTACTATAACATGTTTGTCAATAGAGGGTGCTGAATGGAGTGACAAAGATAACGTAAGAAATATATATTTTGTTATGTTTAAATAAAAAAACACAATTTATTAAAATTTATGTATAATAAAAGTTTTACATTATTATAAAAAAAAAAAAAATTTTCTTTTCTTGAAAATATAATATTAAATACATATGTATATATATTATTTTATTTTTATATAGTGTTTAGTTTTAAGTGATGAACTAATTATTGATTTACCTCCTGTTACTTTAACTTGGGAAAAGAAAGAAACTTTAATTAAAAATGTAAAGGAAAGTTCAAATCTAAGTTTTATGAATTTACCAATTTATTTAGATAAATCAAGAAATTCATTTATTGGTTTTTGGAAATTTCCTGTCTCAAAAGGGTTTTCTATGCAAAATTGGCATCAAAGAGGGGTTGCCGTATTTTTATCTAAAACTTACTAAATATACATGAAATAAAATTAAAAATATTTTGAATACACTTTTTCAATAACTTCATAATATTTATTTTTTTTTTTCTTTGTTTATATATTTTATCATAAACTCTTTAAAGTATATATGATCCGTATTGATCATCTGACCATTCCTTAAAATATAATTTAATTCATACACATTTTTTATTCATTTTATTTTTTTCAGAAAAAATATACAAAACTTTTTACACATTATTCTAATATATAATACTATTTATTTTGTATTTTTTTTTAACATTAGTGTATTCTCATTTCTTTTAGTTATTAAAATTCTATTATATAATTACAATTTTTTTCAGCATTTTTCATTACATTTAACAAGAACAAATTTACTTATTTTTATTTAGTATATTTTTAATACATTCATGAAAAGGTTTGACAACTTTTACTATATTGATATGTATTTTATTTATCTTTCATACAATTTTTTTAGTGTGATCCTACAAATATAAGCTGTTATATAAAGGTTAATGGAAAGAATCTGTATTCTTTTATTTTGTTTTATATATATCCTTTAGTATTATTTTTCTTTTTTCATCAACTGTTAATTTAGAATCTTTTATTAATAGATTTTGGTTATCGTTGGAAAAATAAGGTTTATTCCATTTCTCGATTTCATCATTAGTAAAGATGTCTGCTTCTTTTTTTTTAAAAAATAAATTATTAGTTTTTGGTTGATTGTATTCGCTAAATAAAATCCAAGTTAATCCAATAGTTAATCCTTTAAAAAAAAAAAAAAATATAAAAATAAAATAATAATAATAAATCTATTTAAATACAAAGATATATATATTGATTTAGTTGAATGTCAAAAAATAAATATTACAAAGAAATTCATTTATAATAAATTTACCAGAAAACCAAACACCAATCTTAAAAGCTGGGCTACCTCTAAGTAATACCGTTCTTCTAAAATTTTCTACTTCTTTTATTAGTCTTTTTTTTATATTCATGAGTAAAAATTGAAACAATTTTATTAATGAAATATTAAAAAAATAAATATAATGTTTTTCCTAAAAACAAAGAAAAATTTTAATAATTAAAATACAATTTTTATAATTTATTTACAAACATTATTATTGAGATTAAAAAAATTGAAGTTTATTCATTGTTAAAAATTGTTTTAATTCTGAAAATATAAAATTTTTTTATCAAAGGACTTTTTATATTTTTTTTTGAATATTTTTTTTTATATTCCAAACGTAACCTTAGTTTGATGTTTAATTTTCTGATTTTTTCTGATCTATTCTTTTTTTTAATCCTTTTATAGTTTTATTTTATTTTATTTTATTTATTTTTTTTTTTTTTTTTTTAATTTTCTATATTGATTGAATATTCGTTATTTTATTTTTATTTTTTTTTTTAAATAGAGAATTATAAAAAAAAATTATGCAACATTAAATTAAACACACATAATGCTTTTTAAGAAAAATCTTAATAATTTATTTTTGTTAAATTCAGCAAATATTATTTTTTCATTAAAAAAATATAAATTTATAAATAATTTGTATTATTTTTCATCAACATATTTATTGGAAGAAGATGTAGGAATTAATCATTTCATGAGCGATTTTCTAGAAATAAATAAAAGTAAAAAATGGGATTTAAAAAATAAAAATAGCCTTGATTGTGTATTCAAATATAAATGTGAAGATTTTCATGTATATGAAATCGACAAAAACAACAATATATTAAATGTAAAATTTGCTAAAAAAAAAATATTAGATGACAATAAAAACGTAGATGCTAAAACTTTTAAATTAAGCTATGAAAATCAATTCTGTAATAATTATAAAAAAATAGATTATGATACAACAAAAAATGAAAAGGAAGTTAATGAATATGATTTTAAATATGTAAAAAATGAAGATAAATTTTTGGATGTTTTACCTAAAAAAAAAGAAAATTCTTCAAAAAATTTTGTGTTAACAAATAATGATGAAAATAGTAAAGTAAAATCAGAGTATTATGTTAAATTTATTTTATACAAAGTTAATAAAGATACACAAGAAGCAATTAGAGAAATTAGCAAAGCTTCTGAAATTCCAATTAAAAATTTTCATTATTCAGGTTTTAAAGATAAAAGAAGTGTTTCTACTCAAATAATATCAACAAATTTTAGTTATATAAGAGAAATTAATAATATAAAAAATTTATATTTAAACAAAAAAGCGAAAAAATTATTAATTTGTAATATTGAAAAATTAGATAAAAATATAGAGTTAGGTGAACATCGAGGAAATAGTTTTATAGTTGTTTTAAGAAATGTTCAAAATAATGAAGATTATTTAAGAAATAGATTGGATTATATTAAAAAATATGGATTTATTAATTATTTTGGTATGCAACGATTTGGTGTATATAAAAATACATTTAACAAAGGAAAAGCTCTGATATCTAGAAACTATAAAGAATATATAAATTTTGTTTTAGACCCAAATATATTTGAAAAAAAATTTTTGAATGGAAATATCATTAAAGATAGTATAACTATTTATATGAAAAATGCATGTAATATATTCAAAAAAAAAAATGCTACATTTGCTTTTAGATATTTTACCCTTAAAATGAATAAATTACTTAAAAAAAACTATATATTGCAAAATAATGAATTAAACAAACAATTATTTTCACATAAATATTTTTATTCATATATGAATAATTCTGAATATGAAGCTTTTGTCCTGCTTCGAAATTTATATATATATGAAAAAAATCAAAATCAGGAAAATAAAAATAATATAAATAATAAAAAAAATGGACAATCGATGAGAAACATAAATATTAAAAAGGATGAACACTTAGTGAATAAATTAAATGATGGAAAATATGAAAAGCAAAAATATTTTTATAAAAATGAAAAAATCTGCGTTAAAGGGATAAGTATGGAAGTTAGACGATTTCATATGCACTCTTACAGTGCAAAAATATTTAATTTTTTAACTTCTTATAGATTAGAAAATTTTGGAATAAAATTAGAAGAAAGTGATTTTGTATTTACAAAAGAAATTCAATCAGAAACAAATGAAAAAAAAAATCAACATAATTATATAACTATATATGATAATAAAATAAATAATTTAAATATATATAATGTTGTTTTACCTGTTTTAGGAAGTATGCCATACAGATTATCATATTTAAATGTTTTTAAAAATCTTTATAGGAAATTTCGGGGTCAAAAAATTCGCTTAGTTTTTTTAGAAATATTATTATATTTAATTTATATTTTATATGAAGACAATTTGTTTAGATTAAATTGCAATATATTTGATAGTTTTGTTAATGATTTAAAACAAACAAATATAAAAAAATCTATTAAATTTAAATGTGAAGACATCTTAAATGATGTTTTTCCAATTAAAAAAATTTTATATATAATAAAACAGTTTGATAAATATATAAATTCTTTTGAATATGAATATGGAATGACATGTGTTTTTAGGAATATAGTTGTAATTCCTAAGAATTTTTATTATTGTTTTTATGAATATAATGAACCTAAAGCTAAATTTATTTCAGATTTGTATTCAACCATTTTAATAAATAAAATTTTAAAGAAAGAAGAATGTAAAAGTTATAATGTAAACAATCAATGTAATAATAATAATTGTAATGAAAATATTGACTGTTCTGAAAATATAGAGTTTGGAAACAATACAAAATATATGAAGAATAAAAATGACAATAAAAATACACAAAACATTATTCGAATGAAAAGAAATAAAAATATTTCTTTAATAAATAAGGATGAAGAAATAAAAAACATAAATTTTCAAAAAGACAGTAGTAATAATAGTAAACAAAAAAAAAATAAATATAAATTTAATGCTCTCATATTAAATTTTAACTTAAATTCTTCATCTTATGCAACTATGCTTATAAGAGAATTGTATGGAAAGCAGAATGAACTACTAGTTCATAATTTGATTAAAAATTGCAAAAGATATGAAAAAAAAATAAAAGGATTAAGAGAATAAAAAATATTATAAACTTTAAAAAAATAAAATTAAATTTTTCACTAAAGTTATAATAATTATTAAATTAGTTAAAACAGAAATATATATTTATTTTATAAAATTAAAAGAATGAAAATTTTCTTTAGTAAATAATATTTAAATTAAAAAATAGTTATATACAATTTTACAAAAATTTAAATAATTTTATATTTTAATAAATTAAAAAAAAAAAAAATACGGCTTTTAGATATTTGTTATTTTTTTTTCTCATTTTATACTAAAAAATTATAATTTGATATAAAAAAAAACATAAAATATCAATTTTTTTTTTTTTTTTTTTTTTAAATAGTAATTCACATCACATTTTATGTATTTAATTTAGAGGATAAAAAATGTATATGAAAATTTTGTGTGAACGCATTAATTTAAAAAAAAAAAAAAATTATACAAAAATAACGTATAACAAATTAAAATTTGTATTTTTTCTTATAAAAATATGATATATATAAATGTTTAAAATAATAAAAAATATAACTACTATTATGTTTATAATTTTTTGTTTTATAAAAAAGGAAAAAAAAACTACATATAATCAATAAAAATATCTCTGAAACAATCAGTGAATTGCTCAATAAGATTGATATTTTCACAATTAGATTTAAGTATCCAATTAATGGAGTTTTCTGTTTTATCAAAAATAAGTTCAATAAATATATAATGCATTGTATAAAATTGAGAATACAAGTAAAATTTTAAACATTGATCTATTTCTCCTGAAGCTAATGTTATTATATTATATTTTGTTATTAGCTCATCAATAGTTTCTAATTTCAAATTATGATAATTTTTTCTCAAATATATTTTTTCATTATTTTTTTCTGATAAAAGATTCCATTGTTCTTGATACTCCTCTGGATTTATATTATCAGCATCAATTATAATTTCTTTTAACTTTTTAAAATTATATAAGTTTGACACTCCATATTCATCTTTTTTTTCTGTGATAACCTGAAAATTATTATTTGGTACATCTGAATTTTTATCTAAAATCATATAATCACCGTTACTACTGGAACAAGTATTAAGATTTTCTTGCACAATATTTTTATTGTTGATATTTTTTTTATTAATTTCATAATTATTTTTATCATCAATTAGTAATATATCTTCATTTATATTAAGTAAATTATTATTTTCTTTTTTACTATCATTGTCTAAATTATCGTTAAGATTACAATTTTTTTCTGACTTGTAATTTTTATCTAAATTTTTATCATCTAAATTATAATTTACATTTAAATTATCTGTATCATTATTTCCTTCAGGATCGTATATCCCTCCGAAGGATATTTTAGAATACTCAACAAATTTATTTATAGGATGCTTGTATAATACTGATAAAGTGTTAAATTCATTATATAGATTATCTAATAATGTATTTTCATTTGATTCACAAAAATTTTTTACTAGTTTCTTTTTACAAGAAATTATATTAAAAGCTTCTTCATAATTATAACTTAACATTTTATAGTAAAAATACATTTTGTCTGTTAGTTCAGGATATTTATAATTTTTTAATATATTGTCGAATAAGGATGCTACAATAGTTTTCATTTCAGCAGGTCTCTTATATAAAACTTTTATACAAGCTGTTAATAACTCCAACATAAATAAATAAGAACAATTCGTCAAATTAACATATTCTTCTAAAATATATGGGGCATTTTCTATGTAATCACAATATTCTCCAACTATCCAAATATAAGAAGTTATTCCTACATTATCGATTAATCTAGTATCACATTTTACAATTTCATCAATAATTATTTTTGTGTACTCTTCATATTTCCTTAATATATTAGCTAAAATTGTTAGTGTAGCACTACTTATATATGAATAATTCATTGGTAAGAAGGATGATAACGCCAGTTCGACAATTTTTGAAATAGCTTTTGGTATTTTTAAAGCTATACATCCAATAGAATATATAGATTTCTGAGCGATTTCAGTATTGCTATCTGAAATATATTCACTTAATTCATTAATTATTAAAACTACATTATTCTTGAAAAAAAAAAAAATTATATATATTTAAGTATATATAGATGGATAAAATAAAAATAAAATAGTAAGGTATTTATAAAATTCATACAATGAAAAATAACATAAAAAGAAAATTAATAAAAATATTAGAGAAATTCAAATAACAAGTTAGAAGTAATCTAATAAAAAATAATAAATTAATACAAAAATTTAAAAGAAGAAAAAATCATAATGAATTTACCTTTGATGCTACAGATACAAGAATATCTAATTTAATATCTTTTATATATGTCAGATCATTAAATCGAAAAAAAAAATGCTTAAAATCATATTCAAATATTTTATAATTTAATTTGTTTGCTTCATGTAATAATAAATTAGTATGCAACAAAACAACATAAGAAATTTCACAAGAAGAAGTTGATATTAAGGTTAGTAAAGGATCTTTCATCCTTTCAAATATTTGTATTTGTAGATCCTGATCATTCATAGAGAAATTTAGAAAACATTTTAAGCATGATAAAAATACGGCTGAAGAAAAATCTCTTATGTGATTTTCTAATATATTCATAATATCATACATTTCATCTTCATTATCTGGCAAATATGTGCTTACAATGTTTAAAACCACACATTTACCCCATTCATTAAAACTTGATAACTTATTTAGCATATTAAAAATAATTTCTTTATTTACTTTTAATCCACCTTCATCAATCAATATTTCATTTAAAGCATGTACAGCATTTATTATACATTGGGGATCATTATTTAATAACATATTTTTTAATATTTTTATAACATCATTTTTTATAGAAATTTGGGGATTCATTTTTATTAACTTTACGCAACTAATAATAGCAATTCGTCTAACATATGGATTTTTGTCTTTTAATCCATTAAATAAAGGACCTTCAATATATTCAAATAAATTATTTATTCTTAAGTTACAAAAACTACGTAAAGCTAATCCTCTTATTATTGGGTCTTCATCCTTACTATCTTTTTGTAAAGTATTTATAGTAAGTAAAGATAATTCAGAATTAGTTTCTGTGGTATTAATAACAAATTGAAAAAAAAAAAAAAAAAAAAAAAGATTGAACAGATGTTTTATAAAGTGATATTATTATTATAATTAGAAATATAATTAATGTAATAAATAATATAAAATATTTTTATATAATTAGAAATTAATAAAAATAGAATTTTATTATATGTTAAAAAAAAAAAAAAAATAAACAAAGCCGTTAAAAAATATTCCATTAATCAATATAAGATGAAATAATTAACCTGCATAGTTATTTAAATATAAATAAATCATTTTTTTTTGGATTATATCATTTGTACTTGACATCATTATAATATCTGGAAATAATTTAGAAACGTCAATGCCTAAAGTCATATATGCTATAACCTTCTTTAAGACTTCTCTTTTTTTATCATCGTCTCTTTCTTGAGGTAATTTTTTTAAAACTTCTTTTAATTTGTTAATCTCACTCTACAAACAGATTGTATTACGAAAATTTAAATACTTTATAAATTAATATGCACACAGGTATATTCATATATATATATTTTCTCAATGACAATTAACTACAATTTTTTTATACATTTTAAAATTCATCATATTTTAAATATATATTTTTACTTTTTTGCATTCTACAAAATATTGTGGAATTGGCGTATTTTTCTTTTTTACTTGGACAGGAGACATATCAAAGAAAGTTATATATTAGAAAAAGTTAAATACTATATAAAAATAGTAAATAAATAACACCTAGTTTTTTTTTTTTTTTTTTTTTTTTTTTTGAGGTTAAATATTATTAAAAAATATAACTAATTTAAGATAATTTAAAAAATATGTTTTTATAATAAATTAAAGCTAATTATATATTTAATTTAATATATAATATAAATATTTTCTCAACTACAAAAGAAAAGTTGAATGTATCAATTAACATTGATAGAATAAATACATTTTACAATTCAAAAGAAAAAAAATATATATATTTTCCCATTTTCAATTTTTTTTAACAAATTATAAAAAAAAAAATATAAATGGTAAATAATGAGTTTTAAAAAATAAATTTATTTTAATTTTATGAGCTAAATTTTTCTTCATATATTAAATTTTATAATTCATATATTACCCATAAGAATAAATAAAAAATAAATTAAGAAAAAAAAAAAATTGTCACTGTTTTTTTAAAATTTTTTTTTATATGTAATTCCATTTTTTAAATTTTAAATATTTTAAGCTTTGTGAAAAAATGTATATTTAAGGCATATTTTTATTAAAAATAAATATTTTTTTTTTAATTGTTAAATATTATGATGAATTTATATATTTTTTATGCTTTCAAACGAAAAAAAAAAAGGAGAAAAATTAGTATTTTACAAAATAATTTTTTTGAATAAGCTATAAGAATTGTAGACACAACATTATTTTCATTTGAAATAAATGAATAATATAAATTTAAAATAGTTGTTAAGTTATTTTATTTATATAATTTTAAATATTTTTTAGAACATTTATAGTAAATTATAATAATGAAAGTAAAAAGAGAAGTATTTCATAAAGAATGATAAAAAAAAAAATTTTACACTTTAATTTTTAACAGTGATTTTATTTATAAAATTTTATAAAAATCATTCTAGTGGATAACAGTCAAAAATTATAATATAAATTATAAAAGATTAAGACGTGTATATATGGAGACTAATTAAAATATATACAATTGATCTTCCAATGAGATACAGGATTTCATATATTAAAAAAAAAAAATAATCTTAATGTGAAAGTGATAAAAAAATGAAAAAAGCAAAACAAGTATAAATTAAAAAATATTCAAAATAATTAGATAAATAAATGAATAAAATTTAATAATTTGTTCAGTACGTTTTTATTGCTTAGATTAAATACAGTTTACAGTATTTTTACACTACTTAAAAATATTTTCACTAGTAATAAATATATTAAGTGAATATATCCATATATCTAATAATTTAATAATTCTATTAAGCAACAGGAAAAAAAAAAAAAAAAAAATTAAATAAATAATATAAATGAATAAAAATTTGTAAATAGTAACCTTTTTAGTTCTCCTTTCTTACTGTTCAGTATTTTACTACACATGCAAAAAAAAAAAAAAAATAAAAAAAAGAAAAAAAAAAAAAAAAATAAAGCAAAAAAAGAATAAATAAAAAATTAAGAATGAATTATATGTTCACAATATTTTTATTAAATTAAATTTTAGATGATAATATAAATAATATTTTTTACAAAATCTATATTTATAATAGAATTTTAATAATTATACAAAAAAGGATAAAAAAGTGGCAACATATAAATTTTTTGTAGGGCTAATACATATTATATATCATATCAAGTATTATATAATTTTAAAAAATAATTGTTTTTTCAAATTAAACATTAAAGTATATAAAATATTTATATAAAATTTATTATTTGAAAAATTTTTAGTGCACTATAGATATATTTTTTTTTTTAGCCAGAATAAATCTTAAAATATTATTAGAAAGAAACTAAAAAAAAAAAAATAAGAAAATAATATGTATTTGGAGCAAAGAAAGCGTTTTTCATTTTATTAGTATCATGAGTTATTTTAGTTATTATTTGTTTTTTCTAATGTTATTATTTAAAATGATTTAAAAAGGCGTTTGCAAAAGAGAAAAAAAAAATTGTGAAGGAGTAGTTATAAGCTTATTATAAAATATGCTTTTAATAAAATGATATATATGAACCAAACTTTTTCTTTATAGTTATTAATTTTATTTAAAAAAAAATTTGAAATATGTCTATTAAATTTTCTAGGGTGAATTTGATTTATGTGTAAATACAATAAAATTAAATTACGTAATTTTTTAAAATAAAAATAGTATGTTTAGATATAATAATGTAAAAGAATTTTAATATTATTCATTTTTTTTAAATATTATTTTTTTATTTATTAGTTCTCCGTTCTTATTCTTATGCATATAAAATAGAAAAAATTTTAAATTTTAAGTTATCATAGAATTCGTATATTTTTGATAAATATTTTATATCTTTAAAGAAATTTCGAGTTTTATAATAAAAAATAACTAAGTATAAAAATATCAGAGCTTTATCCTTATTTTATCAGAAGTAACTATGAAAAAAAACGTAAAAATTTCTATGTAAATCCAAACCTTAAAACTTTAAAATATGAATGTGCATTAATTTATAAAAACGTTTTTGTTAATCAGAAAACTATCTTATATTAAATAGTTTATCATTTAACTATTAGGCCACAAATACTTTTAATTTTTAAAAAATATGCAACTCTTGGTATATTTTTAGCGTGTATGCAAACAATAACAAGAAACAAAAAAGTATATTAAATAAAATGTAATGAAACTCAATGTAGTAGAGTAACATAAATAAAAAATATATTAAAACGAAATTAAATATAATAAAATAAAATGTAGAATTCTTATGAAAAAGTCACATAAGAATTAAATTTTTTTTTTTTTATTTTTTTACAATTTTTTACTTCAAACTTAAGTTATATAAAAAGGTCATAAAAAAAAAAAAAAATATTACACATAATGGCTTTTTAAATCCGTTGTAGCTCATTTTTATTATGAACTTTGCTTTCAATTTTGTACCTATTTTATAAACACATTAACATATCGGATTTTGAAATAAAAAAGATATAATAAATTTTTATAAAATTCATTTAAAATTCTTCTTCTTTCAACGTATGGTTTAAGGTTTTTTTTTATCTTTCCTCTAAAAATGGTTTGGGAAAAAATTTCCATTTCTATGTATAAATATAATTAAAAAAAATTATAAAAAAAATAATAACTGCATAATAAAATTTTGTTAACTTACAGTTAATTATTACTAAATAAAATAATTTTTTTTTTTTTTTATAGAGTTTTGCATGTCAATAAATTTTCTTGTTAGTTCCTTTTTTTTGCACTTTTTTTTTTTTAATTGATCTTGTAAAATGTTACAACAAAAATCCTAAAACTTTTTTTTTGTTCTTTTATCGAAAGTTAATATCAAGCCAAGAACAAACAAAGGGCAATTATATTTTTGCTTTTGATATATTTTATTTTTTAAACATTTTTTTTTTTCCTTATTAATTTGTGAAAAAAGTATAATTTTTTTTTATTGAAAAAAAAGAAACAATCGTGTATTTACATATTACATGTTTATTATTGCATTATTTTATTTTTTTAAATGTAAAATATTTCAAAAAAAATTAAAAAGTTCATGCTGATATAAAAAAAAAAAAAAAAAAAAAAAAAAAAAAATAATAAAATAACTAACTTAAAAGAGCTTTTACAATTTTCCGTAAATTTTAAAGTATAGAAAAAAGCAAAAAAGTTAGTTTATTTAATATTTTGTTATATATATATATTATATATATATATATATATGTATATATATGTATATATATATATATATACATATATATAAGTATATATTTTTACAGTAATGAGATTATGTTTATATATATGAGATTGTGTTTTATTGAAAAACATGCAGTGGTGAAAAAAATCTTGCTATTTTTATTTTTCGAGAAGAAATAGAATCCAAAAAAAGTTTATGCATAAGAAAAAAAAAAATGTGGATACCACATGTAGAGAAAAAATTAATTAAAAAAATAATTTCAAAAAAAATATTTTTTTGTATATGATAATAAATTTTTTTTTTTTTTTTTTAATCAAAAAAAAAAATTTTCTTTCGTTCATATTGATGTTGAAATTACATGTTCATTGGATATTTTTATTTGCTTTTAACATTTTAATGTATTTTTGTTCCTTATAATTTGTTCAAGTATAAATACATGCTTATATAATTTTTTTTTTTTTTATTTTAAATATAATACGCTATGCACTGAATTGTTCTGTTAATTATAAATTTTGTTATTCTTTTTAATTTTAACTCCTATTTTTCTTTTTGAGATAATTTTCTCGAATTTACTTATTCATATTGATAAACACAAAAAATAAAAATTCATGGCATTAATCTATTTAAAAAAATATATTCATATATATATATATATATATATATATATGCATTTATTTCAATAGTTTTTATTTAAACATAAGAAATTCTTTCAAATTTTTGTAAAATTTACATGTAATAAAAATAAAATGTATAATTTTAGAGTATTTTGAATTTTTAAAAATTTTTATTATCTTTATTTTATTATTTTGTATTCATTTAAATTAGTTGATAATGTAAGAAAAATGTCTTTTTATTTATTAAAGTTTTATTTTAATTTACTATTTTTTAATTCTTTTTAAAAAAATTATTAAATTTTTTCATTTTAATTCTTTAACTTAAAAGCGTATTTTAAAAAATAAAGTGTATAAATGTAAATGTTTGTGTATTTATATTACAATCCTATATACCTTATATGCTTTTCGTAGGTTATTACATATAAATTTTTTTTTTCATTTACGTAAATCTATTATAGTTTATTTTTAAATTTCAATAATATATATTTTTTTTTATATATATAAAGGATTTTTACTAATATTTTTAATTCATATATTGATTAATTTATGATTTTTAATTGTCTATAAGTACTCTATGAAATTCACAAAAAAATAAACCTACATATATTTTTATAAAAATAATTACAGTACTTTTGTTAATTATAAATAAATTTACAAAATTTTGTTTTATTTTTTTTATTTATTAAATAGATTTGTTTTTTTATTAATTTTTTTTTGTTTTTTAAATTTTATTGTCACTTATTACATCAAATATATACACCTACTATATATATATATATATATATATTATCCTTTTTATTATTAGTATTTTATGAATTTTTACTTTAGAGTGAATAATACAAATTTTATTTTTTAATATTTTAAGTTTATTTTTAATCTTTCGTGAATATTTTAAATCAATAGTGGACAAAAAAGAAAATTAAGTTGCATGTTTTTATATACATTTCTTATATATAAAAAAAAATAATTCTTAATGTATTAATAAAAAAATAGAAAATAAAAGTGTACTATAACGAAAAACTGATTTTTATAATACATATATGATTTATTAATTTGAAAATTGTTAAAAAAATTAATATAATTCACCTTAATCTAATATAAATATAAACTATTTCTAAAATTTTAAAATTGTTTCTATTTTTTTTTTTTTTGAAAAATATAATTATATTCTAATTAGCATATTATATTAAATATACAAATAAATTTAAAATAATAAAGCAACAAAAGAAAAATAAATAAAATAAAAATAAATAAATAAAATAAAAAAAAAAAAAAAAAAAAAAAAAAAAAAAAAAAAAAAAAAAAAAAAAAAAAAAAAACATGATTTTAGTAAAACAATATAATTTTAACATATTTAAAAATTCTACTTCAGACTTATGTAGACGGGAAACAGAAGAGGAATTATGTTACAATTCTGAAGGTGTGAGATTATTAGACCTGATTAGTAAGGAATATAAAACATTTTCTATACATTCAGATTTATTCTATTTCTTAAAATTCTATTCAAGTATAAACTTTAAAAATGTGGCTAATGACTGGCTATATTCATTAGTTATAGATGGAAAATTATATTTAGGATATCACATATTGTCATTTATAATTTTAGTAGAAGCAGATTTTGAATATAATGCATCTGAAAAAATTGAACATTTACAAAGTGGTATTGATCCACCAAAAATTTTTCATAAGGATTATTTGGAATTTAAAAAAGAAAATAATAATATTCTTAAAAAGTTTAAAGAAGAAAAAAATATTAACAACTTTTTTAATTTTATTAATAATATAAATAAAAGTAATGAAAATATTAATGAAGTATATCATAAAAATTATAATTCAATTCGAAGTGATAATGATTTTTTATGTTCATCAGAAAATAATAACGATCATTACTATTCAGGGTGCTATTATATAGATATTTTTAATTTATATCTTTTTTCTATGTTTGATAAAGTTAGTAAAAAAATGATTATGAGTGTATTTCCAATTCAAAAATATGGATTAGAAAAGTCTAAAGAAATGATACGTAGTTTTATAAAATATGAAGATTTTATAAAAAAAATAATTGAAGAAAGAAAAAGTGATACCGTAAATTTTTTAAATTTCAAAATGAGTAATACAAATAATGAAATAAATAACAATATTCCAAGTAAAATGCATATAAGTAATAATAAAGAAAATTTATTTTATTCTTCACCAAAACCTTTGAAGAAAAAAAAATATTATTCTAAGTTTTTTATAGAACGCAAAAGAATTAAGAATTCAAAAAAATACATTAAAAAAAAAAAATATTATTTTTATATTAAGTGTTTCAGTAAAAACAATACTTGTATTTTTTTAAAAGAATATAAATATTGTAGACATAAGAATAATAATAAAAAATTAGAAGTTGAAATATTGAAAGGATTTTTGAATAAAAACAATATAGAGGAAATATTAATAAAATATATAATAGAAAATGAAGAATTAATAATTAATCAAAAAAAAACTATATATTTAAATGAATACCACAAATTAATTAATTTAATAGATAGTAGTAAACACAATTTTAATATTTTTGAATGGAAGTACATTTTAGAGGATATATTAACAAAAAAAGAAAATATATCATATTTTGAATATAAAAAAATAAATAGATTAAACTTTAGAAAAATAAGAGAGCAATATAATATGAAAAATAATAAGTTAAAAGAATGTTTAATTTTTACCATATTAAATAAAAATAATAATGATTTATATAATAAGGATATTAACAGAAAATATAAGAATATATTAGTAACAAACTCAAGAAGAAATAATTTCATAAAATATAAATTTCTTAAAATTAAAAATGAAATATGTGATAAAATGAATTCCCATAATATTTTCACATGCACAAAAGAAAGTAAATTTTTTTTGAAATTTTTATTATATAATTCGTACAATTCTAATACATTTATTTCATTATATAACAAAAATATAAAGAAATCATTTATCTTTATTCACAAAAAATTGAATTTAATAAAAAAGAACAAAGAGAAAAATTTATTTAGATATATTATATATTACATATATAGATCTTTAAGATTAAAAATTTCCAAGTATATAATGAAAAAAAATATTGTTAAAATTTTGAACAAATTTTTTTCAAATACATTTTCTAGTTTAAAACAGAATAACATTTTTAAAACATATTTCCGAAGTGACATTTTAAAAAAAAAAAATTCTTGTTACTATATACATAATTGGATAAAAGTAGAATCGAAGAGGTATATATTTAGAAGTATCCTGAGTTTTTATATTTATCTTTATATATTCATTTTTAAAAGAAATGATTTAGAAATAAAAAAACTAATCAAAAATTCAGAGCATTTAATTATTTTTATAAAAGGATTACAAAAAAATAGTTTGAGAAATAATTATTCAGAAGAAAAGAGATATTTAGAATATCTAGAATTATTATTTAATATATATAGGAATTACAAAAGTTGTTATAATTATGGAAAAAATTATCTTATGAAGTTTATGAGTAATAATAAGAATTTTGAAGATGATATTATTGATTATAATGATAAGATATATGTAAATGAAATTAATGACTTTAGATATAATAAAAATATAAATTGTAATTATTTAAAAGAAGAGTACTATTATAATTTACTAAATAATGACAACAACCAAGATAAAAATAAAAGAAGTAAGAATAATAAAAATCAAAATAGAAATGGAAGTAATTATAATAATGATAATGGTGAAAACATTAAAAATAATAACAGTAATAATAATAATAATAATAATAGTAATAATAATAATAATAATAATAATAATAATAATGGCAACAACGATAGTAACAACAGCAGTAGCAGTAACAGAAATAACAACAATAGCAACAGTAGCAATAATGGCAATAATAACAACAATAATAATAATAACAATAATAATAATAACAATAATAATAATAACAATAATAATAATAACAATAATAATAATAATAACGATAATAATAATGATGATAACAATGACAGTGATGAAAATAATGAGAATGAAGAATCTAATGAAAATGAGGATGAAAATGAAGAATATAACAGCAATAATGAAAATAATAGTAATGATAATTATAGATATGATGAAAAAGATAGCAATGTTGATAATGAAAATAAGAAAAATATTAATGGAGATCTAAATAACACTAGCAAGTATAATAATAACACCAATAAAAGTGAGATCAGTACAAATTATTTTGAAAATAGTTGCAATATAAGTGTAAATAATAGTCATAATGAATGTTATGAAGAAAATAGTCAGTTGTATGGTCACAATGAAGAAGGATTTGCAGTAAGTAATACCAATCTTATGAATAATAAACCTAATTCTCCAAATGGAACAATTTATGATAATATGACCAATGGAAATAATATTGATAATGAAAATAGAAATTGTGATAATGTTTTTAATAGCATTAATAGTTATCTTAATAACTACGTGGAAAGTAATAAAAATAATGTTAATTCACTTAATCAGGATACTTTTAGTAATAATGATGAAAATACATCAAACTCATTAAGTGCTCCAAATAAAACGATAGACAATGTTTTATCAAATAATTATGAGGGAACCACTGGAGAAACCCTTAAAACTAATGAAGGTGTTAAAGAAGAAGTAAATGATACTTATGATCCAAATTTTTTCAAAATAAAAAAGAACAGCACTGATCAACAAAAGCATATAGAACCGAGTGTACAAAAAAAAATAACGAAAAAAAGAAACAAAGTAAGGAGTGAAAAAAGTAACAAAAGTTTAGATGATGAAAAAAAGGAAGTCTTGAACAAAGTTTCTCAAATAACAAGAGTAGGTGGTGTTTGTTTTGATAAGAATAGACAAAGATGGATAGCTCATTGGAAAATTGATGGAAAATACCATAAACATTATTTTCCCATAAGTCAATATGGATTTGAAAATGCTAGAGAAAGAGCTGTTAACTGTAGAAAACAAGCAGAAAAACTTTTCAATCTACCAGAAATTCAGCCAAGAAATAGATGGAATCAAATAAAAGTTAATGGAACATCCCATTTAAAAAAAGCAGCTAAGTTACCAAGATGCGAAGGAGTTGGATATGACGAATTATCCCAGAGTTGGGTAAGTACATTTGTTGTTCATAAAAAATTTTCTATTGATGAATTTGGATTTTATGGAGCAAGGGATAAAGCTATTTATTGTAGAAAGGCTTTTGAAAAAGTAAATGGTAATGATAATTATGAATGGCTACTTAAGGATAAGTTAGGAATAAGCGAAAAAGAAAAAGATGAGTTATCTGATTTAATAAATATAGATAAAAGTATATTAGAGAATAATAATGAATTAGGAAATAAAACAAAAAGTACTTCTGAAAAAATACAAGTTAAAGATGAATCCCCTTCAGAACAAAATAATGAAAACTCTTCTGATGTAAAAATATCAAATGAACAATATCTAAAAATAACACAGGAAGCCATTGAAATGATATTAAATAATATAAAACATAAATCCTTACCAGAAATAAAATTAAAACTAATTGATAAACAAAAATTTGAAAATTACAATACATTGCTTGATAAACATTTTAAATTTATAACATCTGTTAAAAATATTTCTCAGCTTAGACCATATATATCTTTGTTTCATAAATTTATTATTTATCACACACTTCCACATAATATTTCTTTAAGGAAGCAATTGTTTATTATTGAAGCTCTTGAATGGTCCTCGTTTTTTTCAGGTGCTGCCAACCAAAAAATTGATTAAATTAGTTTTTTTTTTTTTTTTTGCACTTTTCATTTTAGATTATGGCAAGAATAAAAAAAAAAGGGAGGATAGAAAATGTAAAAATGTATTTTAAAATAAAGTCTTAAAAAAAAAAAAAAAAATAAAATAAAGAAAAAAAAAAAAAAAAAAAAAAAAAAAAAATTTTTTCGTTTATGTTTCCTTTT
>NW_021628221.1:19755-33063 GCF_900005855.1 Plasmodium gallinaceum | reverse complement strand
TTAAAAAAAAAAAAAAAAATAAAATAAAGAAAAAAAAAAAAAAAAAAAAGAAAAAAAAAATAATTCGTTTATGTTTCCTTTTAATCTTTTTGAAATTATTTTTAAGTAAAAAAAAAAAAAAAAAAAAAAAAAAATATTTTTTAAAAAATTTTGCTTGAACGAAAAATTAATGTTTTCAGTAAATCGCTTTTTTTTTTTTTTATTTTTAAGGTTATTGGAAAATTCTTTTAATTTTATATTAAGAAAAATATATTATTGCTTTATAAATTACTTTAAACTTTTTTAAATATTTTTTATTTTTTTAATTATTTATACGTGTAATTCTTTTAGTTATTTATATAAAACTTTGTAATATTAAACTAATTAGAATTATTTAAATAAATATATATACATATAATTAAATATAATTTTTCTATTACAATTCGTGATGTTAAAAAAAAAATTAAAGGGTTAATCATAAAAGGTTAAAAAGAAACTGCAAAAGTTTTGTATAAACTTTATAATTCATATATATTTTAAGGAAGGTTATTCTGTTAATATTACTTTCTAAATTACAAAGAATTATAATAAATAATGAATAAATTATATAAAAATAATTTCTTTTCTTGTAATTTTTTTTTTTAATTATACAAAAAATTTTTATTAGAATAAAAAGAAAAAAAAAAGAACGAAACAAAAAAAATTTTGAACAATTTTTTCTCAGCCATGTGAACTATATATTTGCACACCTTTTTCCTTTTTTTTTTTTTTCTTTTGTATAAATATTCTAATATAAGATAAAAGAAAAAAAAAAAAAAAAAAAAAAAATGAAATAAATACAAAATGTTAAAACATTTAAAATTTTTTTTTTTTTATAAAACAGCTTAAGGAAAATTTTTTTTTCATATTTTTTATCCATTATTTTAATATTATTAGTAACTACGCTCTTGTGGTATTGACACATTTTTTTATTTAATACCAATATTTTTTTATGTTTCTAAATTCTATTTAAAAATAAAAATAATAAATTAATAAAAAGTATGAAGTAAAGAAAACAGAATTAGTAAAAATTATTTTCTTAACTTAATATTATATTTCTTTTTCCTTTTATATTAGTAATGCATCAAAATGGAAATATGCTGTAAGAACACAATAAATCAAGTAAAAGGTATAGAACAATAAATTTTTTAAAAAATAAAATATATAAATATATATTTATATATTTTACATATATATTTTTTGTCTTTCATTTTTAGAATTAATAAAAAAATTAAAGAAAATTAATTATATAATTTTATAATATAAATTCTTTATTCATCTAATATTTTTTTTAGAAACGACTCCTGTTGCAAAGGAAAATGGTATAAAATATTATAAATTAAAATAAAATATACAGATAATTATTAAAAAAAAAAAAAAATAAATAATTAATTAATTAATTTATGTATACTTATTTATAAAAATCTAAACATATATGAGTAATTAAATTTATATATATATATATTTATAAGAAATTCTCTAATTTAATCTATAAGAGATATATAATTTATAGCTTTAAAAATAATTACTCCATAAAAATGTAATTAATAAGATTTTTAGTTTTTGCATAAATGAAAACTTAGTGCTGATATTAGTTAAAAACATGCAAAATTCTTTTTGCAACATTGTCAAAATTTTAAGATGTACTTTTTTTATTTATATATTTAATTCTTAATATGATTTTATAAAATCTATATAAATTTACATATATAATAATTTTTTATTTATCTCCGATCTAAATTAGTGAGTTATGAAATTATTTATATTTTTTTTATAATTTTAAATGTGCTTTATCTATTAGTGATTTTCATTTTATTAAAAAAAACTGTTGTAGGAAAATTCTATTTTCCAACTTATAACATGCATTTTATTTTATTAAATTTTTTTTATAAATTTGTCTGTTTAGTCTTAAAAAGTTATAATTTAAATAAAAATATTTTTTTAATTATTTTATATTTTTAAATAGTTATATTTATATTGGTAAAAAAGTTTAATAGTTTACATTTATTGTATATAATTATTTATAATTTGAAAAAAGAAAAAAAGAGTAATTTTATTAAAAGTAAATATAAAAAGAAGTTATTAATATATTTTTAATTTAATTTTATGTCAATGGCAGATGAAAAGGGAGCTTATTTAATTTTTGATAGTGCTTCAAATGGATCGTTATTTATTGTATGGAAGAGGGAGAGGGTGGAAAATGCTTTGATGTTTATAAAACCAACAAAACCTGTACCTGAATTTAAATTTACTAATCATAATGGGAAATCAGAATTAATTAGAAATTTACAAGTAATATTAAAAAAAAAAGAAAATTAAATATTAAAAATTGAATATGTATATTTTATCCTTTATTTTATTTTTGCTCCATTTTTTTTTCTAATTTTAGTCTGATAAAAAATTATTTTATTCGGGGTTATGCCAATTTATTAAAGAAGCAAGAGATATAAAGGGAGAGGTAAATTTATTAACACATTTAGATGAATCATCTCCTATAAAAGTTGATATTTATTTTTTAAAAGAAAATAATGTAAGTTTTAAGAATTAAAACTATTTAATCACAATACGTAAATACCAATAATTTTATTACATTATTGGGAATTTTTTTTAGATATTAGTTTACATATTTATGAATTTCAAAATTAAAATATATCATTGTAAAATTGAGTATATATATTATGGTTTTTTTTTTTTTTTTTTTTTTTATATATACATCCTAATATTTTTTTTTAAATAAATATTTGTAGGTTTTATCAGTTAAAGTAGGAACTAGTTTTTTTGCTCATGAAGTTGATGCTGTTAGTATTTTACCTAAAGGATCAAGTTCATTAATGGTTAAAACCATGAAGAAAGATATGTTTGTGTGTAGAGGAAATACAGAAGGTGCTAGTATTAGTTTCTAAAAGCTTTTTTTCCTAAATTTTTATATATATGTATTTGTTTTTTTTTTTTTTTTTAAAATAAAATGATATTTATATACATATAAATTTCATATTTATGAAAAGCTTTTAATTTACCTCATGAATTTTTTTATTTTAAACCCTGTTTTTTTTAGTATGAACACAATTATTAGATAAAAACATATATATATATATATATATATATATATATATATATATATATATATATATATATATATAGATAAACAAAACACGATTAATTAAAATGTTTCATATAAAAAAAAAATGAAAACTTCTAAAATGAAAAAATTATATTACTATTAAATTCAAATATATATATATATATATCTTTTTTTTTTTTTTTTTAAAGTTTAATAAATATATTGGATACTTAATATAAAAAAAAAATTTTAACTTTTTTTTTTTTTTTATTAATGAATGCTACATATTGACATATAACATTTTGTCTTAATTTCACAATTATTTTTTAATCATTTAAAAAAATAAAATATCAATAAAATTTTAACATTTAAATACTAATTATTTATATATTATGGTTACACATTATTTCATTTATTATATATATAAATTATTAATAAAAAAAATTTCCTAATTAACTAATACTTAATAGTGAGAAATATTGTTATGAATTCATTAATTCTTTCTATAAAGAAGAAAAAGATAAAATAACAAAATATATTTATGTATTTCTAGGAATTTCTCATAAAATACAATATATAATTCTGATGAAGTTTGGGTGAAAATATCTTAACATAAATTTTTATATATTAAATAATATGATATAAAAACTATAAGAAAAAAAAATTTTATGTTAAAAAAACAAAAACTAAAATGTAGTAAGCTAAAAAAATAAAAGCAAAAACTGACAACTTATAAAACAAATAAATAAAATATATGCCATTAATAAATAATTAAAAAGTAATACATTTGCAAAAATATTTAAATAAATGTTGAAATTTTTAAAAAAACTGGAAAAAAAAAGAGGATAAATAAAATAATTAAAAATGTGATAGATAATAAAATAAAATAATAAAAATTAAAGGACTTGATAAAAATAATGAACAAATTAAAGAAAAAAAAAGTTGCCACTTAGGAAAACGTAAATATAAATATTATATGTATAATGAAAAAAAAAAAAAAAAAAACAATAGATATATATAATTTATACTTAATATTTTTCTTAAAATATATTTTTATATAAATGTATTTTTCATATATAAAAAATAAAAATTTTACATATAATAAATTTATTTTTTCATAATCCTTGTTTCATTATTTTTTATTATTTTTTTTTTTTTTTTATATTATTCTTCCTCAGTATAAATTATGTACCAAAAAACAAGACAAAATAAAATGATAAAAACATATATATAAAATAAAATAAGCTTAAATAAAATTAAAGCTTTAGTATTTTTAAGAATTCAACTTGAAATATATTGACTCTACCTTTTTATAAAATTTTTCATCTTTTTCATTTTATTAACCTACAATAAATTTTTATTTGCATATTAAATAGAATATAATTAATATAAATGAAATAAAAAAAAAATAAAAAGAAATTATTAAAAATTAAATTATGTCAAGAAAAAATAATTTAAAAAAAAAAAAAAAAATTAAATAATATACAATAAAATCACCCAAAATTTGAAATTTAAAAATTAAAAAATTTTCGTTATAACCTCTGTATATCTGTATATCTGTATATCTGTTTTTCTTTTTTTTTTTTTTTTTTTTTTTTTTAAAAGAGAAAAATTTCCATTTTTAACATAAAATATTTTCTGCGAAGATGTTATTTTGTTTTTCTCTTAAAAAATATTTTCTATTTTCTTGTATACCTTTTTCTTTAGACAAGGAATTGCATTGATAATTGTTTAATCTAGTGTAACTACCTTTTTCATTACTGTTAAAATATGCATATGAGTTTGTAGAATTATCATTATTATCATTTTTTATGGAGTTTCTACTATTCATTTTTTTATTTGATCTTTGCAAAAAATAAGAGACAAATTCTCCTTTTCCTCTATAAATTATGCAAGTCAATTTCATATAACCTTTTTTTCTAGCTAATTTATGAACACATATTTTAGGTATTTTAACTATTCCTTTTGATGTATTGTATTTAACTAATCCACTCCAATCATTTTTTACATTGTATATTTTATATATAGTATTATTTCTGTTTGATTCTTTTGTTCTTAAATTAAAAGATAATTCTTCTTTTTCAATGGTTTTATTTTCATTTTCTATCTCACTTTCTGTTCCCCTTCTATTTTCATACATATTTTGATTTTTATTTTCCATTTCATTTATTTTTTCGTTTTTATTTGATTTTTCATTTTCTATAATTCTTTTTGTATTTGCTGTTCTACTGCTTCTGGTAGATGAGTTTTTATTTAATATATTATCAGTCTGTTGATCTTTTTTACTTTTCGAAAGTTTTTGATTATTGTTTTGTGATAGAAAATCAGAATAATCACTATCGTTAATAATTTTATTGTATAAATCATATAATGAATAAACTCTTTTTACATTTGAAAATATACTTTTTTCTTTTCTTAAAGTCAAAAATCCCTTAACTATTTTTTTTTCGCTATTTAGTTTATTATAACTATTTGAATCACTAGCTTTCTGTTTAACATTTTGTATTGCATTTTTTTCTTCATCGACTAAAAATACATTTTTTACATTAGGATTGTTGTACATAGAAAAATTATTTTGATTAAAAAAATTCACCTCATTTTCGTTTGCACTTACGATTTTCTTTTCTTTTTCTTCTAAATTTTCAATTTTAGTATTGTTACTCTTTTTTTCTTTTTTGTTAATTAATGAATATCTATTGTCATCTTCTATTACATTAGTATCTTCTTCCATATTATTTTCATATGGTATATTTTTCATATATTCATTATTATTTCTATTATTATATCTTGTCATTTCATTATTTGAAGTATTATCTTCATAACTTTTTATTTCCATTAAGTTATTATTTAAATAATTGTTGAAGGATTTATTCGCGAGATAATTCTTATATCTATCATTTATTGTATTATAATCTTTATTTTCTATATCATTTATATCATAAAATTTGTCATTTTCTGAATAATTTTTTACTGAGTTTTCCGAATTTTCATTACCACTAACATGAATATTATTCATAACCATTTTTTCATCATAAGAATTTTCGTTTATTATTTTTTTTTCATTACTTTCTTCTTTTCCATAAAAATAATGTACGTTTTGATAATCATTATAGTCACTCATTTTATTATTTATAAAAGTATTTTCTTTTAAGTCATTTTGATTATAAGTATTGGAATCATTATCATTGATTCTTGCATTAACTTCGTTAAATTTACTATTTAATATATTCATCATTTCTTTTTTTCCTTTTTCAATTTTATTATTTCCATAAAGTATTTTCTGTGTTTTCTCCTTAATTGTTCCTTCTTCATTTTCTTTATCTTCCTTTTTATTTGTTGCCTCTTCTTCATTTACTTTTTTTTTTTCTTCTTCTTGTTCTTCTTCTTTTTCATAATCTTCTTCTACTACATTTCTTCTTCTTTTTCTTTGATATTTTCCATTATTATTATTAGAAGGTAAACTTACATATTCACAATCATTCAATGAGTAATTATCTTGCTCGGAAGAATTTAATAAAACATTTTCTATTAAAGAATTTGTTACATCAAAAGCAATTTTATTATCATAATCACTATATAAAATTTTACCATCAGTTTTAAGTTCTTTTTTAACTTGTTGTAAAAATACAACTGATTTTTTTTGAGCTGTTACAATACCATATATATCGGCACTAAATACTTTAACTTGAATTTTACCCATATAATTATAACATAAAATATACTTTTTCCCTTTCATAAGTAAATTGTTTATATTTTTGCTAGTTGATAAAAACTTCTTATTTTTTGCTAATGATAAATTTTCATTTTTAATTAGCAATTTATTTTCTAATTTTTGCTCCATATAACTGCTTTCATTTTTTTTATTATTTATAATATTATTATTTTTTGATATTAAGCTATTTCTAGTTTTTGTTTTATTCTTATTCCTTTTTCTGTATTTCGATGAATTTTTTTTTCTTTTTTTTGATTTTTTTTTTTCATTATAATCCCAAATTTCATCATCATCGTCTTCATCATTATTATCATCATCATATTTCTTTTTTCTTTTATTACTATAATAGAAATGGAATTCTTGAAAATTTCTTTTTTTTTCATTATTTATATTTCTTGTTATTCTTTTGTTGCTGTTATTATTGTTAATTTCTACTTTATTCTTATTTGAATTAATATTATAAGGATCTATGATATTTTTATGATCATTCGTTAAAAATAGAATTTCATATATCTTGGAATCATCACACGTATAATAACCTTTCATCAAAATATCTTCGTCTCTATAATAATCCATTTTACTAACAAAATAATTAACAGTACTACTATTAAAATTCTTATGAATATCATTATCACAATAGCTATCAATAATTTTAAAATAGTTTAAACTTTTTTTATTCCTATAAAATTCCGTAATTTTATCTTTTATCTTTTCATAAGAATTAATGTTATAAGTTTTAATGTCTTCACATATTTTTGTGAAATTTTGAAAATTTTCATCATTTAATAAGGATTTAACATTTTCCAGATATTTTAAGTATAAAAAATAAAAGGTTTTATTTAAAAAAAAATCATATTGGTATATTTTATTTATTTTTACATTATCATTATTGAAATAATCTTTAAATTTTTTTAATTTATACTCTAATATATGACAAAAATTATCTTCTGTATAAAATAAATTAGAATATTTATGAAAATCACTATTAATATTAGTATCCATAATGTTTTGTTTTTTAATGTTCTCTATATTATGTTTTATATTATTTACAAAAAAAACGGATGTGTTATCACATACATTTTTATCATTATTTACTGACATATTATCTATATAATTTTTATTTTCATTTATGTTATCATTTATAATTTTTTTCTTCTTTTTATTTGCTGAATTTCTATTGTTTCTAAAATTATTATTAACTTCATTAATATAATTTCTCAATTCTTCTTCTTCTTTTAATCCACCTAAGTTTCTATAAAAATCAATAGATAAGCATAAAGCAACATCAAAACCAAATCTTTGTGTTGAAAATTTCCTAAAATTATAACCTTTATACTTATTTATCCATGAAACAATAACATTTCTTTTTTTTTTATCGTAAGTTAAATTAATATCTGAATTTTCTTCTTTATTTATATGTGTTTTCACTTTTCCTATATTATACAATTTGCTTTTAGTATCTTTTTCATATGAAAATATATTATTATTTTCCATATAATCAACATTAATTCCTAAAGATCTTAAAAAATTTAAAGCAATTTTTTTAGCTGTTGCATGACCAAATCTTTGAGCTGAAAAATATTTACTTTTTATTTCTTCATTATAATCTTCCTTATAATAAACTACTAAATTTCGAATACTTGAATCGTAAAATATAAATGGAAATTTTTCATTTTTTAATACATCACCTTTAATACATTGAGAAGATTCGTAATCTCTATAATATTCCATACCATCTGTATCTTCCTTTTTAGGTAAATTTACTTTATTTTTTGAAACATCTACTGATAATACTTTTTGTTTTAACTCATTTTTATCAGATATATCACAATTCATATTATTTTTTGAAAAAGAATCATGCAATTCATCATTTGATTTATATAAGGAAACATTATTTTTTTCATTTATTGATGAAACAAAATTTTCATTATCGTATGAATCATCATTTTTTTCTTGCGTTATTTTGTCTTCATTGATTATATAATCTATTTCTGTATCATTCATTGAGTTTTTTTTTTGCTTTTTTCTTTGTTTTTGTTTTCTTCCTTGCTTTTCATTTTTTTTTTTGTTTGTTAATGAATCATATTCTTCTAATGTATTATCTTTCTTATCATAAATAGTGTTAATACTTTGTTCCGAATAATTATACTGTATATCGTAACTTAATTTGTTATTATAAATACAACTACCTCTATTATCATTGGATGTTATATCTAAATTAACATTATTGCTGATTGCATCATTTAAACAATTTTTATCTTCTTTATTTACATTTAATGTATTATTCTGATGATTTGATATAGATTTGTAATCAACATTAATATTTTTTTTGTTATATTCAAATATGTTATTTTCTATTAAATTTGATGAGTCATTTTTTACTATATTTTTATTACATATTGAGTTTGTATCATCATTATATTTATCATCTTTTTGTTCATTAGAACAATTTGTTAAATATGCATTTGCATTTTCCATTATGTTATCTTTATATACATAATTACTATTACTTGTATTTTCATTTGTATATTTTACACTATTTATGCTATCTAATTGTACGTAATCATTTTTTGGTTCCATACAATTAACAGAGTTATGACTGTCTTTATTAATTGATGCTTTATCTCCTTTAGATTTTTCTGGGCTAATTTCATCTGATTTTATATCATAATGAAAATTAGCATCAATGTTATTACTATTATGAAAAAAATTGTTTTCATCGTTTTCTATACTTAAATCATTTTTATTCAAAATAGGATTTTTGGTGTTTTTTTTTTTTTCTTTTGTCTCGTTTAATAATTCCGTATTATTTTTTATATTATTAACATTTTTTTTTAAATTGATATTATAGTTAATAACAGAATTATCAAAATTTGAAATATTTTCTTTATTCATATTATGAGTTTTTTTTTTATTTATAGTGTTGCATTCTTCTTTATTCATTAAATTATCATTTTCATTAATCATGACTTCATCATATTCATTTTTGATTTCTTTATTTTCATTAAAAGAACTTAAATTCAAATTCTTAACTTCTTCTTTTCTAAAAAATATTAATTCGTTATTCGTTTTTCTTTTAATATTTTTAGATAATTGCTTTTCATGATTATTTGAATAATTTAATAGGTTTCCACTATTAAGTGTATAATCATAAGTCTCATTTAAATTATAGTTTGTATTTTTATCATCAACAAAAATTGTATTATTTAAATTATTAATATATATATTTGAATTATTTTCATCTATTTGATCTGTTACTATATTTAAAATATCAGAATTATTCGCAACACTATAATTTACAGAATCTTTATCTTCTTTATAATAAAGGGAATTATCACTGTTATATTTGTTTTTATAATATTTTTCATTATTATCATCATCATCATTATTAATAGATTTACTGCAGTTAATACTATTTTTCTCATTATAGGTATTATTTATATTTTTAATATTCAAAATATTCTGTTTATCTGTTGTGTCATTAGTTAAATAGTTGTTGCGTAAATTACTATTAAAATTTTGTACATTTAAATCATTTAAATTATTATTTTCAAACAAAGAAGGAACCTTATTTGAAAGATCATCGCTATTATTTATACTAAAAGTATCACTGAGATTTTTGTCTTTGAACCTATCAGATATATCTTTATTGTTTAAATTATTTAAAAATAAGTTATTTTTATTTATTTCAAAATTATTACTGTTCAATGAATTAAATAATTGATAATGATCTTTATTCAAAGAGGAATCTTTTTCTGTAATTTTATTTTCATGGTTTTCTTTGTCAGCTTCAGTTAAGAATAATTTATTCTTTGTACTACCTGAATTATTAATATGATTATATTTATTTCCTTTATATATATTATTTACATTATTTTCTGAAATTTCATTATTATGAATATTTTTCTGATTTGTTAATTGCTCATTAAGACATGTATTGTAATAAATATTATTGCTATCCTTTTTTTTTATTGAATTAAAACAATTTTCATAAAAATTATAACCTTTATTATTATTATAAATAGTAACGTTTTTCCTTTTATAAAAGTTATTTTCATTATCATTATTATCATTATTATTATCATTATCATTATTATCATTATTATTATCATTATTATTATCATTATTATTATCATTATCATTATCATTATCGTTATCATTATCATTATTATTATCATTATTATTATCATTATCATTATTATTATCATTATCATTATCGTTATCATTATCATTATTATCATTATTATTATCATTATCATTATCATTATCATTATTATCATTATTATTATCATTATCATTATCATTATTATCATTATTATTATTATTATTATTATTGTTATTATTATTATTATTATTATTGTTATTATTATTATTATTATTATTATTGTTATTATTATCATTATTATTATTATTATTATTATTATTATTATTATTATTATTATTATTATTATTATTATTATTATTATTATTGTTGTTGTTGTTGTTGTTGTTGTTATTATTATTATTATTGTTGTTATTATTATTATTATTATTATTATTATTATTATTATTATTATTATTATCATTATTATCATTATTATTATCATTATTATCATTATTATCATTATTATTATCATTATTATTATTTATTTTTCTACTACTAATATTTTTACAATTTATATTTGTATGTGAATCTTCTTTTTCATCCTTTTCTGAACATTTTCTTGAAAAAAGCTTATAATCATTAACTGAGTTTGAATGGGAACTAAATTTTCTAGTATTCTTATTAATGTAACTATTTTCATTGAATTTAATTTTACTATTACAAACTTTTTTGTCAATATCAATACTAATTTTATCATCAAGATCATTAGCATTACAACAACTATAATTATTATTTTTGTTAATATCTCCTCTATTATTCATACTCTCATTATATGAATCATCACTTTTTTTTTTAATTAATTCTGTAAAATATAAACTATTATTTATATTGTGACTTATGTTATTACTACTGTTATAATTAATATTATGACTTTTTTTATTGTGATGATCTAGATCATTCCTTTTATTAATATAACTATCCCAATATTCTTTATAAAGAATAATTTTATCACTACTTGTGTTTACTTTTTTTTTTATACAATTTTTCTCATTTGCAATATTATCATTTAATGCGTTTAAATTTTCAACTAAAGGAACTTCATTTTGTAAAATGTTTAAATTTTTGTTAATCTCCTTACTTTTTTCAATTAGGTATGTTATCTTTTTGTCATTATTATAGACAAAATTATTGTAATATTTATTATCGTTAACTTTTTCATAATTTTTACAAATATTAATTATACCATTAAAACTCCTTATAAAATAATAATTACTATTATTTAAATTTCCACTGTTTTTTTTTATGTCATTATTATATTCGATATTATTACTACTATAATTTTTTCTATTATTATAATTTCTTTGTATATTAATGTTATTACCTATATGAATACTGTTATTTAAAATATTATTATCTATATTTTTGAAACCGCATTTTTTATTATAAAAATTATTATTACACGAATTTATGCATTCGTTTTTATTTAAAAAAACGTAAGTATTTATGTTGTTATTATTTAAGTTATTACTGTCAATATCATTATTTTTTTTTGAAGAAACATATGTATTTTCTTTGTTATATATCAAATTAAAATAATTATTGAATGTTTTTTCAGTTTCATTACTCAAGATAACATCTGATTTTAATGAATAAAAAGTATAATCAGTATTTTCAATGTTATTTCTAATGTTTTCAAGTTTTTTTTTATATTTATCTACATGATCTATATAATAATCATTTGCTTCTTCTAAAATCTCTAAATAATTTTTATTTATTGGGGGATTTAATACCTTTAATTTATCACCTAATAAATTACATATAATTAAACTCTTATTTGTAACATTTAATTCACATTTATTATTTGTATAAACTCTTTTTTTTTCAAGTTCTTTCATTTTATATGTATTTAATGCATATATATCAAATTCATTTTCTTCAATATCATGTTTATCATAAAATTTATATGTTTTTGTTTCAATCATATTATTACTACATATTATATTATTATTAATATGCTTTGGGATATTAATTTTTACTTCTATACCTTTTTCTGATGTGTTATCTCTTAAATTGTGTAATTCATTAATCCTTCTTCCCATCTGTTTATTCTTATTTATTTTTTCTTTATTTTTTTTTTTTTTACTTCTGTTAATTTTCAACTTTTCTTGCTGATAATATAATTTTATAAATGCAAATATTTTTTAATAGATAAATATAAAATTGTAAAAAAATAAGATATGAATATATATACATATATATATGTTTAAATTTTTGAATAAAAAATTATATGTTCTTCATAATTTTATTTAATACTTCATTTTTATCTGTTTAAATAATAGAAAAATTTATAAGTACAAAAAAAAGAAAAAAAAAAAAAAAAAAAAAAAAAAAAAAAAAATTAAAAAAAAAAAAAAATTTTTAAAAAAAATTTTT
>NW_021628221.1:0-18755 GCF_900005855.1 Plasmodium gallinaceum | reverse complement strand
AAAAAAAAAAAAAAAAAAAAAAAAAAAAAAAAAAAAAAAAAAAAATTGAAAAAAAAAACATACTCCTAAAATAAATTTTACTTGCTAATATTGAAAGTTTAATATTTTAATCTATAAATTTTCATATATTTTTACAACTTCATCTATTATTTATGAGTATATTTTTATAAATATAATATTTAATGAAAATAATATAGTGTAAAAAAATTTAGTATATTATTATAAACAAAAATTATATATATATATATATAATTCTCATTTATAGATAAGATTTGATGTCAGAATATAAAACTTATTTAAAAATAATATATAGTCAAAAATTTTTACATTTTTTATAATGAATTAAAATATTAAAAAAAAAAAATAATTTTGTGTAAAAAATCATTTAAATAAATTTAATTTTTTATGCTTTTTTTTCTTTTTCTAAAAAACTTTTTATATTTAAAAAAAATTATACAAAACAATCAGTTAAAAAAAAAAAATGAAAAGTAAAAAAATTAATAAAATAAAAAACTGAAAATAGAAAACACAAAAAATTGATTATTTTTTATTTTATTTCATTTTTTCAACTTTTGTTCACACTTACACAAATTATTTTTTTTGTATTAATTATATTTAAAAATTTTTAAAATGTATATATTTTATACATTTATAGTTTGTACTTTTATTATTAATTAAAAATTATTTAAATTGTAAAAGATTTAAAAATAACAAATATTTGAATTATATGATTAATTTAAGAATATATAAAGGAAAAAAAGAAAAATTAGGCATAGTAAAAAGAGAAGCATAAATAGAAAGAAAAAGGAAAACAATAAAAAAAAAAAAAAAAAAAGAAAAAAAAGAATAACAAAAAAATGTTTGATTAAATTTTTATTTTTTATTTCTTATAATTATTTAAAAATAAAATTAAACATATTTTATATATGTAATACATCAAGTGTGATCCCTTTATAAATGTGCAGATAAAATAAAAAGTCAATGAAATACATCTGTAATAATTAACTTTTAAATTATTAACACATTTATATAATAGAAAACTATATGATGACATATTAAAATTAATTCTTCAAATTTTTTTTTCAAGAAAATATGTAATTTTTTCAAATACTATATGTATTATGAAAAATAATTTTTTAAAAGTGCATAATTTTTTTTTTTATGTTAATAAAAAATTACTTCATATTTTTTTTTATTTTTTCTGTTTTTTTATTGATTTTACATTAATGTTATTAAATGATTTTAATTGTAGTTTATTGCTATAAGACATTGTATAGAAGATAGAAAACTCATTAAAATTTTATTCATATTGTTTTTAGAGAAGTATAGTCATTTTTTTTCATTTTTTATAATTTTGTAATTCATTAAACTCTGTATAAAATGTTTCAATTCATAAATGATTTAGATGTATTAAAAAAAAGATAGGATTTACTATCAATATTACAAAATTGTCTACATAGAAAGATTAATATTTCAACATATCTATAATTAAGTTTTAGATAAGTAATATATATGAATTTTATGTTTCTAATTATATATATAAATATATATTTAAGGTTTGTCTTATTCTAGAAAGAGTGCAATAAATTTTCGAATTGTAAAATAAGCATATTAAAGTATAGAAAAAAAGTTTATTGAATAATAAATTTTGAAAAAAAAAAAAAAAGAAAGTGTTATTTCTTTAGTATTCCTAATTTTAAGAAATGTTTTTTTTTATTAAAGAATAGGGAAAATACGGATAATTTATAAAAAATAATGCATTTAATAAGAAAAAATAAAATAATAATAAAGATAATTATTAATTTAAATAATTTCTTTTTTTTTAAATTTTATATTTATTTTAATTAAATGGGACATGAAAGCAATTTATATCAGGGTAGTAACATATTGAACAGAATAAAATTATTCTTTTCATTTATTTAATTTATATGGTAATTTTCTTTTATTATTTACACATGTTTACGAAATATTAACTTTATTTTTAGCACGGATATTAAAATATATAAATTATAAATGTTTAAAATATCTTATGTTTCTAAAAAAATTATTACTTTTTAGTAAAAAAAACTCTTTCATATTACCATATCTTAAAAAGTGTGAATAATTTTTGATTATTTCTGCTTTAATGAAAATGTTTATTTTTTATTTTAATTTTTCTTAATGATTTTGTCTAAATATTTTTTTTATTTAAAAAAAAAAAAAAATAGTTATAAAAGATTCAAGTTACAATAAATATATATTTTTAATGTATTTTATTGTTTATTTAAAATTTTAATTTCCAATATTTATTTCATCAAAAAAACTCTCATATATTTTATCTTAATTTTTATATTTTTAATTATTTGTACTTATTATATATCCTTTTTTTTCTTCATTTTATTTATGTTTCTATTTATTTATAAATTATATGCTATTTTCAAAAAGCAAATAAAATTTAGGAATATAAAACAAATTATAAATTATTTATAATTTTGTTATTGTATTAAAAAATGATTTTCATATATTTAATTAACATTTAGTAAAATTTTGGAGTCAATAAACAATACCTTAAATTTTTTTTTCTTTTTTTTTCATATGTATGTATTAATGAACAATTTTCTAGAGATTTAATGTTTTTTTTTTTTGGATTTTCTAAAAAGTAAAAATTCTAATTAATTTAAAAAATTCTAGAAAAAAAACAAGTAACAATAGATTTTTTTTTTTTTTTTTTAGATATATCTTATTTCTAATATAATAAAAAAAATCATATTAACAAAATGATAGGAGTTTAAAAAATTACAAATTAAAAAAATTGTATATAAATGAAAATTCATAGAAAACTTATATATAAGTTGTTGCTTATTATTTAATCTTCATGATTCACATTTTATTTTTTTATTCATTCATTTAATAATTTACATTACATTAATAAAATTAATGTAAAAAAAAATATTTCATAGGAATGATAGAATATTATATTTATTATTGTAATTTTTTTTGTTATCCATATTTATGCATTAAATATATTTTTTAAATTATATAATATACATTGTTTAATTAAACTCCTATTTATTATCTCATAATTTAATTTTCCATGATACTTAGTATTTTCTGAATAATTTTAACTAATTCTTAAATTATATTATTTTTTTTCTATTATTTAATGAAGAAAAACAAATGTATACTTTAATACATTATTTATTTACATATGTTTTTTTTATTATATTTTTTTATATTTCGCTTAATATATAATTATATTTAATGTGTGTTTATTATTGATAAAGTATTCTCTACTAAAATTGTTAGATGAAATTAATTAAAACCTTAATACTAAAAATAATATTTTAAAGTAAAATGTAAATTTTTATAAAAAAAATCTATTACAAATTAAAATAATTTTTATTTTTGACTCTTAAAAAAAAAGAACAGGGAAATAAAAAATGAAAAGAAAAGATTAAATAGCAGTATTTAAATAAAGGATTCTTATAAAAAATGATAATTCAAATATAAACGTTTTATTTTTTTGTTGAATCAACAGTGAAAGTAGATCTGAGTATATAAAAATACTTCAAAATGATAAACATAATTTTAGAGTAACTGTAGAAAAATTATAAAAATAATTATGAAGTAAATATTATATGGAAGAGTTAATTCTAAATTTATGATTCTTAAATTAATTCATTGAAATCTTAAGGTTTAAATAGTTCATATAAAAAAAAGACATTTGTGTTTTAAGTAAATTTTAGAAGAAATATGTTTTTGTAACCATAAATATATTTACATATATATATATATATATATATATTGGAAAATATATATTCAGATGTAACATATGAATATTATTTTAAAAAAAAAGTAATAAAATAATTTTTTTGCTTGAAATTAAGAATAATAATATTAAAGTTTATAATTATTAATATACAAATTATATAATCATAAATTAGTTATTAACAATATGTATATAAATATGTGTAATATAATATACATACCTTCTTTCATTTATTAAATAAAATACATTTAGTGCATTTATTTATATTTTTTTTAAAAATTTTATTTAATGTATGTCATTTAACTTACAAAGAAAATTTCTTAATAAGAATTATAATAAATTCAAAATTATTTTTTTAAAAATTTAAAGATTAAAAAGAAAAAGCTTCATAAGCGGGCATGGTCTAGTGGCTATGACGCCTGCCTTACACGCAGGAGATCCCGAGTTCGATCCTCGGTGTCCGTATATTTTGAGATTGCATTTTTAAAATTACATATAATAATTATTATTAGAAATATTTAATAGATGTTTTATTTGGACATTAGAATGATAAAGAAATAAATATTTATATTGAAACATTTTTAATATTTTTTGTGAATTCCTTTTTATTATATAATATTTAGAAAACGTCGTTAGAAAATGTATTTTGATAAATTGAAAATTCAAAATTTTTTAAAAAAACTGCATTTTAAAAAAAATAAAAAGAAAAAATATTTTTAACATTTTTATATTTAAAACTTTAAAAATCTCATAACTATTTCATATCATTTTTGTATAAATTTTCATTCATATATGAATTATTTTAAAGATATTTTTTTTTTAATTTTTTACTAAGAATGTTAATTTTTATATTTTTGGAAATCTTCCTTTTGTAATAATATTTTATAATCACAAAATTGGTTTAAATAATTATGTAAATATGTAGTATTGCCTTAATACGTCTAACAAAAAAGATAATGGAAATTCTATTAAAAGATTTTTAAATAAAAAAAAAAAATATACCTAGGTGGGGTATGTTAATATTTTATAATTTATTTTTTAATAAAATACTTTAAATATAGTTTTTCTCTTAAAATATATATTCAAAAATATTTAATTACTTTTATATATAATTTTAAATATAAAATAGAAATTTATAATTTCAGCCACCTGGGAGGATCGAACTCCCGACCTTTGGTTTACAAGACCAACGCACTGCCTCTGTGCTAAGGTGGCATCGTATACTTTTTCTCTTTCATCAATTATAGTGCAATATATAAAGTTTGTTTAAAAATATTTTTTGAATGCAATTGTATTTTATTTTATTATTTTTTTTTTTTATTAATTCACACAACATAAAATTATATTATAAAAATAATATTAATTAAATACATGTGACAATTTCTTAATTATTATCTTAAAAATATCTCTTTTCTTGTAAGAAATTATTTTAACAATTATTAAATTTAATATATATAAATTTTTTTATATTTAATGAGATAATAAAAATTATTAATAAAAGTGTAATGAAATTAAAATGTTGGTATATATGAAAATGAAACATCCTTTTTACGATGTAAAAATTTATATAAATTAATTATATGTTAATTTTAAATATTAAATCATCTACATTTAAATTGAAAACAAATATAAGAATAATAATATTTTATATAAACAATTTTAATTCTTTATTACACGAATCTTAGTAATAAAATTTTTAATATTTTTAATGTTTATTCAAATATTTTTACATAATATATTACCATTCCTTCCAATGGAAGAAACTATTAATAAGTTTCACACAAAATAACATATGTAAAAAAAAAAAAAAAAAAAGTATTTAAAACTTTCTTATATCCTTCTTAAAATTATTAATTACTAAATTATAATAGTATAAGTTGAATGATGAATGAAAAAAAACAAAGATTAGTAAGACCTAACATCAATAAATTTATCGAAAATGATACATTTTTATTAAAGAAATTACAACTTAAAATTGGTAATTTTTCTGTTGCATATAATATTTATTAAAAGCACTTGTAATAAATTAACATACCATAAAATATAAAAATTAATTGCTTTATATACGTATATATATTTTTTTCCGTTATGAAGAATATTTTACATATTAAAGAAATTACATGTATTAAAATAGAAAGTTTTGTTTTTTCATAGAATAAAAATACATATGCACTTAATGAAGACATACTTTATAAAAAAAAAAAAGAAAAAATGAAATGAAATAAAATAAAATATCGTTTTTTATGTATATAAAATAGAATAAAAATTTTCTAAAACTGATAGAATAAGAATAATTTTTTACTTTCTTTTTTAATAACTATAATTTTAAAAAAGCAAATTAGAGGATTGCATAATTTAAAAAAAATAAATTCTAAAAGATGCAATAAATGAATATATTTTTTTATTTTATTTTTTTCTTTTTATAAGTTTGTTATTAGTATTACTTTTCTTTTTTAAATTCTGGAATATATGTATATATTGTAAAACTATTTTTTAACTTATATTACTATATTTTTTTTTAGAGATATTTTTTACGAACATAATTTTTTATTTCATATATTATATAGATTTAAAAATAATTTTGTTGTTATATATTAATACTGTTTCAATTTATATAAATAAAAATTACAAGCATATATGTACCTAACCTAATTATTACATAGTAATAATAATGAAAATATTTTATTTTATTAGAAAGAAAATTCAGTAAAATATTAAGGAATATATTAAAGTATATGTTTCATATATATTTTAATTAAAAAGGAATTTCTTAATAAGAGAACCCTCCCCCCCCCCAAAAAAAAAAAAAAAAATATTATATAATTTATAATTGAAGTAAAAGATATAAAGAAAAATATATTAAAAAACATAATTGGAAAAAAAATTGAATGATTATTTTTAAGAGTTATATATACATTCTTTTTTCTTATATTTTATTTTTACAAAATAATAATAAATTTATATTTTAGAACTGTACACAAACTTTATATGAAGGTTCTTAGAAACAATAGATGAAAAAGTATAATATTTAGCTGAATATAAAATAAAATACCTTAATTATACATATAACTCTATTATTATACAAAATTAAAAATGAATATACGTTTCAAGAAATAAAAATATGATAATCATAAAAATAATTAATGAAATGTGAAATATATAATGAATCTAAATATTGTTAGTTTCAGTGGATTTGTGTTTATGAAAATTCTTTTTTACTTATATTAAGAGTTTTATATCTTTTCTTTATGTATATTACACATAGAGGCAAGAAATATTCATTTATATCTTATTTTTACTAATTTTTATATAGAAATGTTCTTTTAGAATATATAGACAATATTTTTATGTATATTAATATATTATCAATTTATATTTTTTCTATTATATTAGATAATGATTTATGTTATTTCTGAGAATTAGTAAGTTTCTTTATAAATTAAATATAATAAATATTATATGATTTTTTTATAAATTAATATTTCAAATATGATACATACTTTAAAATTTTCAAGTTTGTATTTTTAAATAATTAAATGTTATTATAGTCATTAAAAATATAATGAAAACTAAGAAATTAAATTCCCCCTTATACCAATTTTAACTAAGTGTAATAAAAAAAAATTATTAAAAGTTCCACCGAAAATATTAATACCATAAAAAAATTTAATGTAATTCATAAGAATTTAAATAATAAAAGATATTATATACACAAAAAGGTCATATAATAAATATTAGGATTTAAAAAAATGTATATGTTTTCTAATTTTTTTCATTTCTTTGGATGATTTTTATTTTATTAAAATTTTAAATGATAAAATAATCAAACTTACAAATTAATGAAGCATACATTAATTAAATATGAAGGTTCATCAAAATATTAAAATAGTGAATTATATAAAATGAAAATTGATAATTCTCTTTTACTTCCATAAGTTTGTTCTAAGAGAATAAAATTTTCCATTATATGATTTATTTATACAAGTATATTTTTCTCTGCATATTTCTTCTTTTTATATTAATTGTTTTTAGATATTTAGTTATTTTAATATATATATGTTTCTATTAAAAAAGAAATTAAAACTATTATTGTAAAATAGATATTTCTTATAGATTTATAATAGGTTAAGTACTAAACATACAATAAAATTATTTTATATAAAAATATATTACATTAGAATGTGGTATAATATTAATTTTTTTTTTTTTTTTTTTATATAAATGTGGTACTATTATGTCTAACAAAATATGAATATTATTACAATATTAAAACTATTTAAAATTAAAATCATTAGATATGGTTATTTTAATACAATATAAACACATTAAGAAAAATAATAAAAATAATAAAAGGTGTAATAAAATTTTTGAGATAAAAGGAATTATAAACGTGATAGTTATTTTTCTTATTTTTCAAAAACAAAGTTAAAAAGATATAAAATTTCATATATATCAAGATTTAAAAAAAAAGTTGTAAAATCTTCGACTATATATTAATAAGAACATACTAATTGTCAATTATGTACTTTAAATATTTATATAAGAAAAAAAAATAATTAAAAATACATTACTTAGAATTTCTAAAATAAAAAAAAAATAAAAATAAAATAAAAGGTGAATATTAAAAAACAAGCATATTTATATTAGTGATAATGATTATCCCTATATTATATTTTAATTACATTTTTTTTTAATATATATATAACTTTTTAAATGTATATTTTATGATTAACAAAACTTATGTGACATGAGTAAAAAAAATATTAAATAAAAATTATATAAGAATTTAAAAATTTTAAATGATTAGTAATTATTACTTGAATCTGTAATTTTTTTATAGTTTTGCATTGAAAATATAATTTATTTATATTTTTTATCTTTCATATCCAAATTTTTTAAAGTTATTGACAATCTACTAAAATATGATAAAAATAGAAAAAAAAAAAGTAGGATCATTTTAAAAAGATAAAAAAAAAAAAAAACAAACTTATTTCAAGAAAATTAAAAATAAAAATATATTTTGTAAATATTTAAGAGTTCATAATAGTTTAAAATTAATATATAATTAAAAGTATATTACTCTATGACAAATAAATTTTTATTCTACTACACAACTGTTTTTTTTTCTTACACTTAAAAATTATCTATGAATAATACGAATAAAATCTCAAAGTATAATTAAATGATATATATAAGAATTTATGGTATTTATTAGTAAGTTTACATAAAAACACAAAAAAGGGAATATTTAAAAGATACTCTTACAAATATATGAAAAAATTGAAAAGGAATAATTTCCCATTAATTTACGTATAAAAAAATCAAAAAATTTTGAGATACTAAATAATACTATTAAGAAAAAAATAAAATAAAAAATTCATTGAAATGAACTTAAATTTTTTAAATTAATAAAAACAATTAATTAAAACAAGAAAATAGAATGATTCATTATTACACATTTATCATTATATAAAAATTTATAATATGGCATTTTTCCTTGTTTTTTATATTATCAAAATGATACACCTAAAATTTTACAAATTGTAAGTAATTTTTAAATAAAACAATTTATTTTTTATATAAAATGAATTTATTTTTTTATTCATCGAAGTTTTAGTATAAAATAAAATAAGAATTTTAATAATATATATGATTAAAAAACGTTTTTAATTGTAGAAGTTGGAAAATGTAAAAATTTATTTGAGTACTTCAAAATATAAAAATGATTACTTTTAGAAGAAAAAATATACTGATAAAAAAAAAAATTAAAATCATAATGAGATTTAAGATAGGGATAAGAATATGTACTTGAAAAAAATTAAAATATAAATAGATATTTAAGTAAAATGGTAAGTGTTATAAATATTTTTATTTAGGAATTAATGAATTTAATATTTTGTTAAATATATAACGTTTTTACGTGAAAATAATATTCTCAGTTTTATTTTAATTTGATAATATAATTATTTAAATTAATATAGTATAGAAACCATAGAAAATATGGGAATTTTGCGTTATTTTTTTTACATTTGTTAATGTATATATGTTTACATGTAATTAAAAGATTAAATTATGTGAAAAAAATTATTTATTTTTGTCTACAAAATTTTGTTAAAACATTATCAAAATATTAAAATTTAATAACTTAAAATTATAAAAATGATGTAAGATAATGCTAAAAATTTACAAAAATACTAATGATTTAAGATAACTAGAATTATAAAAATATGTTATTAACATAATGAAATATATCCTTTGTTGACAAAAAACTCTCTGAAATTAAAAATTTTTTTCTCTCATCAGATGTATAAAAATTAAATAAATATAATAATAAGCTTTAAGTCTAATATATAAGAAATGAATGAAATATGAAGTTTAATGGCTATTTTATTATTTTTTTTTTTTTTTTTTATATATTTTAGTGGTTTCTTATTATGTGGAATTAAATATTATTAGATACATTTAGAATTCTAAGGTATATCCTCATTAAACTATGATATATTTACATTAGTTTATAGTAATTATACAGGTTAATTCATCATATTTTTAAAAAATATTCATTTTATATTTCATAAAAGTTGTACATAATTTATATCAAAGTTCTCAAAATTTGTTCATCTAGTGTGTTACAATTTTATATATGTTTAGATATGAAAAATTATTTAATGGCATCTAAATAAAATTTTTATTTTTTAAGTGGGAAATATATTATTATTTTGAAAATAATATTTCTCATATTTACAATAAATATTCCTAAAAATTATATATGTTTTAAAAAAAAATATAAAATTTTTTTTTTTTTTTTTTTGCGTAATTAAGCTATAACTTACATTATAGCAATAAAAAATGATATTTTTGTTACGTTTAAACTTTAAGAGATTCTGCTAACCTCTTTTAAAATTTAAATGATAGAATTCTTTTAGTGGTTTATATTTTTTAGTTCTCTTTATAAAATGAAAAGTTATCATGAAAAGTATGAAAATAATTTAAGATATATTTTTTTTTTTAATAATTATTTTAAAAAGTTATCTTTTTATATAAATTATGTTGCATATGCTTTAAAAATACTAAGTAAAATAATATACTATGAAAAAAAGATATGATAATATGATGTAAAATTTTTAAAATATTGATAAACCATTTGGATATCAAAGATGAAATAAAAAACTGAAATTTAGAATTAATGGATAAATTTATAGTTATATTTAGAATAAAGGTTATATATTTCAAGTTAAAATAAAGAATTTATTATATTTGTTATAATAATAATAAATTTAACTATAGAATAATTTCTGAAAAGTTTCTGTATGTAATTTCACTTATAAAAGAAAGTCAAGTAGAAGTATATTTATGTACAGTTAATAAAATATTTTTATTTTAATGAATATTAATAATTTTCTTTTTTTGTTCATAATTATAATGAAAATTAAGGATTAATTTTTTGAAAATAATATTCATCCTATTACGTTAGCCGGATGTTTCTATAAGTAAATAGAGTATATTATATTTAACTTTTAGATATAAAAAGTAAATGAATATTATACTTCTTATTCTCTTGTATATAAATAACACACTATATCTGTAAAAAAAATAGTTAGAGGTTTTCTTTTTATAATCCTACATTCACATATTTATATCCTTTTCATACATAAAATTCATAATTTTTTCATATCTGTTAAGCAAATTTAAAAATATTTTTTATAAATAAAATATTTAAGTAATGAAAGAAGGATAAATTTATAGAAACAACATATACCATGTTTCTTTTTCTTCGTTTTTTAAAGTTATCAAGATACATGACATAATTTGATGTTTTTTATTATCTACATTTGGAAAATCATATGATTTATAATATTAAATAGATACATAAATATAAATTTTTTTAAAAACAAGTTGTATAATATGTTGTGTAACTTGTAGATAAAATAATAGTGAATTTAATTTCCTCTACTAATGCTTTAATGCATCCTTATCTATTTAGTAATATCCTAAAAATTGCAAAAATATATTTTAATTAAAGATTACATATACATTTCACTTATCTAAAATAATCATGAATTTAATTTAAAAGAAAAAAAAATATCATGCAGTTAAATCATATACAATATTATGTTTATCATTTATATAATTTCATTATTTCATGATATTATATAAAAGAAAAAAAATTAAGAAGAAAAAGGAAATAATTTTAATCGTTGAATATATAAATTTCGTTTAAAGACTTTTTTCTTTTTTCTTTCCTTTTAATTTATTAAATAATATTAAAAGTCGGACTTTGATTTGCTATTTAAATAATAGTTAATAAAATGGTTATTATCCTTTATTAGAACTTTTGAAATATATCAAAAAATGAAAATAAGTCATAATTGTATATCAATACACTAGGCAGCTGGATAGATATAAAAATCTCAAATTAAATAGAGATATAATTTTTTTTATTAATAAATTCTTTTTTGGTAGTATATCTTGATGTATTAATAATGAAATTTAAAATAAATTATCATTACATTGTGAAAAATAAAAATATTAAATTATCATAATTTTTATAAATAAAACATTTTATTATATTAGTTATTTTTTTTCAGTTATTATCACATTGCATATAATAACTAGAATATATATAATATTTAACTGATAAATAAAATTTTAAATTAATATTAAACTAGTTAAACATTCAGTTTAATAAACCATTATAGTGATAGATCCGTGATATTTTTAGTATGTTTCTTTTAAATTATACAACAATAATTCAGAATGAATTTAGAAGTATGAAAATTTAAATTTCAGGCTGATTTATGATTCAATATATTTTCACTAATAGTGTAGGTTCTTTATTGGGAACATTAGTAATATTTCTTACCACAGTATATTTAATGAAATATTTAAGATTAGTGAGATTTCCTTAAAATATCATTTCTTTTTGTGTATTAATTTTTAAAGGGGTGCGAACATACTGTAATTATATATAAAATAAATATATATAATAATAGAATTTATTTCTTCAACAAAATATAAACAATATTTATAAAATTTGTCTATGAATTATAAGTAACATATTACAGTTACAAACTATTTTACTTAGATATTTATTTATTAAAAGAAAAGAAAAATCAGTTATAACAATAAAACTCATTATTATTAAACTATAGTTCAAGTTATTTGACTATGTTAATTCTTTTATTACTGATTATATATTATATTATTAATTGTCTATTTTTTGATAAAATAAATAATTTAACTTCTTTCTATTATTGGGACAGTTTAAAAAATCTTATAAATTTTATTCAGAATTAATATACTTCTAAAATTGTTAAATGATGAAGCTTTTTAAAGTCTTATTAAGTTAATAAATGAAATAGAAGTAATATTTAATCATAAGAATTAATCAGAAAGAGAAATATATGCTATGAATGAGAAATATTATATAGAGACAATATATAATAAAGATAAATTTTTATTAAGTTCTATTATTGTAGTGGAAGAAATTATCTAAAGAATAACTGTATACATCACAAAAATAGCTATTTTAATCAAAATTTTATTATCTATTTATCTGTAATATGTTAAAAGGAAATACTAAAAAGAAAAGAAAATGAAATTAAGGATTTAATATGGAGTAACACATATAAAACATATATAAAGGTAATAATAATGAAATAATCTCCTTTAAATTTCTTTTAATATATATATGCACATATAATAAGATGATACGTACTCAAAAAAAAAGAAAAATAATAAATTTAAGAAAAGGTATCATAATTATAATAAACATAATAAGCCTATGGACGATAAAAAAAAAAAAAAACTATAGAAAACTATGTAAAGTTAATTATGTTAATAAATAGAGGAATCTAATAATAAAAAAAAAAGTGAGAAAAAAAGTAATAAAGAAGATAATGAGGATCATAAGGAAATAGGATTGTAAATAACTTAAAGGAATAAATTGATAAAAATATGAACAAAATTTAAATTAATGACAAAACAGTGAAGCTTTACTATGAACCAATGCTAATATATATGTTTGGTCAGTAAAAGATGTGAATGATACTTTTGAACTTTCGATATAATGAAAAAAGTATTACTTACAAAAGTTGCTAGTATTTATATCTAAAAGAAGTGTGTATAAAAACATGCACATAAAGACATGTATAATAAGATTTTGCATGTAAGGATATCCAAAAAGATTCTTATCAAAAATGTGTATCTTTAGAAAAATATCTAAAGATATGCATAATGATAATAATAAAAAATATTATATAAAATAAAAATGTGTGAGCTATTTTAAATAAAATAAATTATTTTTTTTATGCTAAGTATTGTTTTTTTTAAATAAAAAAAATATATTTTTTTTAAGATATAGTAGTTTGTATCATATAATATTGAGAAATATGTTTAAAATAATAATATATATAATAAATTTGTTCGTTTTATAGTATATAAATGATTATAAAAAGGATATATGGTTGTATATACTAGATGATTTCGTACTATTTAATTTAGTATAGACTTCTCTATATGCTCTATATTAATATGACTGTTTGAAATACGGTGAAGATATTCAATTGTCCAATTAATGAATCAACAGTACATATACTATTTTAGCAAATGGATTGATATTGAAAATGGATTTAGAAGTTTCTTCAGTAAAAATAAACTAAATGAAAGGTGAAGAAAATACTAATAAATACAAAAACATATCCATTAATATAAAGACTATAAATAAGGAGACAATTAAAAATACTACAAATATTTTTCAATGATCAATAAAATGAAATAAAATATATTTACGAAATTTAGATGTGCATTAGGGTATTTGAGAAAATGAATAAACTAAAATAAAAAAATGTTTTTTTTAAAGAATGATTTTTTTTTATATATATAATTTATATATATAATCTATAAATAGTATTATAGATCTATTTTAAATGATATTTGAACAAAATAGGTAAAAAATTTTGTTATTTGTGCATGATAAATATGTGGGGAAAATGTAAATAACTAAATGCGTTAATAAAAATAAATCCAATAAAAAAAAAAAAAATAATAGGAATATTATGTAATTTTTTTTTGAGTATATACTAGCAAATATGAAAAAAATATGTATTATTTTTTATTTGGATTCATGATACTAACTTGAGAAATTTTAAATAAAAAAAAATTGGTGATGATTTTATTTTATTTCATTTCATTTTATCTTTTTTCTTAAAAAGAAAAAAAAATATCACCTTAAAAAAGAAATAAACTTTTTTTTTTAATTATGTTGGATATGTTTTTTTTTTTTGTGAAAGATTAAAAATATAATATTAAAAATTATATTATGGAATATTGTGTATGTGGTTAATAAAAGGTTATATTAATCTTTTTGGAAATAAAAAGGACTATCTATATGAAGAATACATAGTTACTCATGTACACACATATAAAAAAAAAAAAAAAAAAAAAAAAAAAAAAAAGGGGAGAAAAAAATTGGTTAAAAGTCAATTGGAAAAAAATTTGTTTCCAATAAGAATGAGATATTAAACATACAAAAGATATTTACATACAAAAGAATTTAAATTACATAGTATTTATATTTTTAATTTGTAAGAGAAATTTTTATACATATAATAATAAAATTTTCATTTAATATTCATATAATTAATTTGCATTTTTACTAATTGTTTATGTTTATTAGTTAAACAGCAATATATTAAATTGCTGGACATAAATCATAACAATGAAATAAGTAATATACATTTAATTAATAATTAATATTCAATAAGGATATAAATTTTTAATAAAAAACAAAGATTTTTATTAAAATAAATAAATGCCTATTGAAATGAAAGAATGCTGAACGAAGTAGATCACATAATTAAGAATACTCGTTCAGAGCATTTAAAAATATATACAAATACATCAAAACCGTAGAGGCAACTCTACATGCTTTTTATTAATCTGTTTGTTCAATACTTTAGGAAAGTCATTGAATAGGCAATTAATAAATTAATGTTCAACATCATTTAAATATTACTGAATAAGTGATTTATTAACTGGGTGTTCTGGGACTTTACTATAGTACTGAACAAACCAATTAATAAAGAGCATGTAGAGATGCCTCTACGATTTTTGTATATTTATATATATTTTATTTGCTTTGAACGAGTGATCTTTAATTATAATATACTTCGTTCAGCATTCTTTATTTCAATAAGTATTTATTTACTTTAATAAAAATCCTTATTTTTATTAAAAATTTAAATACTTATATAATATTAATAATTAATTAATTATAATTACTAGTTTATTTATTATGAGTTATATTAAGCATTTATTTTATATTGCTGTTGAATTAACAAAACATAAATAATTATTAACAAAAACAAAATAAATTATATAAATATTAATTACATGAAAATTTTATTGTTATATGTATAATATTTTCTTTTACAAAATTCATCATAAAAAATATTTCCTTTAATTCCTCACTTCCAAAAAAAAAAAAAAGCTTTTTTTTTTTTTTTTTTTTTTTTATTTTATTTTTTTTTATATTTTAAAAAATTGAGTTTTTTTTTAATCAGTTTTTTTCCTGAATATTTTTACATTTTTTTTATCAAATATTTTTTTCCTGACAGCCTTTGTACTTTTTTTTTAAAAAGAACAAACAAAAAAAATCATCATTTTTTTTTGTTTTTGTGTGTATGTATGCATGACCAACTTCCTATACTTCATTTAACTAGTCCTTTTATTTTCCAAAAAGGTTAATGAAGCCTTTTATTAACCACATGGATAACTATGTATTTTTCATATAATTAGTTTCTTTCATTTTCAGAAAGGTTAATAATTCTTTTTATTAACCACTGACTACCAGAAATTTTCTTTGTAGTAAATTTTATTTTGAATTTGAAGACAAATTTTATATTAACAATGATAAAATTTTCGTGTTTATTATATCTACATAATTAAATTTGAGACTTAATAATCACTTATGTTTGTTAACTTGAAAGTATTTAATATGAATTGCTGAATATGATTAACATTGTATATAAAATATATTTAATTAAAAATAGATAATTAATGAGGATTAAAATTTTTAATCAAAATATATTTCTATTAATGTAAATAAATTACTCTTGAAAACAATAAATAGTTAACAAAGTAAACTTTATAAATATAGTTTACTTGTTTATAGAATTAAAAATCATACTTAAATTCATTAACCTAGAAAAGTAGCTCTTGATGATCTTTATTAAACTGCTTGTTCAATACTCTAATATGGTTAACGAAAGAGAAAATAAATCATGCGTACTTTCAGAAAAAAAAATTACACAAATATATGTATGTGTGGCTAATAAATAGTATTATTAATATTTTTGAGAATAAAAATTATAGGCATTTTCAAAAATACACAATCATGCAATCACCGGATGAAAAAAAAAATAATAAATTTTTCTTTTTTTGTTGTTTTTCTGCGCTGTTGAGAATGAAATTTTTGTTTATAAAAATATTACTTTGAGAGTATATTTTGTTTGATAATTTTTAAAAGGAAATTTTATATTTAAAGTAATAAAATTTTCGTATTTATAATATTTATGTAATTTAAACTTTTTTTTTTTAATAATTACATATTTTTGTTAAAAGCAGTGACTTATAATTACTAAACATTATTCATAATATTATAAATAAAACAATTTAATTGAAAATAGAGAATGATGATTCATGTTTTCAATAAAATCAAATAAATTTATTTAAGTAAATAAATGCCTTTTAAAAAGAACTCTCAATGAAATAGACTGAAAAAATAAAGTTTACTGGTTTATAATGTTAAAAATTATATTCAATTTCATTATACAAGAAGTAACTCTATATATTCTTTATTAATTTGTTTCTTAAGCACTCTAGAAAAGTCAAAGAATGGACAATTAATAAAACAAAAGTGTTTGCTGACTTATGTTAAAAGTAAATAACAAAGTTGATGTTAGCTTAAAAATCATTAAAAGATTTATATATATAATATAATTTAATTTAAAATTAAAATAAATTTTATTTTAAATTAAATAGTATAATCTATAATCATATAAATATTATTTATAATAATAAATATGATAATAAGTAAAATAACGAGAAACCTCTTTACTTACTCTATAATGACTTAATTATTCAAATTACTATAAAAGTCATTGAATGATAAATTAATAAATTAGATAATGTATCATTAGTATTTTTAACTAAAATAATAAGAATCACATAAAATGAAAATATAACCATGCATGGAGAATGTTTAAATGAATATTTTAAATAACTATCTTAAAATATTATCCTAAAAAAAAATTTTATTCAATGCTAATTTATTAATTATTAATCCAATTCTTTTACAGGGTATATAAAAAATACTTTTATTAAAAAAATATAAAGAAATTATCATAATTTTTATTGCAATAATTTTTTAATGATAAATATAAAAATTAAGCTAATTTAAAAAATTTTAATTTTCTCAAAATATGTAAGGGTTAATGTGATGTGCTCATATAACATAATAAATACTTTATATAAATAGAAATGTAACTATTTAGTCTGTAAATAATATTGTAGACCCATTTTGTATAATATATAGATAAATAAATAGAATAAAAACATTTTATTCTGTGCACGCTAAATCATGGGTTTAATGTACAATCATGAACGCCTACTCTAAAATAGCTATTCAAATGAATGTAAACTAAAAAAAAAAAATATGTACATATATTTTGTACTGAAAATGAGTACTCTAAAAAAGAAAATTTTAATTAATAATAATAATTATCTTTTTTTGTATGCGTATATAAAATTTTTAAAAAAAAATATATCATGTATTTTTTTTTTGGTACACGACGCTGATTCATTTCAACTAAATTTTTTTTTTATATATATTTAACTTAAATCCATTAAATATTAATTATATTTCGATAATTTTTATTAACACATTTAAAAAATATATAAAATAATTACTATTTTTCATATATTAATTTTTCTTAAAATATGTAATAAA
>NW_021628219.1:357577-357654 GCF_900005855.1 Plasmodium gallinaceum | reverse complement strand
TTTTATTAGTATAGTTCTTTTTTTTTTTTTTATTTCTTTTTCTTTTTAAGAGATAAACGTTTTAATAATACCATAAT
>NW_021628219.1:336077-356577 GCF_900005855.1 Plasmodium gallinaceum | reverse complement strand
AAAAAAAAAAAAAAAAAAAAAAAAAAGTCTTCATTTCTCAAATTTTCCTTTTAAATATTATATTTTTATATTATCTTAGAAAAGCATTTTTTTTTTTTTAAAAAACGTACTTTTTATCTAATAAAAAAAAAAAAAAAATTTAAATGATAATGTTTTTTTTTTTTTAGGAATTTGAAAAATTCAAAACAATATAATAAACTTCATAATTAAAAATAATAAACTAATATATTTTAAAATATTTAATATATGAAAAATAAAATAAAAATTTTTATTACATTCAATATTTTTTAATAATGTTTTTATTACTTTTTAAAATATAAAAAATTGGTTCATAAGGAAAATTATGTATTACAAATTTCTAATTATTTATTTTTATTCATTTGATAAAAAAAAAAATTTTAATGAGTGTTTAAAAAGTATATTAAATATCTATAAACATGAATTTTATAATTTTAAGATAATATATATCTATATATATATAAATATATATCTATATATATATAAATATATATCTGTATATATATAAATATTTATAATTTTATTAATAAAAATATTAATTTGATAAACAATTTTTCCCCTTTTTATCCTAGAATTATTTGCAATAAATGTATGATTTATTTTATTCCATTTAAACATTAAAAATATGAGAAGAAAAATCATTATATAAAATAAAATTATTAATGATTTTTATAAAGTTCCTTTTTATGTAGAAACTACTCTTATATAAATGTAAGATATATGTATACGAATAATTTTCATATATATAGAAACCTAAAAATATATAATATACATTTTTTTTTTTTTTTTTTTCATGAATGTATGATTTTTATTTTTTAATTATTATTGTTGTTATGAAGTGTATAAAATTAATATAAAAAAAATATTTATGTTTTATTAATTTAATTATATAACAAAAATAGTTTATTAAAATTAATAATATAAATTAAAAAATAAATCTCAATAAAATCTTTTTTCATTATTGAAATTTATACTTTTTATATATATTATTTTAATTTTTAACAGAAATTATAAGAAATAAAAAAAAAAAATAAATATAGGATAATTAAAAATAATAAAATTAAGAAAAATATATTTACTTTAAATTTAAAGTTTTGATATATTTTGTATATACATAAATGTGATATAATATCATAGATATAAAATATTCCCTTTATTATTACAACGTAATTTTTTTTAATTCTTTTTAATTTACATTAATAAAAATAACAAAATTTTTTTTTAAAGTTATTGAAAAAAACAAAAAAATATAAATATTTTTTTAAATAAGTTACATTGTAGATATATTTATGAAGAAAAACGGAAAAAAAAAAAAAAAAAAAAAAAATGTCTTTATTAAATATATTTTTTTAATATTATATATGCTTATCAATATTAATGTAGTTCTATTCTTTAATAAAAAAAAATAAATATAAATTAAAATATAAAATAATTAAATTTATTCATTTCTTTCTTTATACAATATATGTATATATCTTTTTAACATTTAATCATGTAGTTTTTTCCTCTTTTAAAATTGTAATAATTAACAAGAATTATTTAAAAAATTAATTTATGCAAAAATATAAGACATTTTTATAATACTTAGAATTAGTTTTTTTCCTCTTTTTTTTTTTAATGTAACCATTAACATTATTTGTGAAAATATATTTAATCGAATCTTCCTTAATAGTATTTCTTAAGTATTATTTAAAATATAATTTTTAATTTATATTGTATTATTTCATGAATTTTATTAATTAAAATTGTTATAAATTATTATAATTAATATTGATTATATATTTTATAATTTCAAATAAGACTTTAATTAAGCTATTTTTCTTTTTTGAATAAACATTTTCACAATTGATATTATTAATTTCATTTTATTTATTTTATTTTTTTTTTTTTTTTTCCTTTTCGTTTCATTTTTAATTTTATATTTTCTCATAATATAAATAGCAAATATTAACAAATTATGTTTATCTTAAAAAAAAAAAAAACTTAAAATAAATGTATAAATAATGGAATATTTTATTTAATAAAGTAAAGTAAAAAACAGAATAATTAAAGATACTCAACTGTCAACATATAAATTATTTAAATTCACAATTTTCTTAACTTTTTACATTTATAGCATTGAATATTTGAATAATAATTTTTTGTTTTACAACTGAAACATTCATAGTATTTTTTACTATCTTCTTTTTTATTATTCTTGTTATCTAAATTTCCATTATCTTTTTTAAATAAAAAATTATCATAACAAATATCATCATCTAGTGATAATCCATATGCTTTTTCAAAAACTTCTTTTTCATATTTCAATTTTTGTTCATTAATATAATTGGATGATAAACCATTATCGGATGCATTTTTATCAAAATAATCATAAGAATTATAAGAAATTTCTGAATTTTTTTTACCTGTGTTTTTATTATAATCCGTTAAATTGGTAGGGTAATTCTTGCTTATTTTTTTATTCGATTTTGTTCCTTTGTATATTTGGCTTGAAGCATCTTTATCATGTTTTTTATACTTTTCTTTACTCTTTTTTTTATCATAATGTTTTATTTTTGATTTATGACTTTTAATTAGTATATTATTTTTATCACATTTTTTTTTCATTTTTCTTAATAACTTTAATCTAATAAATTTTCAATTCTTCTTACTATTTATTGTGATAAATTAAAAAAAAAAAAAAAGCTAACTTGCATGTGAAAATTAATACATCATTTTATTTGTTAATAATACAAAAAAACTTTATAAAAATTTATTTTTTTCTCACAACCTTTCAAATAAAAACAAATTTTTATACAAATTTTATATCTGAAAACATTTTTTTTGTCACTGATTTATTTGCATATATATATATATATATATATATAAAGGAAGAAAAGCTTAATTTTTTTTTTTTTTTTTTTTTTTAATTAAAATATATTTATTTAAAATAAAAAAAAAAAAAATATGATTTACAGTTACATCCTACAATAAAATATAATATATAAATAATAGTTTTATAAACTTAAAAAAAAAAAAAAAAAAAAAAAAAACTATATATAGTATATTGCACACGGCTTTTTATATAAAGAAGTAATTTACATATATTTTGATTTTTCCCTATTTTATTTAATCTCATTAATTTGTTGTTTATTTAAAAAGCAAAAATATGTTTTCTTTAAAATTAAAAAATAAGGTAAATTTATTTTAGATTTATCAGCTACACATAAATTTATTGGAAGGTAATATTTTTTTTTCATATATTTTTTTGAATTAATAATATTTATTATTCCATATAATAATATTTATTATTCCATATAATAATATTTATTTTGTTATATATACTTGAAGAGTATTTGATGGAAATTTAAAAAATTTATGAAATATTTATGTTTTCTTTTTTTGATAGAAATGGATAGTAATATTTTAATAGGAACACTTATTTACATAATTATTTGGCTTATATCTTGTATCATATTTTGTCTTATTTTTGGAAAAGATGGAAAAATATCAAAAAAGGACATGATTAAGTATAATTAATTGGAATTTTAAAAAGTTTATCATATATATATATATATATATATATATATATATATATATATATATTTATTTATTTATTTATGGAATAATTTTTTTTATTTTCTTTATTAGATTAATTGTTACACTAGTTTCATTGGCAGTATTTTGTTTATGGATATTGTAAGTCTAACACAAAACATTGAATAAATTTTTTTTTTTTTAATTTATAAAATAGATGAAAATATTTATATTTTTTTTCAGCTGGTTATGTGTATATATATCACAGTTAAACCCAATGATTTTACCACAACGGAAAGTTATAAATTAAAAATTAATAAAAAGTTTTACATTTGTGAGAATTAACTTTAGGGGAATTTATTTCCTTATTATTATCATCTTTTTTTTTTTTTTCTTTTTTGTTATATTTTTTTTAATTCATTTCTAATTATAAAGTATGTATAATAATTTCTTCTTTTTTTTTTTTTTTTTATTTTTTTAAACATTTTAATCACCATAAAAATATAAAAGAAATATATCTTAATATTTTTAAATAATAAAAAAAAAAAAAATGACGTAAATTAAATATCTTTAATTTTGGAATTCATACGTTTACTTAAAATTTTTTACAAAAACCAAAAAATATATTAAATTTTATTTCTTATTCTTAAAAAAAAAAAAAAAAAAAAAAAAAAACTATAATAAGAGTAACTATTTCATTATATATCATTAATACAAGCAATTTATGAGATAATTTCTTTTTTTCTATTTCCTTTAAAATTCAACTACGTAGTTTTTGTTATGTTTCTTAAAGTACTGCTAAGAAAATTTTGTATGTCAAAATGAAAAACAAATTAAAAAATATTTACATAAAAAAATCATTCAGAGATTATTGCCATAAAAATAATAAAAAATATATAAAAAAATAAATTTGCTTTCATCTTTTGCATTTTACAAAGTTATGATATTCATATATTTTCAAAAATATATATTGTAAATTAATTTATTTTTTTACATCCTTTTCAGCATCTAAGCTAGCTCTAAATTTTTGCAATTCTGATTCAACTTTCAAAATAAACTTATCATCATCGTCATCATCATCATCCCATCCTAAAGTAAAAAAATGAAATATTAGAAAATATAGACATATATACTAACACAATTATGATTTATTAATATATATTTTTATTATTATTTTATATAAATCTTTAATATAAACCTGCTGCTCCCCAATCTTCTTCCCAATTTTCAAGATCTGTGTCTACATTTAAAGCTACACTACCTATTTAAAAGAAATAAAAAAATTGATATATATTTACGGTAAAATAATAGTATTTTATATAGTTTGAAATTCATTAAAATATAATATTATTTTTTTAATTATTGCAATATATTAATTTCTATATTATTTAAGAAATGTTTAGTAATATATATTTATATATATTTAAATACCCATCTCCTCAAATTCTTCCAACTCGTCATCGGGTTCATCAAAAATGTATATGTTATCCTCATTTATTTCGTTTGATTTTGTATCATTCTTATTTTCTTTCAAATCACTTTTTAATTCATTTTGATTATCTTTTTCTGGAATATTTTTTTGCATTTGTGCAATTTTTTATGTTAAAAATAAAAATTAAATAAAATATAAATGCTTTTTTTCCTATTTTAAATAATATATTGTTTCCTATTTCATAAATGGAATATCATAATTTTTTTTCTCTTGTTTAAATTTTTCTATGCATTGATAATTGTTTTCCTATTTCAAAATAATTATATTTTTATCCTATAAATATTCGATTATCTAATAATGTTTTAAAATTTTATTTCAAGTAAATTTAAAAATTTTTTTTTTTTTAAATTCATACAAATTTTGTTTTGTTAAATTTTTTTAATTTTATTTTTATATCAGTAATGTATTTTAATTAAATTATTTTTTTTTAAATAATTTTTTTTTAAAAAATAAAATTAAAAATAGTTTATAATACTTTTATTTCTCTTTTTTAGTTGTAATACTGTGAAAGATAAAAAATGGCATTTTTATAAAAATATTTTTCTTTGCATTTTTTTTATAACATTTCATTCTTAAGAGTATATATATTTATATATATATATTTAAAGATTTATTAGTAATTTTTTATTTGAATTATAATTTTATTGATCATAAATTATGTATTATATATTTTCCTCCATGTAATGGAAACCTTAAAAAAAGAAAAATGTTAATTATTTTTTTGTTCTATTTTATATATTAAGCACGTTAGCATTTTTAAATATATAAAAAAAGAAAACACATAAAAATTCATTAAATATATTTTTATAAGGTTCTCCATATTTTAAATGTATTGAGGAATATTATATTTAAATCAGCAAATTCTTATTTTTTATAAATTAAATACACATACATTTTATTGTATGCAAAATTTTTTTTTAAAGTAATTTAATGTTATAAAACTTATTGTTGCAATTATTCACTTTTCAAATACATTTATGGTTCTTAAATATTATGTACTTCTTATAGATAAATTCAAATTTTTTTTTGTTCACGATTGATTATACATAATTTCCATTGCTCTTACGGTATAGATATAAGAAATGTAAGGTTTTTGTCAAAATATTTTTATCTATTAAGAATAAAAGATATTTTATAAAATACATCAATTTCGATTTACATCATTTTATTTCAAGTTTATATAAGCGTATCTTTAATTTTATAAAAAATAAAGAGCACTTTCTGTAATACTATAAAGCTTTTAAAATATTGTTAAAAAAAAAAAATATATATATAGAACAAAAATACAAAAAATGTTATAAAAAAGCCCAAACCAAAAATATGAGAAAAATAATAATACAAAAAAAATGGTATTAAAAAAAAAAAAATAAAAAAATAATAATAAATCATATGTTAAAATTCACATAATATATACAAATATATATTTGAGGAATATTATTTATATATAAAATAATCAATTTATCATTTTTTTAATTCTGAATCATTTAAATGTAATATTTAAACGTATCAAATTAATAAATTAATGTTATTAAGTCTATTCATATAAATGGAACTAAAAAATTGTAGTTGCTATTATTATATGATTTTAAAATAAAAAAAGAGAAACACTAAAATTTAATTTATTTAATTTTTTTTAACAAATGATGCCAAATTATTTAAATTATAAGGAAGTATTTTATTAAATGGAAAAAATAAACCAGAAAATCCATAAGATAAACCTAATTCATTTAAAGAGAGTCCATAAGAAAAGGGAACATTGTAGGTTATAGTTTTTGAACTAATTGTTTCTTTAGGTACATATATATTTTTTCCATTTACAGTACCAACTATACTTATAACTCTTGAATTTTCTAATCCTAAATCTAATTTAAAGCTTGACAAATATCCTGAAGCATTTTTTTGTACATTTGTAACTTTTACATGAGTTATTCTTCCAGATTCTGATTCTTTTGTTCTTGGATATATATTTTGACTTAAAGATAAAAAGTATAATGCTATTGAATCTGTATCCATATTAGACTTTCCTGAGCTTGCCAGAAAATCTCTCACTTTTCCTCTAGCATTAGAAAATGATGTAGTTGCCAATATTCTGTCTGCCGGCTTTTCTATTCCTTCACCTTCTATTCCTGAATCCTTCATACGTCTATATGGAACGTCACTTGCATCTCTTCGAAGAATATCTAATAATTTAGTTCTTTCGTCTTTTTGTAGGTCATCTTTTAGATTAGGTAATGAATTGGAGTTTTCCAAGGCATAAGCTAATGTTGCTGGAAATAATTCTTTTAAATCAATATCATTTCCGTTAAAATTAACTTTTAGTCCATCTTTGGATGTATGTATTACATCAATTAAGAATTTTGGAAGTGAACATATATGTGAGAAACTTTTATGTTTGATACCAGATCTACTATTATAATATCCAACTAAAAATGGTACTTGATAAGGAACTCTTTTTACTTCTGGGAAGTAAAAATTACCTAAAGGAATAGTTATATTTGAAAAAATAGCAGAAATTCCTAATGTGCTATTTACATTATTACCATTTCTTTCACCTTTAATTTGTAAACCATAAAGCGATGCATCATCAATATCTATTTTATTTAAAACATTTATTATTAATCCCACAATCATAAAACAGACTGATTCTGGTTTTAATGTCTCTCTTAAAACTTTTTCCGTATCTCTTGAATTAAATTTGTAAACACCAAATAATATTTCCATATCATTTACTAAATATCTAAAACTTTCAACATTCTTTTTTATTATCTGCCTAGTTTCATTCACACCAAATCTTTGTTGCTGAAGTTCTCCATCAGAACTAATATATAATTCATAATTAAATTTTCTTTTATAATCAATGTTTTCTCTCAAATTAAATGGTTTACTACCGGAAGGATTCCTTTTTGCAATTTGTTTTTCTAAGACTTTGGAAATTTTTTCATCACGCTCTTTTTTGTTTGTTTTAAAAGCTGCAATAGTGTAAAGGAAAAATGATATAATTAATAATTTATTCATTTCGTATACTTTTAAAAATTAAAATTTACAATTTTTTGTCTAATTATAATAAAATAACTTCAAACATATAATATGTGAATTTTTATCAAAATATAAAAATAAAAAAAAGAGAATAAAAAATAGACTTTAATAAAATAGGAAATATGGATAATAACATATAATAATATATAGAAATATGTTTGAAAAAAAATATAAGATGTAAAATAAAAAAAAAAAAAAAAATATATATATATATATATATAAATATATGTTATAAAATAAAAAAAAAATAAAAAAAATTATTCTACATTGAAAAAATTAATCTTTGTTTCTTTTATTTGATCAGGTAAAATATACTTGCTCTGCGAATTAAATTTTATATTCATATTATTTTTTCTTTTTCATGAACATATCAGAATTATAGTAATTATACCTCTTCGTAAATAATACTTTATAAAATTGATTACATAATAAAAAGAGTTTAACTAGTGATTTTGTAATCAAAATAAATTTGAAATTTTAATATATACAAGAAAAATATTTTAATTTTTCCTGAAGTTCATAACTTTTTTATTTAAAATACTCTAATAATTACAATGTACATACAAAAAAAATTATATTTATAAAATGTGCATATTAATATTTTTTTACACTTTATTTTCAAATAATATATTTCTAAGAATTATTTTGTCATACATAATAGCTAAAAAAAAAAATTATTTATATAGGATTAAATTTAATTAAAATATATTTTTATATTACCATGTCATGTTAATTTAACACAATAATATAAAAAGATATTTATTCATCTTTTTTTTTTTTTTCTTTATAAAAATTTTTAATTCTAGACATTATTATATTACTTGTTCATATAGTTTTATTGTCTTTTTATTAAAAATTAAGCTAATCTTAATTTTAATATGAGTGTGCATATTTAAATTTTTACTTTTATTTAAATAACATTGTTAAATTTTAAAAATAGTAATTTTTTTTACTTTTTTAAACTAATTCTCTTATGTAATTTAAAAGTTAGCATCTTAACATATTATTTATTATGCATGCACATAAATGTGGTAATTTGTGTATTTTTTGGTTGGACAACATGTATTTTTACTTATATAATACTAATTTTAACGGAAATTAAATAACCCTTTTTGATGAAAAAGCACAAAAATTTATATGTAAACAAAATTTTTCTTTATTCTAAAAAAAGTGTATCTTCATATATGTATTTTTTTGGTATATATTATTAAATTTTTTTAATTTTTATGGCAGTATATTTACAACATTATAAAATAATTGTATTAACTATATTTTATCCATTTTATGGAAAAAAATATTTCATAATTTAATTAGAATTATCTGCAAACACTTTAAAGATAATTATTCATTATTTTAAAAATTCCTGCAAATTAAAATTTTACTCTCATAAATATATATAAAAAAAAAGAGAAGAAAAGAAAGGTATATTAAAAGAATAATTTTTTTTGAGTTATATTTTTTTTTTAACGAATTTCTTTTTAGCATCAATTGGTAGTAAATATCTAAAAATATTTTAAAAATTTTGGACTTCATTATGAAATAGAAAAATATTTTCCTTCTTTAGTAAAAAATTGAGTATATTTTATAGTTTTTATATAATTACTTTATACATAAACTTAATTATATAGGAAGATTAATGTAAAATAATTGTTTCTAGTATTGTTCTGAATATTATATATCCATAGTTATATATTTTTTACTCTCAAAAAACCTTACTTATAAGGAATATTTATACGTAACAGATGAATTAAAAAAATGATATAAAAATTAATAGATAATTCAATTTTATTTGATCAAAAAAGTTTTCCTATATAGTGTTTGATTTATTATTTTTCAATTTCCTAATAAGATCATATAAATATTAAAAGAATTTACTACCTTACAATTAATTTTTAAATTTATAGAATCCTTTTAATAAACATAACATGAAAAAAAATATAGATAAAATATTTTACAATAACTGATAAAACACTTTTCCACATTTTTTTTAAATTAAAATAAGAAGTTTATTTCAAAATTTCGGGAACACAAAATGCATGTTCTAAGAAAAAATAAATATTTTTTATTTTTTTTTATTGTATTTTATTTAATATTTATTAAAACATCAGGAGAAATAAAAAACAAATCTGTATTTTAAATAAATTTTTATATAAATTTAAATTAGTTAAAAACACAAATTATTTTTTCATATATATATATATTCATATTCTATTTTTCGGTTTACATGAATAGGGAAGTATAAGGGGTTTTGAAAATGTTTTTTCTTTATAATATGCATCATCAAAAAAAAAAAAAAAAAAAAAAAAAAAAAAAGTAACGAAAAAAAATGTATATATATATATTTATAGGCGTTCATTAACAATTATATAATGATATAATANGTTTACATGAATAGGGAAGTATAAGGGGTTTTGAAAATGTTTTTTCTTTATAATATGCATCATCAAAAAAAAAAAAAAAAAAAAAAAAAAAAAGTAACGAAAAAAAATGTATATATATATATTTATAGGCGTTCATTAACAATTATATAATGATATAATATTTCATTTAATATTTTAAGAAACATCCTCTCTAAAAATAATAAAATTGTAAATTTTATAATTTTTTTTCATACATTTAATTTATACATAAATTATGAAATTTTGAGACATTCATAAATTATAAGAAAGGTAATATATTTATCAATTACATTTTTGATTATAGATAAAAATTTTAATTACATATTTTTTTACTTTTTTTTTATATATTATTTATATTAATATATATAAATTTCTTTAAGATATAAAAAATTAAATAATATTTATATTTATTTTTGTATATAAATTAATTTTCGTTCATATAAATAACATAATATATTTATTTTGGAAAAGTTATAAATTTAATATAATTATAACTATGAAAATTTTTTATTTTTTTTTATCGTAGTTAATTATTTTTAAAGAATGGAAACAACGTGTGATATAAAACTTTTTAAAAAATGGTCATATGAAGAGGTTAACATTGCTGATTTATCATTGGTAAAAAAAAAAAAAAAAAAAAAAAAAAAAAAAGTAAATAAATACATAAAAAGAAAATATATAATATATATATATATATATGTATATATTAAATTTTTTTTTTAGGTGGATTGCATAGCAGTATCTCAGAAAGCATGTGTTTATACCCCACATACAGCTGGTAGATATCAAAAAAAAAGATTCAGAAAAGCATTATGCCCTATAGTAGAAAGATTAGTAAATTCTATGATGATGCATGGAAGAAATAATGGAAAAAAATTAAAAGCAATAAGGATAGTTGCATATGCATTTGAAATAATTCATTTGATGACTGGAGAAAATCCTATACAAGTTTTCGTAAATGCAGTACAAAAAGGTGGTCCTAGAGAGGATTCTACAAGAATTGGTTCAGCTGGTGTTGTGAGAAGACAAGCTGTTGATGTATCTCCTTTAAGAAGAGTAAATCAAGCTATTTATTTAATTTGTACAGGTGCTAGAAATGCTGCTTTTAGAAATATTAAATCAATATCAGAGTGTTTAGCAGAAGAAATTATACATTGTGCCAATGAATCTTCTAGTTCTTATGCAATCAAAAAAAAAGACGAGATTGAAAGAGTTGCAAAGGCAAATCGTTAAAATTTTAAAATGTATGAAAGTTCCATTTTTTTTTTTTTTTTTTTTTTTTTTTTTTTTTATAAATACCATTTGAATCTAAAGAGTTAATAGAGAAATTTTTTATCTTTAAACCAATAAATAAATATATTTTTATTTATTGTAATTAAAATCTTTAATTTTTATTTAAGAAAAAAAAAAAAAAAAAAAAAGATATATATTTTGAAATTTTCATGATAATTAAATTTATATATAATTTATTTATTTTTTTTTTTTTTATGAGAAAACAAAACAAAAATAGAATAATTTTTAAAGGACTTTTAAAAAAAATAAAAAGCAAAAAATAATATATTTTAGAAATATAAGACAGATATACACTATTGACATTTGACGAAAAATAATTATTAAAGGTATGTAACTGTATATGCACATAGATTCTGTATGTCAAAATAAAAAAATATGAGAAGTAAAAAGTTGAAAATTAATATTAATTAAAGTATAAGAATATAAATGAATTTAAAAATATGGTTTTATTAAAAATTAAAATAATATCATAATATATTTTCCTAAAATAACCAAAAAATTTTAATTAATATTTTTTTTTTTTTTTTTTGTATTCATATGCATATAAATGAAATAAAAAAAAAAATGAGCATTGTATTAAAGTTAAAAGTATTTTTTGAAAAAAGAAAGAAGTTTTATATTTAGATATAAAATAATATAAATTAATATACATATAAATCCCCTTCACAAAAAAAATTAATAAAATATTTAGTAATGAAATAATTTTATATACCATATTTAAAAAAATGCATATTTCCATTTTTCTCTTAAAATTAGATAAAAAAATCTTTAAGTTTTTTTTTAAGTTCTTCATTTTTTTTTTTTTTCGTAGAATATTCTTTTCTTGTTGATTACAAACTTCATAAAAAATGCTACTTTTAGAAAGCACATTTGCTTCATTCCCACCAATAAAAATATCATTATTTTTTTTTTTAAGACCATTTTTAATATTGTATTTATTATTTGTTTTTTTATTTATATTAAAAATTTTAAAATTCAAACTGTCTTCTGAATTATTCTGTATATCAGAACATGCTATGCTTTTTTTTTTTTTTTTCTCATTTTTGAAATTATATATTTCTATATTTTTCATATTTTTCCTTTCCATAGAATTTTCAATATTAATTTCTTTTTTATTTTTTCTTTCGGATTGACAACCTTTTTCGTGAATAAATTTTTTTAATTCATTTGTTTTCATACTAAAACAGCAACCTTTTATATCATTTTTGGTATATGTTTCCTTGTGTTTTTTTCTTTTATTGCAAATTTCATTGTTTCCCTTTTTAAAAGAAACATCATCTGAGTAATTATTTTCTCCACATATATTATCTTTATTATATAAGTCACCGTTTTTATTTTTATTAGGTATATCAATATTACTTGGTTCTTTTAAATATGGATAATATATAGATGCATTATTATAATTTTCATTTACTCCATCTATTTTTTTTTCTATACAATTATCTTTTTTATTTTCCCCTCCTTTATTATCATTTCTTTTATTTTCATCTTCGTTAATAAAAATACATGCCTCATCTTCTATATCAATAAAATATTTTTTTGAAGTATTATCATTGCTAAGTTCGTTATCTTCTAAATTATCAAAAATAAATTTATTTTTATCTGCTTCAACTACTTGAAACTGCCTTTTCTTTCTTTTAATAAAATTAAAGTTTTCATTTTCTGAAGTACTAACATATTCATCTTCGCTCCTATTCGGTTTATTCTTTTTAAAATATTCATAATAATTATTATATTTATTTACGTTCCTTTTCATTTTAAGATATTCCTTTTTACTAAGCTCATAAAAATAATTTGGTTCATCTATATATTCATTTTCTTCTTCACATAAAGTATTATCATTATGTATTATTTTCTGTTTAATTTGATTCCTTTTTATAGGTTGTTCATGTAAAACTTTTTTATTTTTTTTATTTACACATTTATGTATTTCACTTGTATTCATGTCTTTTTCTTTTTTCTTTAATTCAGTAGCTCCATGATTTAACTCACTATTTTCAGTTTTTATAGTGCAAATATTTTCTTCTTTTACTATGTTATTGAAAAAAAAAAAATTTTCAGTTAATATATATTGTAAAATATTGAAAAACTTAGATAAAATATTCTTAGCACTGTTATTTATAAAAATAAATGTATAGTTAAATTTACGTATGTATTTTTTTAAAAACTTGAAAATATTTTTCATATAATTTAATAAATCCCTTTTAAGAATGTCCTTATAAAAAAGGCTTGGACTTACATAATTTTGAAAATTAATCATACTAAAATATTTATTCCTTGATAGTTTTTCTGAATAATTTTTAAACGTCAAATATTTGTATATGTTAAACTTTTCATATAATGAAAAATTTCCTAAATATCTTATGATAATAAAATAACAAAAAAAAAAATAAAGATCTCTTTTCTTAATATTGTCTACATTGTTATATTCTTTTTTCATATAACTATTTTTATAATACTTTTTTATAATTTTTATAAAAACCATGAACACTTTTAAAGGAGTATTAATTTCACATATTATTATAAGAGAAAAAAAATAAAAAAAATATTCATCTATATTGCATTTAATTAGTCCTAATATTGTTAACAGAAAATATATAAAAATATAATTTATTGTAACATATATTTCTGTATTTTTTTTATTATTCTGTGGAATTTTGACATTATAATCAATGAAGTTTTTTTTTCTAAATAAATATAGATCACTTAAAAATGTTCCATTAAATTTTATAAAAAATTCTAGAACATAAAAAATTAGAGAAAAAATAATATATATAACACATATTAAGTATGTAAATGTGTTATACTTTTCTTTTTCATTATTTGTTTCTAATATACTTGATTTAATAGATGAAAAATCTTTTTTAACTCCTAAGTATTTATTATTATAAAAATTTAACACAAAATATAATAATAAGTAATTTAACAATAGTATATTAAATATAATATAAATAATATACCCATGTATATATTGTTTTGAAACTTTTTCTTTTATATTAATAATTTTATTTACTGTATTTTTTATCATTTTAGATATTTATTTTTTCTTTTTAAAATTTCATTGATATTTAATAATTTAAAGTATAAAAATATATATATTTAAAAAAAAAAAAATTGCATATTCTCCGTAATTGGAAAGTTTAAATTTACTTTTTTTTTTTTTTAATAAAAAAATAAAATCTTTTTTTATTCAAATTGTTAAGTAATTAAAAAAAAAAAAAAGAAAAATAAATGAATACAATTTTGGTATTTTAAAAAAAATAAATTAAAAGGAAATATAAAAAAAGAAAAGTGTACATATCATTTGATAATACAAAGAGTAAAAAGTGAAATAAGAAAAAGAAAAAAAAAAAAACTAATAAAAAAAAAGAATTAAAACGAAAATAAAAAAAAAAATTTTAAATATATGAATTTTTTATTTATTCTTCTTTATTTAAAATAAATATATATTTATATTATTAATAGAATAAAAAAAATATATGTGTCTCTTCTTATATTTTAATTTTTATTTTACTACATAATTTTTATATTTTTAAAATTAAATCCATCCTTCCCTGTAACATTAAAAGTAATGTATCCTTCCTTTTTAGCTGAAACACAATTATTTATATCGTCATCAATAAATATAATCTCATCAAAATTTACAAAAAACTCTAATCTAATCTGTGTAAAAAGAAGTTTAGAGAAAATTAAAAGAAGTTTTTTTTTTTTTTTTTGCTTTATATATATATGTATATATATATATATATATATATATATATTAATATTATTATCTTCTTACCTTTTCCAAATGAAAAGATTTATCATTAGTCATGGGTTTTTCTAATTGCAATGCTCTGTATTTTTCAGGATCTTTATAAAAACTATATATAAATATATATAATTTATTTTTTTAAATATTTCATCAATATATATTTTATTGTAATTTTTTTTTTTTTTTTTTAATTACTATGGATAATATGCATAGACTTTTTCTATTTTTGTATCACACTTGCTTTTTTTTAAACAATGATGAACTAATTCTTCACCCGCAATTAAATTAGGAGAACTTCTTTTACTATATCTAATAGCTTCTTCGTCTAAAATAATTAATAATCAATTAATATAATGAAATAAAATAAATATTCAAGTAGATAATTTCTTATATAAGAAATTATATATTTTTTAAACCAGAAAAGGTAGCAACAGTTATTTTAATATTATTTAAGCATAATGCTTTAGAAAATATTTTAAAATCATTTGTTACAGATAATCCAATATTATCTACATCATTTAACTTATCAATATATCCACCTTTAAAAAAAAAAAAAATTTATATGTTTGAATCTTAAAGTATATAACTCATAACTTAAAAATATTTATTAACCTGAATGACTACCAATTATAGTAAGATCAAAATCAAAAACAACCATTTTGATATTTATCTCTTTTAACAATTGTACAAAACCATTAATACCTTTTAAAAAAAAAAAAAAAAAAAAATATAATTAAAAATTTAAGCATATTAAATATCTTTACATATTCAAACTATTTTATGTATTATATACACACACACACACATATATATATATATATATATTTATACTTTTGCTTACTTTCATTTGTATTCTTGTAATCAAAATTTTGTATATAATTTTTTATAGCATCAATTTTCCCAGAGTTTAAATTATTTTGTGTCGGCATTTTAAATCATAAAAATTTTGATAATAGTGTAAAAAGAAAAAAAAAACAAAAAAAAAATAAATTATAAATATATAAAAATATTCTTAATAAATACATAGAATATTTTTTTTTTTTTTTTTATCTCATATGAAAAATTATTTGAAGTTATATAGTGATAACTATTTCTTAGTAAATAGAAGCTACATTTATTTATAATTTTTTTTTTTTTTTTTTTTTCTTTTTGTTATTGTTATGATAATATATATTTTAAATAATAAAATATTAGTTCATTATAATACCTAAAATATTTCCTTTTTCTTTATCTAATAATTTATCTTTTAAAAAAAAAAAAAAAAATAATGAATACATATTTTTTTGTTCTGATTTTTTAAAATGCACATTTATATGAAATAATTTAATTATATTTCAAGTTTATCAAGTAAATTTTTATAATTTAATTTCAAGAAAATTATTAAATAATTATTGTATATATATATATATATATATATTTTGCTTCTAAATAGTTTTCTATTATTTTTTTATATTTATAATTTAAACTTATATATTTTTCTTAATGTTTTAATATTAATTAAAAACATATTTAAAAGGTTGATACTTAATTTATTATAGTTTTTGTAAATATTTTATTATTTTTTTCTCTTAAATAATATTAAGAAATTTATCAACATAAACAATATCATGATATTTTCCTTGAAAAATTTAATAAAAAAAAAAATGTATTAAATTTTATAACTTTATAAAATATTAAACAGATGCAAATAATACAAAACATATGCATAAACATATATATATATATATATAAAACAATATACATAAAATGAGTATATCTAAAAAATTTTATTAATATATTTATAAATATGATTAATATGCATATTAAATATACGGAAATATTTTTATAAAACACAGCTTTTTTTTTTAATTAAACTATAATAATATTTAAATTTTATAATAACACTTATTATTGTAATTCCTTTTTTTTTTTTTTTTTAACATTATAATTTGTGTTTTTTCTTTATATTATTTACGTAATTCTTTTAGAATTTCCATGTGGTTGTAACTATAAATTAATATATCTTTTTATTTCTTGTATATCTACAAAAGAAAAATTTAAGTTCTAATAATACTACTAGAAGTATTCATGCATTTTTTTTTAATGCTTTTATTTTTTTTCGTTGAAAATTTTCATATTGTTTTGGATATTTTTGCATTTTTTTAGATTTCAATAATCTCTTTTCTTTTTTGTTTAAAATAGTTTGCTTCTTTATATTTAAATAATTTTGTTGTTTTTTATGTTTAGAAATTTCTTTTGGCGTTTTATCAAGTAAAAATGTAAAAGCCAAATGACCTAAATGTAAATTTTTTGCATTGAATATATTTCTTATATTTTTACTTATTGAATAATAGGAAGTTATAGTACATAAAAATGCACTTGTTGATTTTTCAATTAGCAATTTATCTGATTTAACTATAGATTGAAAATGATTTTGTAAAAAGTTTAGAATATCCTTTCCAACTATTTTTAGAAATGAAGGAATATAAATATTTTTAAATTGATTGATTAATGCATTTCCAATGAGAATTTTTAACTGAATCTTTTTTTTTTTAAGAACATTAAGAAATTCTTTTTCGGAGTTTAATAAAAATAAATAAGAAGATCCTTCATTATTTAATCTTGCCGTTCTTCCAACTTTATGTATATATTCTTCTAATATTTGAGGGGCATCATATTGTATAACAACATTTAATGAATTAAAATTTACACCTCTTGAAACTATATCTGTGCATAATAAAATAGAATTTTGATTCTTCGAAAAATCCATAAAGTTCCCCAGTCTGTCTTCTTTTGATAAATTTCCGTGTAATATATATATATTCACATTTTCAAATAAATATATTCTTTTATGTTTGTCTGCATTAATATTATAAAATTGTTGCTCTTGTTCTTCATGTATATCTTCTATATTTATATTTTTATATGATAATACCAAATTATTTTGTTTTTCTTTACAACTATTTATATAATTTTGTTCTAAATGTTTTCTCAGTAATTTTTCATCTTCCTTTTCTAATACAGGAGTAATTCCTTCATTCAATCTTTTATTTACTTCTATATTTTTTTTATCCACATCAGTAGGCCAATATAAATTTTTTAAAAGAATTTGAAAATATTCTACACTATGATGATTTGATAAAAATACAACTGGTTTTTTCTTTTTCTTTATACAATCTAATAGCATATATAATAAACATACAAATTTTTGCTTTAAATCTATTAATATACAATACTGTTTTAGTTGTTCTGGTAATTCATAATTGCTATTTTCTATATCATCGTTAATTGAAAAATTAGTTGGAACATTCTTTTTTTCTATCCAAATTGTATTATTAGTTAAACAATAGCTAGCTAAACTTTTGATTGCATGATTTAATGTTGCTGAAATAAAAATCATCTGAAAATTACTTCTAATATTTTTATTTTTTTCTTTCATTTTATTAACTTCTTCTGATTTTAATTTTTTAATTAAATCATAAATCATTTTTATCTTATCTTGAGTACCTAAAAAAATTATTTTATCTGCTTCATCTAAAATTACAGTTTTTAAATAAGTTAGTTTTAATGATTTCGTGTGTTCTAAATGATCTAGTAATCTTCCAGGTGTGCATGTTAAGATAGATATTCCTTTTCTTATTCTGTTTTTTTCTGATTTTTTTTTTTCTCCGCCTGTTATGCACGATACAACTATATATGGATATGGTTTTGTTAAATTAAAAAATAAATTATTTATTTGTATTGCTAATTCTCTAGTTGGTGATAATACCATAATAAATATTCCCATTTCTCTTGTTATTTTTATTTCTTCTTTCATATTTAAAATTTTTTGTATTGATGGTATAGCATAACATAATGTTTTACCTGAACCGGTCATAGACTTTAGAAAAACATCATTTTCTTTAAATATTAAAGGTATACTCATTTTTTGAATTTTTGTTGTTTTAATAAAGTTGTTTTTTTCCAAATTATTTATTAAACTTTCACTTAAAACACTTTTTAAATCAGAAAATTTTCCATCAAATATGTTTTCATCTTTTATTTTCATATGTTCTCTCTCTTTAGTTAACTCTAAAATATCATTGCTTTTTGGTAATTCTAAAATTCTATTCTTGTTTTCTTTATCATCTAAAAATTTCTCTTTATCTTTATAAATTTCTTCATTATTTTTTAATAACTCAGTAGTAGGAATATTGTTTTTATTGTTATTTTTCTTTTTCTCTTTACTTTTTTTATTTTTTATTAATAACTTATCAGAATCTTTCACGTTTTCTGTATTATTTTTTAATAAACCAAGAATATCAATGTCATTATTTTTCTTATTTTTCCGCTCAATCTTATTATTTCTATTATATTTTTTAATACTTTTATTTTTTATAGAATGTTTTGAATATACTTTTTCTTTGATAATTTTCTTTTTTTTTTTTAAAAATGTTTTTTTATGATATTTTCCCATTAACATATTTCTTTTAGAAATTTTTCTTTTTGTATTAAACTTTTTCATTATATTAAAATATTATGATAAATTAATTAGAAAGTAAAATTTATAAAATTATAAGAAATTTATTAAAGATTAATATAAAAAACAAAACATTTAGAAAAGAAAAAATCCGTTTTACTTATAAGAATCACTTTTACAATGAATACAAACACATATATATATATATATATATATATCTTCTTAATTACAAAATTAATAAAAATAAAAACAAATATTTCATCTAATTTCACAATTTACTTTGTTATTTTATATATCTAACATATTATTCAAATGATTAAAAAATGAAGTAGATAAATTAATAAAATGATACATTATTAAAACAAATAAAAAAATCTTCATACAAAATATTATAGTTGATATTAATCATTAAAATATATTAAATTTTATAAATCAAATTAACATTTATAAAATATAAAAAATAGATATAAAAATATTTCATATTATTTTTCATATAAGAGTACATTAATTATAAACGCAAATCATAAAAAAGAAAAATAAAAAAATTGAAAATA
>NW_021628219.1:330485-335694 GCF_900005855.1 Plasmodium gallinaceum | reverse complement strand
ACTTTTTTTTTTTTTCTTTTCTCTGAAATATTGTATTGTTTTAATTTTTTTAATATATATTCTTTTAATTTTCCTTTCAAAAAAAGTACGTAATGAATTTTTTTTTTTATACGAAAATAAACAAAGACAATATTAATTTTGAGAGCTTAAAAAATGATGAAATAATATTAAATATTTATTTAGATGATATAAGTTATTATAGTGGTGATGTTTTTAAAGCAATATTTGAATTAAAGGGGCCAAATAAATACATTGGAAATATTAAGTTAGATTATATTGTTATATATTTATATGGTGTTTATATATTTAATAAAGAGGTTATAAATGTTTGTGACGAATTAATAAAAAAACAAGATAATATTAATTTACCTTTTTATAATGAAAATGATTTAAAAGAGCAAAGATTTTTAATTTTCTACACTAATTCTATAATTTTATGTAGTGATATAAAATTTGAAAAGCCTAATGATACATCATATTATATTTTAGAATGTATTCTTCCTTCATTTATTCCACCCTCATATAATGGGAAAAATGTAAAATTTAAATATTATTTGTACGTTCATTCAGTTAAGAGATTATATAAAAATAGAAAAGATTTTATTACAAAAGATTATAAAGCATGTTTTCCTATAAATATATTAAATTCAAAATATATTAATTCTCCTTTTTTAAATATTTTATCATTTCCTATAAAACCTTTTAACTTAAAAATGGATAATAAAAAAAAGTCTAATTATTTTTTTCATAATTTCCATATTAAAATTAAAGATGTAAATAGTAAATGTACAAGTAATATTCCTAAAGTTATTTTTAATAGTACTTGTATTCCTTCATATATTTATAATAATACAAAAAAATCCAACTTAGAGAATCTTTTGTGCATTTATAACATTTATTCTTTAAGAAAAGAAGATTCATATTTATATTTATTAAACTATTTTGTTAATAACTATAACTATTTTTATTTTATGCATTTATTTTTTTATTTTATATATCACTATAATTATTATGTTAATAATATTAAGACAACGGAATTATTTAAAAATATCAAATTTGACTCCTTTTTAAAAATTCTACAAAATTATAACTATGTTATTAAAAATAAAAATCCAATAAAAATTAAGTTAAATAGACAAAAAATTAGTATGAAGCAAATAGTTAATCAACCAAAACACAAAAAATTCTCAAAATTTTCATCAATAGAAAGATGTATAACTAAAAATAATCACGAAATTTGTTATTCAAATGATGATATGATCATTACAAGTAAAAATAAATTTCATAATGCTCTTAGCATACCAAATGTTAAATTAAAAAAAACTGATTTCTCAAATACTAATATAATTTACAACAAAGATAATTATAAAAGTAACTATGTAAATAAAAATGAAGAAAATTATAATAAAGAAAATAGTTTAAATAAGAGCATAAATAATAAAAGTATAAATGAAGATAAAGATAAAAATAAAAGAAAAAATGAAAATAATTTTAATAATCCCATTGATAATTTTATTTTTTATGACGACAATGATTTATATGATTTCTACTTTTGTGAATATGATAATTTTGTATTTAATGACATTATATACACCCCTGTTAAATGGTATGACAATTTAGTTTTTGATAATTCAGAAAATTCTTCATATCCTCAAAATTATTATATGGAAGATAATAAAAATAACACTACTAATATAAATTATGAAAGTCCTTCAGATTTTAAAAGTGAAAATAAAAATTCTTATAGTTCAGAAGAAGAAACATATGACGAATTAAATTATAATCAAAGTTATAATAAGAAAAATAAAGATAAAAATAGTCATAATAAATTTAATGAAAAACAAACAATTGACAATCTGAATAAGGAAAAAGAAAAAAAATTAACTGAAATTCATCTAATTGATAATAAAAAAACAAACTTTAATAAAACAAAGAATAATAAAGTTTTAGAAAATAATTTTATAAAATATGATAAGGATTTTGAAAAAATAAATACCATAATAAAATTTATGATTGATTGTGATATGTTTAAATATATAAATACGAAAAAAATGAAATCAACTAATTTGCAAGATGAACCAATGGATACTTCAAATAATAAGAAGGAAGAAGATAAAATTTTTAATAATGTATGTAGAAATGTGTATCGAATAAATTCTGGAAATATGAATATTTGTTATATTACTTTAACTGATGCAAATAATAATAAAATAGCTAATACATTTACTTATAATAGTATTATAAATATAAATATTGATTTTAGAAATGCAGAGATATCCACTATGCATGTTGATGCTACCTTACAAAGATATGAAAAAGTAAAATTGAAAAAAAAACTATTAAATATAGCAAAAAAAAACTTATATGATGAAAATAGCGTATTAGAAGAGGGTTATTCATCATTTAATTCAGATGAATCATCATATAATGTTGTTTCAAGTTATAAAACGATAATACAACAAAGTGTTTGCACATTATATTGTTCTGAAAAAAATATAAGCATTATATTAAATGATGAAGTCATACCTACATTTAGAAATGATCTTATAAAAATTGATTATTTCATTGATATAGATTTTTATTGTTTTAATAATGATGCATTTTCATTAACTCCTATTTCTCTATATAAAGAATTTGAAAATATTTATAATTTAAAATTTCGTATTCCTATATACATAGTAGAAAAAACACATGAAATATACGAAAATTATTCCAATTTCGATGACTCTGTAAGTGAAATTAAATTAGACCAACATAAGTTTTTTTTAAAAAATAATTATAAATTTACTTATATGGACAAAAAACATTTTATAAAAAGTGTAACAATGTAATCATACTATATTATAAAAAAAAAAAAATAAATTTCCAATAACATCTACTTATATAAGTAGAATCTATATATATGCTCAGTAATTATATTTGTTTTCTTTTATTTTTTTGTTAAATTTTTTAATTTTAACTTTTTTGTGTATTTACAAAATACTAGCTAAATAAATTAGTTCTAAGTTTCATGAAAAACTATTGAGCAAATTAATAAGTATTAAAAAAAAAAAAAAAAAAAACTTATGTACATTTTTGAATAGCATTTTTCTTTTTTTCTTTTTTTTTTTTTTCTAAAAGTTTTATAAACACATAAGATAAAAAAAGTGTACAGTTAATATTGTTAAATTTATTTGGGTACACATTTATGCAATTGTAACATATTTAAATATTTTTGTCTACTTTTTTTTAAAAATATAGAAATATTATATATATATATATAGAATCTTATTATTTTAACATTTTTTTTTTATAAATTCCCTATTTTATATTATTATAATGTTTTTAATTTTTAATAGTTATTGATTTTGCATCCATGCATATATATATCCATAATATAATTTCTAATTTGCAAAAAGTGCAAAAAGAAAAAAATATAAATTAAAAAAGTTAAATAAATGAAAAATGTGTAAAAAAAAAAAAAAAAAATAAATAAAATAAAATAAAACATTAAACATAAGAAATATATGACTATATAATAATACAACTGTTTTTAAAAAGAAAGTGTTTAATAAAATATGTCTATATAATATTAATAATATAATTTACACATGTATTATATCTTATTTTATTATTTAAAAAATTTTATAAAATTTTACCATTATTAATTTATTTTTTTTTTTTTTATTACTATTTTAATTTTTTTATAAAATAACATTATATTATTTTTATGCATAAACTTTAATGAAAAACATTATGCTAAATTTGCATGTACTATGTTTTTCTATATATTATTATTATCATTATTTTTTTATTTTTTATCTTACTTTTTTATTAATATATCAATAATTAATGAAAAATAGTTATGTTTACGTGTGTTTATATTATTTAAATTTTTCATTTTTTTTTTTTTTTTTTTTTTTTTTTTTTCTATTTATACAAAATATAATATTTTTTTCTCATAATTAATAAGTTTATTCAGTAACATAACATACTGGATGATATTTACTTGATTCTTGTCTAAAAAAATTTATTTGACTTGTATTTCCTTCAGTAACATCTTTAGTTATATTAAAATATATATCATCTATTTTGGTTTCTGTACTTTCTTCATTTATACTTTTAAAAACATCATTATTTTCAGTATATTGGCTTATATTATCATAATAATAAAATCCATACATACATTCATTCATAAATATTTGTATAACTTGTCCTTGTCTTATATGTTTATTATTAACAATTTCTGTATATATGCATAAGTTGCATTTTATTTTAGCTTCATAATCTTCAATATTTTCACATTTAAATTCTACATTTTTCAATATACTTTTTGCATAATTTCTATATTTTTCTATATATCTTAGTTTTTCTTCCATTTCTTTATTTTTATTTTTTTCTTCCTTTTTCTTAATATCATCTAAATTTGTTATATTCTTATTTTCACTACTTTTCTCATTTGATTCTACAGATTCATTTAACATATTAAGTTCTCTTGATAACAATTTTTCTATAGTAGCTTTATACATACTTACATCAGCTTCAGGAACATAAAAAGTTTGTTTTAATTCAAGATTTCTTTTATCATAAAACACACATTTAGATATTTTAGATTTACATGCTACCAAGTTAAGGGCGAAGAAAAAAACACCAATAAAAATGTAATATTTTAACATCTTCACTAAATAATTCAAAGTAATAAAAAAATAAATAAATTTATATATGTGTATATATATATATATATCGAAATATATATATTTCCTTAAAAATATTAAAAAAAAAAAAAAGGAATTAATTCAGCCTGTAAATTAAAAAAGGGAAAATATGAAAACACTTTTTATAGAGTATTATTAGAGAAAGATATATATACATATATATATATATTATGCAATATTTAAAAAAAAAAAAAATAATAAAATAAAATATCAAAAATAAATATAAAACAAAATATACATTAAATAATAAAGATAAGCAATCATATAAAAAAGATTTTCATCAAATATACATATCCCAGAATTAGTATAACGTAAATTAAAGAAAAAAAAATTGAAGAACATATATATACAGAGAGTAAAAAACAAAATGTAATAAAAAAATAAAGGGAAAAATAAAAAAAAATAAAAACAATCAAATATTATGCTTAATTATAATAAACAAAGTTTAATATGTACTAAAATATGAATAAAAAACTTTATATATATGTATTTTTTTTTTTTTTTTTTTTTTTTAA
>NW_021628219.1:315414-329485 GCF_900005855.1 Plasmodium gallinaceum | reverse complement strand
AAAAATTTTTAAATTAAAAAAAAAAAAAAAAAAAAAAAAAAAAAAATAATATAAAATAAATTTAACAAAAAATTTATTATTTCATTATTCAAAATTTTCTAAGAGATATGTAAATATATGTATTCAAATTTTCTTATTTTTTTTTTTAAATAAACAAATATATATAAGTAGGTGCATAAGAAATATTTGTATTTCAAATCTTAAAAAAATAAAAATAATATCTTGCATATATTTTAGTAGCAAAATTATTTTTCTTTTATTTTTTTTATTCAGATTTTAAAAAAAATTACAAATAAAATTAGTATTTCATAATATAAGGTTGCATTTACATTTAAGAATTTTGAAAAATATTCTTCAAAATAATAAGGAATAGATGCATATTAAGCAACATTTTAACTTTAATATAATGTCATCTTTTTAAAATATATTTTTTATAATATATATTTATATGAAGATAAAAAAAAAAAAAAAAAAAAAAATTAAACAGATGAATTTTATATGTAAAACAAAAAAGATATACAATTTTTAATTATATTTAAAATATATTAGAGAACAAATATATACCTTTTAGCTAAAAATAAAAATGAATTATTTAAAATGATTAATATTTCGATACAACTGATACATTTCCAGCTTAATTAATATTTTAATAGGTTTCTTATGGAAATATTTTTTATAATAATAAATTTATTTAAAAAATTGTCTTGATATTTTTTAGAAAATGTATGTTTATTTTATTTCAAAAAAAAAAAAAAAAAAAAAAATTATTTATATAATAACTAAAAATCAATATTCTAAAATATTATTTGAAAAAACACAGAAAAAAAAAAAAAAAATTATAAAATAATATGAAAAACAATATATAAATATATATATGCTAATTATAAATAGACTACAGAAATAAAAAATATCTTAAGAAAAAAAAAATAAAATAATTAACTAAATGTGATAATATTAATTAAAAATCTTTTTTTTTTTTCTTAAATTCATCACATAAATAACATAATTGTGAACATGAAAAATGGTGATGGTGTTCACATTTATTAATATAAATAGTATCATTAGAAGAATAATATTTTTCATTATTTGTTTCTTCCTTTTTTGGATTATTATTATTATTATTATTATTATTATTATTATTATTTGTATTTAAATGGATATTAAAACAATGTTTATGCTTCATATCAAAATTTATTACCATTCCTTTTTTCTTTTCATATGTGTAATCTTTAATTTGCTGTCTAATTTTATTTTGAGTTATTTTATAATTCCCATTGAAAAAGGTATATATATCATTCATATTTTTTAATACTTCAATTAATGGTAGTTTAATTATTTTTATGTTAAATTTTTTATATATAAATAATAATCTTTTACATATTTTATGCGTATGACTATATGAATATATATTAATTACGAACAATATAATTTGTTCAAATAAATAACTAAAAAACAACACTTTGTAATTTTCATTCATTACTATTCCACTTATACTAATATAATTTTTCAGACATTCATTAATGATATTAAAAATTATATATTTATTAATATTCTCGTTAGCTAACTTATTTTTTTTTAAAACAAAAGTTAACATATAAATGTATAAAAAAATTGAATTGTATTCTTCTATGCTATATATCCAATAAGAGTTAATTAAATCATAATTTTTTTTTATTAAATAATCTTTCAAGTCATTTTCAACCATATCTCTTTCTTTAATTTTATCACAACTTGGAAATTTTTTTTTTTTAAAAGTTCCTATATCAATGCATTTATTTGAATTTCTTTTATAAACATTTTTATCATATATAGTCTCATAAGAATTATTTTGTAGTTTATTTATTTCATATTTTTTTGCAAATATACTTTCCTTTTTTTCTTTTTGCTCATTTTCTTTTTCCACACTTTTTTTATATTTATTTACAAAATAATCATAAAAAAATTTTACCTCCTTTTTATAATTTAAATCTTTTAATAACTCTTTTAAAAATGATTCTTTCTGAATTGTATACTTTGGTTTATCTTCTCCCTTTTTAAAAAATAACTTCCTTATTTGTTTTTTAAAAGGCATAGAATAATAATTATATACATCAATTTTATCGGAAAAATTAATATAATATACATCATCATAATTAATATTTTTTAAAAATTTCCACTTATTTATATTATTAAAAGTATCATAAATTTTTAAAATATTAATTTTTATTACCTTTAAGCACAACTCTATTATTTTTAAAAAGTTACCATGTTTCTCATAAATATATAATATTACGTTAATATTATTATATTTCTTATATAGATTTATATAATCTTCTGTATTTATATTTTTAACACATTTATATACCTTTTCTTTCTCACATCTGCAAAGAATATCTAAATAATTATAAAATATTTTCTTATATAAATATCTTTTTATTATTACTGGTAAATCTACTTTATATAGTAACAAAAAATATACCCTCTTTTCTACTTTATCTGAAAAATTATTTGAATGAATTAAACTGTTGATAAAAAATTTACAAATTTTAAGTAATTTAATACTAATTTTAGTACATGTCTTATTTTTTTCTTTCAATGAATTTACATTTTTTGGTTTATATTCATTTTTACTAAATTCATTATATATTTCTTCGTTAAAGTTTTTCATATCTTCATATGTCAAATCATTTAATTTTGTTTTCTTTATTTTTTTTATAATATTTTTATTCACACTGTTATTATTTGGATTTTTTTTAAAATCATTATCATCATTATCATCATTATTATCATTATCATCTTCTTTATTATTTTTATAATTACCACTTTTTTTAAAATCAAAAAAATTTTTTTTATAAGAATTTATTTTATCACTGTCGTTATTAAATATTTCTTTTTTTTTCTCCATAAAATTTTCCTTTTTGTTGTTTAATTTTTTCTCAAGGAATCTTCTAATATTATTATGAAAAGTAAAATAATTATTCAAAATATAACGAATAAATAAATCATTAAATATGTTGATATGCTTCAATAAATCAGTATAAAAAAGATACCCATATATTTTTTTTTTTAAGTTTTTTTCTTTAAAATAATAAAATATTTTATAATAGATATATTCATGTAAATTAGTTACATTATTATTCTTATAATAATCAAATAATATATTATAATAATGAAAATAATCTAGTATAATGCAATATATATTTATATATTTATTATTACAACTAAAAAATAAAATATACTTTAGTAAGTTTTCAATCTCCTTTTTCTTTATTTTATTTTCTCTTCTTAATCTTTTATTTTCGCATAACAGTAATAATTTTTTAACATATAATAATAAAATATATCTTAAATTATTTTTGCAAAATTTTATTGTAAATAAATTATTATTACTCATATTATTATTATTATTATTATTATTATTATTATTATTATTATTATTATTATTATTATTATTATTATTATTACTCTTCTTCTCCTTCTTCTTCTCATTCTTCTCCTTCTTCTTCTCATTCTTCTCCTTCTTCTTCTTCTTATTATTATTATTATGTTTTTCCTTTATCTTCTTTTTTGCTCTTATATTATTTATATTGTTAAAAGAAGAATAATTTTTTAATTCATTATTTTTAAATATGCTACTATTATATGTGGTACTATTATCCTTATATATATCTTCATCATCTCTATTTTTTTTATTGACATTTATTTTTTTATCTTTATTATCTATATGATTATTAGTATTTCTTTTATAATCATCACACATATTTAATATATTCTTTATATCAAAGAAAAAAACTGTTTTCATGATGTAATTTATTATGTTATAATAAAATAAATCACTATCTATAAAATATAACTCAACTCTTTTTTTTTTTATAAATATATTTTTCCTTTTTAATCCGAAAGTTTGAAAAAAAAATTCTATATTACTATTTGATCTATAAATTAAAAGTTGATTACGATAATTTTTATACATTTTAAAATAAGCCTTTTTTGTCTTTCTTAAAAGAGTTACTTGAAAAAGAAAATTAATAAAAAATATATTTAATGAATATTGAAAAAATAAATTATTAGAAAAAATAAAAAACAGTATTAACATGTAAGTTATACTATTTATCGTTTTGTAAATATGTTTTTTAATGAAAAATATTTGTAACATAATCCATCTAATTAAATCAGTAGTTTTATCGTTTTGGATTATGTTTATTTTAGAATTCATAAAATAGGACATCTTTATTGAAAAATTATTTATTTCATAAAAATGAAAACAATTATTAATACCATACAAAATTTCTTCATAAATTCTATCGGATATATTCTCTTCTAATTTTTCTTTTAAAATTTGTTTTAAATTGTTCTTGTAATTTATTAAAGTTATAACTAAATGTATATAAAATTCACAAATGTTTTCAACTAACTTATTTATAATATCATAATTATTGATAAAATTATAATAAAAAAACAAATTATTTATTAAAAAAAAAGATTCTGATAAAGATATTTGTAATAATAAAAATAATCCATTTTTGTCTAAATTAATATCTTTAAAATTAATTGTTTCAAAAATACTTTTTTCTTCATTATCTGTATTTCTTATTTCATCAATTACATTTATATGTTCCTTTTCTTTTTTTGTATTTATATTTTCTGTGCATAAATTTTCATTTTCATAACATTTTCTGATCTCTTTATTTAAAATTATTTCATCATTGTTTAATTTTTCTAAATAATTTGTTTTTTTTTTTTCTTTTTTATATATATATGTTTCTCCTTTTTTAAAATCAACATCAATTATCTTCTTTTTAATTTGAAATGAATTATTTTGTAACATAACACTTAAAAAATTTCTTTCTTTTGTAGAATTTAAATATTTTTTATCATATCTATTACATAAATAATTAATAATTGATATAATGTTTTTATTTAAATTGCAGTAATCCCCTCTCTCAAAAAAAAAATGAGAATATATAAAAAAGATATTATCATAATTAGATAAATTATTGAAAACAAAATTCTCATAAATATTTTTATATTTATCTTTTAAAATAAGTGTATTTTCTTTTCTGATAGAATATCTATTCATATTAATTGAAAATGGTAGTTTAAATATAATACAATATAAGTAATCAAAAAAAAAGTGAGTTTGATAAAAATTTTTAAATAAGTAGGAGGGAATATATATAGGATAATTCTCATTTTTTAAATTGTTTAATTTACAAAAGTTAAAAAAAAATATATTTTTTTTTCTAATTATATAAGATGTAAAGAATTCTGATATGGTTATTTTATCTTCATTATGTTTATTAAATAAAAAGGAACATATATGTAACGGTAATAGTGAAATTATATTTTCAATTTTTTTTTCTAAATCGATATTTTCAAAAATTTTACAAAACTTATTTATTAAACATATAAAAGAATATATTTTTCTAATTTTTTTTATACGTTTCTTTATATTTATATATTTATAAGCAAAGTAATTATCAAAATTCATGAAAGATCTTTTTACATTCTTCTGTACAAATAATTTTTCATTCTCTAACCTAATTTTATTTACTTTGTTAAATTTCATTGAAAATATAAATCTATTTAAATATGCTTCATTCAAAATAATTTTTTTCTTATTACGATTATTTCTATCATTTTTACTGTTATTTATAAAATTATAAAAAAATAAAAACAAATCATAATTTTTATCGTCATATAAGCAAAATATTCTATAAAATCGTTTAAAATAACCAATTAAATTATATATTAATGTATAATCGTTAAAATATATTTTTTTATTTATAATATATGGTTCGCTTGCATAAAAATATATGTTTTCTAAATTATAAACTTTAAATAATTTAAAAATGTATTCATATAAATTTATATTAAATTTAATACTTAATTCTAAACTTAAACTACATAATTTTAGTAATTCTTCTACACAAGTATTATCCACAACTTTTTTATTTATATAACATTTTTCAGAATCTAAAATTTTTCTAGTAATTTTTTGATTCCTTAAAAAGGAATTTTTACTAGATTCCTTTTCATTGGAAGAAACAGATGTATGATGTGATGAGCAGTTATATTGATCATTTAAATTAGAAGAAAGAGAAAAGTTAGAACAAGATGATGATGATGATATACAAGAAAATGTTGAAGAATGATTAGATAAAGATGAAGATGAAGATGATGTAGATATAGACGAAAAATTATTCTTTGATATAGGTTCTAATAAATTGTTTGATTCAATATTACACGAAAATGATGAAATGTTTTGATGTTTTTCTAAATTAGAATTCTCCTTTAAATGTTTGTTTTCAATATAAAAATCATTTATAATATTTATATCATTTCCTTTATATTTATCATAATTTTCAATAATATCTTTTATCTTCATCTCAAAAAGAAAAAAAAAAATTGTCTTTATTTTATTTTTTTTTTCATCCTCATTTAATGGAAAATCCATTAGAACACACATATTTCCCTAATATATAAAAAAAAAAAAAAAAATAATAAAATGTAAAGAAAAATAATTTTTTTTTTTTTTTTTTTTTTTTTTTCTTTTCTTCTTCTTACATTATACATATATAACAGTAGAATTAAAAGTAAATTGTACTTTTTATAATAAAAAAAAAGATATATTAAATATATGAATGAATTTAAAACAATTATATCAATCTTATTATTATTTAAAATATAAATATATATTAAATTTATATAAAAAAAATTAACTTCATTATTATTAATATTATTTATATTTATCTCATTTTTATTAAACAAATAAAAAAGAAAGTTTGAAATTTTATCATATTTATTAATCTTGATATTTTTAATATTTATTTTAATAGAATTATCATAAGATTCAAAATGTTTTTTACCTTCTGAAATTACACAACTATTTACATTAATTATTTTTTTTTCATATAATAAATATAAATGAAAATCTTTTCTTAAATACATTATTTGATAAATATATATCTTATATTTATCATAAATAATAATAATATTATTATCACAACTTTTTAAATAATAAATAGAATGAGTTAAATAAAATTTTTTTATTATTTTAATTTCAGATGTAAATTCTATAATAAATATTTTCTTCCCATAAGAAGAACAGAAGTAATTATTTTCTAATATACATAGAAAAGGTATATAATAAATTTCGTTTGATAATTCTTCTTCTGATTCTTCTAACAGGTTGCTTTTTTTTTTTTCTTGTATTTCTTGTTTCTCATATTTGTTTTTCTCGTTTTCATAATAATCATTAGTATTCATTATATCTCCATTCTCATCAAAATGAATGATAAAATATATACTATTATCACGAAAAACGGATATTTTATTGAAGTAAGATACTACTAATAAATTCTTATAAAAAGAAATACTTAATATTTTAAATTTAAATTTTATATCTTTTATTGTAGTAAATATATTATTAAAAATATTATTATTACTATTTAAGTAAATAATATTAAAATCACTAAAATATATTAATTTTTTTTCATCTGTTAATAATGAGTAGAAAATTTGATTTTCTTTAGATAAAAAATTATTTTTCTCAATATAAGAACATAAATATTTATACTGTATATTAGAACCATTAAAAAATAATTCATAAATAAATATACAATAATTTGTAGTTATGCATAATTTATTCAAATTATTTATATCCACATTTTTAATATTTTTAATTTTGTCATTTTTAATAATTATATAATAATTAGAATAAAAATTAATATCAAATTTTATATAATTTTCCTTATCATTTAATAATTCATCTATATAAAATTTTATTTTTTGTTCATTTATTGAATTATTTTCATTATTTTTAAAAAATATTAAAGAATTTAAATTTAATAATTTAAAACTAAAAATTAATATTTCGTCATTTTTCATTTGAAGACATAAAAAATTATTATTAAAACAATAGTGAGAAATATCCTTAATACTACATTTTTCATCATTATTATTATTAGAAGTATTAGAAGTAGTATTATTAGCAGTAGTAGTAGTAGTAGTAGTAGTAGTAGTATTACATATAGAATTTAAGAAATATACATTTTGATAATTAAAATTTCTCAAATAAAATAAATTATCTTTGTCATAAATAAATTTATAAATATTTCTTAATTTTAATATTTTTTTTTTTCTAATAAAATATTCTATATATAAAAAATTTATATCTTTTAATAAATTTTTATCTGTTATATGCACATTTTCTCTTTTTTCCTGTTTCTCTGAATTTTTTAAATCAACACTACAATTTTGTAATGAATCATTAAAATCAATTAATTCAGATTTTTTAGAATCATATGTATCAACATAACTTTCATTTTTCGAATTTGTAATTTTTTCTAATTTTGTATTATCTATTTTATTTTCTGTATTTAAATTTTTTATTTGATAGAATTCATAACTCTTATTTTTTATATATTTTCTATTTAAACTTTTTTTTTTTTTATATAAATAAAGATACTTATATATAATATTACTCATATGAATATTGAATTTAGTTAACTCATATTTATTTTGTTTAAGTAGTGAATGTAGCTCATTCTCATCTAAATCTAGTTCATTTTCATCCAATATATATTTCTCTCTTTTTTTTTCGTTATTTTTATTATATTTCTCTCTTTTTTTTTCATTATTTTTATTATATTTCTCTCTTTTTTTTTCTTTAGTCACTTCACATTTTGAATAAAATATTTCATCTTCCTTTTCTACACTATTATTATTTTTATTTTCATATATTTCTTTGATTATCCATTCATCTTCATTTTCATTTTCTAAATTTAAAATTTCATCAACTTTTTTATAAAATAAATTCTTTTCATTTACATTTAAATCTTTATGTATGTAATTTCTAATATTATCATCAGTTAAACTATTGCTCTTGTTAGTATTCTCATTATTTTCTTCATTTAATAAAATTAAATTTCCCTTTTCTTCATTTGTAAAATTATCATTATTTTGTATTTTAAAATTATCAATTTTCTCAAAAGTGTCACAATTATGTCCAAACTTTTTAAAATTATTTAATAATTTTTCATCATTTGTTTTTGATACATTTGAAAAAACTTTTTGTTGGTAATCTAAATTTAAAGACTCATAATTATTAACAAAAAAGGAATTTTCAATTTTATTTATGTTGTTTTCATTAGTTATAATTGTATTTTCATTATAAGAACATTTTTCTTCCTCATTAAAAAAGTTCTTATTTTTTATCATGTCAATTATATTATTTTTAGTTATCATTTTTTTTTTATTTTCCTTTATGTGTTCATTTATAATATTTTTTTTGTTAAAACTATTCAAAGAGAATTTTTCATTTAATTTCTCATTATTTCTTTCCATTGTAATTCATTTTTTTTTTTCTTTTTTATTTTTGTTAATTTCTTAACTTTTTATATTATTGAGAATATAGGTCTCATGTTTTCATGTAATCATTTTTTAAAAGATACAAAAAAAATTATATATAAATATATATATATATATATATGAATATAACTAAAAATTTTAATTAATAATTATAAACAAAAATATATTGAAAAATCTTTCAACTTTATTTTAGAAGTATTTTTTTATTTTTGATTAATTCTACATCTTAGATATTTTAAAAAATATCTTTTCAAAATTAATCATTCTATGATTAAAAAAAAAAAAAAAAAAATACGTGAAAATACTAAAAAAATATGATAAAATACTGACTTTTTATTTATTAATTTATTCATTTATTTTTTTTATTTTTTTATTTTTTTTTTTTTTTTTTGAACTTTTAATAATAGAAAAACATTTTAATCACAGTGATAACAATTTAAAGATAATTTGCATTACTCTTTTTTTTCCCATTTACTTTTTTCCTTTGAGTAAATTATTTTATTTTTTTTTTTTAAATATGTAAAATCAAGTTATATAATAAAAAAAAATAGGTAAATTGAATTTTCCTTTTTAAAAAATATATTATTTTAATTTGAAGTAATTTTTTTTCTTTTTTCTTCTTTCGTATTTCTTTTATTTTTTACATTTTTGCACTTTTTTCATTATTTACAAAAAACAATTAACTATATTTTAATAAAAATTATTTTTATTTTTCTCAGTTTATTATAATACTACTTAATAAATTATTACAGTGTTTTTATTCATTTATATATTTAAAATTTTTTTTTTTTAGAAAATTTTTACTTCAAAATTTTGAATAAATGAAAAATAATACTTTTACCAATTAACAACATTTTTTTTAAAAATTTACAAGATACAATACACATTTTAATATAAATGGAACAAAAAATAAAACAAAATAAAAATAAAAAATAAAAAATAATATTTATAGTTTTAATACACATATATATGTTAATATGTAATAAAGAAAGTCATGTATTCTGAAATATTAAAAGAAAATTTTTAAAACTTTATATGTTTTCTTTAATATATATTCATATATATATATATACACATATAAATATTTATAAGCATACAATATTTTTTTATAGGTATGCTTTAAAAATAAAATTAATTTTTCAATGTATTCCTTAATTTTATAAAAGAAAAAAATATTTAAAAAAAAAACATTTATTGTATAAAATGAATTGTATTCTATTATAAAATTATTATGTCTCCTAACTATTACAAAATTTCATATTTTTAATCTTATTATTAATTACAATCATTTTTTCTTTTATCATCATATATAATATTAATAACTGTAATATATTTCAAATTTTTGTTAAAATAAGAAAAAAATATTATCTTTCATATTTTTAATATTACAACATTTTATAATATATGCTTTTTTAAAATATTATCAATTTATCAAAGGAGTATTCATTATTTTTATTTAATAAATTTTTTCATATATAATTATATACTTACATTAAATATTTCTCCCTTTTAATAAAAATAAAATATATTTTTTACTCATTTTTTCATCCCATAAGTTTAGTAGAAAAGAAAAATTTGTCTCTTATTTATTTATGCATGTGCTTGAGGATGAGTGGAAAAAAAAAAAAAAAAAAAAAAAAAAAAATATTTTTAGAAAATATATTTTCTTAATTGACATAATTTTTTATTCCACAATTTTTTATTATTCTGTGAATCTTACAATATTATCCTCCTCAACATAATATTAAATCTATTTTTTTTTTATATATTTTTAATCTTATTCTTTTTCTTTTTTTTTAATTGTATTACACATTTTTTTGTATAATTCTTTTTGTTTTTTATTATAATCTACTTCTTCAATTTTCATTTTCTTTTCTAATGCTATCATCTCTACATTTTTATTATCCAATCTTTTAATTAACTCTATATTTTCTCTACATTTATCAAAGTCCTTTATAAAAAAAAAAAAAAAAAAAAAAATTTAAAAGAAAATTATCACATAATATATAAAGGCGAAAAAAAATTTGTTAAAGAAAAATATAACTAAATGATTTAATTATGAAATGAAATTTTATTATACTTGTAAACATAAAAATGAATTAGCTCTTCTAAGAAATATTTTTATGAGAGTATCCTTTTTTATAAATTTATTTTCACTGATTGTATCATCTTTTTTTTCTTCATTTATTTTATTTATTTCATTTATTTCCTTCTCTATATTTTTGTTATTTTCATAATAATTTAAGACATCATTCAGATTCATTAAATTTTCTAAAATTATATTACATTGATTAATACACTCAGATAACTCATTTTTTTTAAAATGATACAAAGATAGATTTAATCGCAAACTTATTTGCATATCTCTATTTTTTGTAGTTGGGTATCCTAAAAAAAATTAAGAAAAATAATAAAAAAAAAAAGATGAAAAATAATAAAAAAAAAAAGGTCAAAAATAATAAAAAAATAAAAGGTCAAAAATAATAAAAAAAAAAGGTCAAAAATAATAAAAAAATCTTAAATTTTTTAAATCATTTAAAAAAAAAAAAAAAAAATATATATATATATATTAATAATATAAATATACCTCTCATTGAATATTTTATGCATTCTTTTAATGCTTGTCTCCATAAATTATTAGCATCTTCTATTTCACCCTATAAAAAACAAAAAGATTGTATGTTTGAATAAATATATTTTTTTTTTTCTTTTTAAACATTTTTCCATTTTAAATTTGCTTCATTTTTTAATTCTTCTGGGTCTAAATCTTCAGATAAAAACATTATCAAAAATATAAATATTTTACAAAAACTATATTTCTTTTTAATTTTTATAAATCTTAAAGAAAAATAAAGGTAATAAGTAATTATATAGTTTTAAAAATAGTAAGTTTTTTACTTATAATGTATTTTTAAAAATATATAATTAGAAAAAAAATAAAAAAAAAAAATTTTTAATTTAAAAATTAAAATTATGTGTTGTATTTATTTAGTTCTTTTAATAAGAATTCCTTGAAAAAAAAAAAAAAAAAAAAAATATAAAAAATATATTTATGTGTATAAGAATAACTAGTAAATAGTTATATTTACATATTTTATTAAAACATGAAAGTTTTTTTTTTTTTTTTTTTTTTTTTTTTTTTTTTTATACTTTTAATTGGACAAATGCCTTAAAACGAGGGGAAATTTCTTTCTTTTCACAAAAAGTCATTTCAGCAAATGTTTTTTTAAATTCATTAGGTAAAAAAATATTATCCCTTAAGAAAAAAAAAAGAAATAAATATACATTTATATAAATAAAAAGTAATATACATATATATATCTATATTTATGTATATATATATTTATAGAAAATAATAAAAAATATCAAACCAGCTAAATTTGTCTGATCCTCTTGGTTCAACAATTTTCCCCTAAAAAAAAAAATAAAAATCATAATAAAAAGGAAAAATTTAAATAATTTTTTTTTACGATTTAATTATGTAAAAAAAATTAATAAAAGAATTTTATTTTGAAATAATTAAATGTTAATTGTATAAAAATAGTTTTAAATATATATATATATAAATATATACATGAGTTACTCCTTTAAACGAATGTACATTTTCTCCATCATAAATAGAATAAACACAAATAGCATGACATTTATTATCCTTCAATAAAAATAAATAAATAAACATATATATATATATATCTTTTTAAGTATATAATTAATATTAATTTACATTAAATTTTGAAACAATTTCATAAATTCCTTTTGACCCAATTGCTTTTTGCATCCATTTTCTTAAAAATTATAAAAGAAAATAATAATATATTCATAATATTATTTTATTTTTTATTGTTTTTTATTTTTTTTCTCAAAATATTAATACATAAAAGGTCCAGGAAAAAAATTTAGACAATCTATATATAATCCTGTATCTTCTGTTATAACAATTTGTTTTTTATTATTTTGGGAATTTTTCTCATTTAACATTTCAAAAGCATTTTTAACTTTATGTTCATTTATCTCTATTATGTTATCTGATTGAATTTCGATTACTACATATACATATATATATATTAAAAACTAATTAGAACATTTTTTTTGTTTTTCTTTTTTTAAAATAAAAATAAAATTTTATCAATATTAATAAAAGTATTAAGAAAAACAAAAAAGTAACGAAAAAAAAATTTGTTCTATTATAAAATAAAAGAAAAAATATATATTTATTTATTATAATCACATTTTCCTTTTCTAATTAAAATTATTGTATTTAGAAAAAATAAGAATAAAATATAAAACGATTCAAAATTACTAACAATCAAAGTCTACAAATTCAATTTTTAATTCATTATTCATCATTCTTTCAATTTCCATCTTCTTATTTTTATTTCCAGTAACCAGATATAAATCCATCTCACTAAACTTTTATATAAATGAAAGTATATATTTTATTTTTTTTTATTTTTATAATACTACAACAAAAATGAAGAAAAAATTTAAAGATAAAAAATTATAGAAAAAAAAGTTTAAAAATGTCAAATATCAAAAATAAAAAGTATTAAAAAAAAAAAAAAATTATATATATATATAAATAGTATTCTAATATTCAAGAAAAATTCTCCAAATCAAAATAAAAAGTTTTTATAATTGATATTTTAAATTAAAAATTTTATTCAAAAATAATTAACCAAAAAAAAAAAAAAAAAAAAAAAAAAAAAAAAAAAAAAAAAAA
>NW_021628219.1:286164-314414 GCF_900005855.1 Plasmodium gallinaceum | reverse complement strand
AAAAAAAAAAAAAAAAAAAAAATAATAAATTATAATATTTTAAAATGGTTAAACGAATAAAAAAAAAAAAAAAAACCAAAAACAAAATTTGTTTTAAAAATCATTTTCATCTAACAATTCGGAAAAAAAATTAATATTTAAAATAGTTTCTTTAGCTGAAGAAAGACAAATTTCATTTAAACTTTGTTTATAAGATAAATAATTTTTTAATTTCAATGTATTCAAATATATTATATAAATATAATGATATAAAAACCACGAATTATATAATATTAATAAAATTATTTTCTGATCTTTTTTGTATTTCTTCTTTATTTTATTATTATGTTTATACATATCTGTAACTAATAATCGAAGTTCTTCTTTTTTAAGGTTTTTTTCTTTTTCTTTTTTTTCTAATTTTTTTTTCTGTGAAGAAATTTCTTTTTCTTTTTCTTTTTTTTCATTTTCTACGTTTTTAATTTCTTCATTTAAAATGTTTATCTTATCATCCCACCTATAAAAAAGAAAAAAAAAAAAAAAAAAAAAAAAAATATTAGTATTAACTAAAAATATGAAATAAAAATCTATAATAAAATGGAATGTATGTAAATTATTTGAAAATCAAAAATATTTTTATCAAATATATATAAAAAAAATTTGAAAAAAATATTTATATTTTACTACTTAATTTTAAGTTTGTTCAAATTTAATGAATTAATATATTAATTAATTATTAATTTTTTTTTTTTTTTTTTATTACTCTCTAATGGTTTTATATATATATTCAGATTTTTTAATCATACAATTTGTGTCAATAGATAAAATTTGCTTGTTTAATTTAATATATTTTTTCTGATTTACATTAATTTGAATATTACATTTATTTAAAAGATTGTTATATTTATGTATATTTTTATATATTTGACTATTTTGTTGTGATATTATTTTTTCAATTTGTTTTTTACGATTTTTTATGATATCTAATATTTCAAGAAATATTTTTTTATTCATAGAATCATCAATTTTTATATCTTCTGGTAATAAAGATTTTAAATCTTTATTTTTGAAATTATTTAATTCATCAATTTTTTTTTTTAAATCTGCATTATCTTCATCACTCGAAACAAATTCTGTATTAAATGCTTCTTCATTTTCTCCATCATCCATTTCACTATTTTGTCTATCATAATTTTCATACATTTCAGTACTGTTATTATTAAAATCTTTTTTAAAACTTTCCTTATACATTTTATTATTGTAAGAAAAATTTTGCTTGTTTTTTCCTTTTTTTTCTTCTATATATTTTCTATCATTATTAAAATCCTCTAATGTTTCATCTAAATTATAATAAAGATTATGATTGTTAATATTATATTCATTAAAATTATTTTGAACATTTTTAATTTTATCATTTTGATTTATTCTTCTGTCTACCGTTTGACTATCACTACTATAAAATTCCATTTCATTTAAATTTTTAAAATCATCACTCATATTTTTTTCTTCCATGTTTAAAATATTATCATCATTAAAATAGTATTTGTATTTTTCATTAAGGATATCATTAACTTTAAATAAGTCAACATCCTTTTTATTAGTTACTTTATTTTCTTTATTAATAATTATCAATTTATTTTCATTACAAATATTATAATTGAAGTTATCTATATTTTTCTCTCTTCCTAATAAAAGAGAAAAATTCTCGTCATCCATATTTATATTTATCTTACCCATCAGCAAATCAGCTAATATAATATCGTTAGAAATCAAGCAAGCCATTTCGCTTAATATTATATTCTTATTTTTATCAAAATCAGTTGAGAGTAATTTTATATTTCCATATAAATTATTCATTACTTTTAATTTATTAAGTACACAATTAAAGTTATCTAAATAAAATTTATGTAATAAAATAAAAAAAGATAATTTTTTTTTATCTTTTTTATAAAGAGCAATATTTCCTTTTATTTTATTTAATTCTTCATTTAAACATTTTTTAATTGATGGAGATTCTTCAATCATTTTCTCAATATGAATTAGCTTTTTTCTGTAATTACAAACATTAATATGAACATATTTGTGTTTTCGAAGGACTTTTTTTCTTTTTTTCTCAATTTCTTCTAATTCTTCATATAATTTTTCAATTATACTCATATATTTATTAGATTCATATTGTAAGTTTATGTAATCATTATATGTAAAATTAACATATTCATATTCTTTTTTTAAACTACAAATACTTTTTTTCATTTCATTTTTTTCTTCTACTTTTTTTTTTAATATATCAAATAAAAAGTTCATATCAAGAGATTTCAATTTTTTTCTTATATTAATATACATTTGTACAATTAAATTATTTAGCAAACCAAATTTTCTTAAATTAGAAACATAACTAAATAAACATTGTATATGATTATATATTTTCGAATCATCATATAATACACATTGATTATTATTTGATTCGTTCTCTACAATTGCATTTTCTTCATTCATTAAATCTTCCTTATTATTTATTCTCTTTAAGTTATTACTTGTACAATTTTTTTCGTTATTATCATTTTTACAATTCTCTTCATTTATCACACTACTCATTTTACTATTATTATTATAATCATATATAATACTTTCGCTACTATTTATTTTTTCATGAATATCAAAATTTTCCTTTTTTTTTTTTTTTTTTTTTTTTTTCTTGTCATTCTTCTTCATCCTCTTTTTACTATTTCCCCTTAAATCATCAAATGACATGGTATTTATTAATTCTGTTTCTTTAATTTTCAAATATTTTAAATTAATAATGGAACTTTGGTCAGAAATAAAATTTTTTACACTGTTTAAAATGTGTTCATAAAATGAAGTTTCATTATATAAGTAAAATAGTAAATTATTTAAAATATTAAATTTATATATATAATTATAATAATCTCCTTCAACACTACAAATAAAATTTTTATTGTTTTTTTTTATCAAGATGGTGTCAGTAGCAAATGGATATTTAGAAAAAGTTTCCATGTTTTCATTTGGAAAATATTCTAAATTTTTTATTTCTTCTTTTATATTCATATTATTCTCACTATTATTATAGTTATTATCATTATTACATTTATCATTATCTACATTTTCATGAGTATGATTATTGGTGATCATTTCATTAATATCTGGTATATATGAAAGTATTAGTGATGCATAAAATTTTATTTTATAATTATCTAAATTTGTACATTTATAAATATTTTGAATCATTTTTTCATTACACAATATTAATATTATTTGTTCATTTATTCTTCTTATTCTTCTAACATACTTTTTTCTAGTTTCATGCAAATTTTTTATTTCTTCTTTGATTTTATATTGATTACCTTTAATATCTTTATTATATATTGAATCATTATTTGAACAAACAGAATTATTATCCTTTGAATTATTACTTTTTTTAACTTTATTAAGAAAAAATATATCATTTTTTATATTACCAGAATCTAAACTAAATTCATCTTCATAGCATACATTTTTTATAGGATCCATATTTAAATTGATTTCCATTGAATTTTCATTTTCATCATAACAAAGACTATTACAATCACTTGAGAATGAATACAACGGGGATATACATGAACTCGTAGTAGATTCTGAATCTTCTTTTTTTTTCTTCATATGTTCTTCCTTAATATTATATATTTCATTTTCTTCCTCTTTTCTAACTTTATCAATATCATCTTCATTGTAATTTTCATCTTCTTCTTCTTCATCATCATCTTCTTCTTCATCATCTTCTTCTTCATCATCATCTTCTTCATCATCTTTTTCTTCATCATCCTTTTCTTCATCGTCCTTTTCTTCATAAATATCAATATTACTATTATCATCATTTTTTATAAATTGATCTTTTACATTTTGCTTTTTCCTTTCTGTTTTTTTTTTTCTATTTTCTTCATAATTTTCTTCATAATTTTCTTCATTTTCTTCTCCAATTTCGATACCATATATACTATAGTTGTCGTCATTTTTTTCAATCTTTTCATTTTTATTATTATCACTATTTTTTATTTGTAACAAATATTTGTTTTCATCTTCTTTATCATTTAACATAATTTTCTTATCATTTATTTTTAATTTCATCTTTTTATTTCTATATATATTATTTTTCCTCAACTTTATTTTCAATAAATTTTTTTTCATTTTAAATTTATAATTTCTTTTAAGTATAAAGAATTCACTTATACCAATATTAATAATGAATAAAATAAATTGTAAAATAATATCATTATTTGAAAAATCTCCATACTTTACTTTCTGTTCATAAAATAAGTCTTTTTCTAAGGGATTATATTCAATTTTATATTTTTCAAAATTATCAATATCATTTAAATTAAGATCGTATTTTATAACTTTATCTTTTAGTAGTGATTCAAGAATATTATTTAATAAACTAATATTTTTTTTACTACAAATAATTTCAATTAATTGATAATCCACATTCTTTATATTATGTATTTCATTTTGAATTAACAAAATAGACATTTTTGTCTTATATATAACTTCTTCATCTTTTATTTTTTTATTAATTATTAATAGAGACAAAATAATACAACATATAATTTGAATATTAACATTTTGACTATCATACATATAACCTAATATACTGATTCCTTTATTTGAATTACTTTTCATTGAAAAAAAATTTTGAATTTCATTTAAATGAATGGAAGATAATAATAATAATGATACTAATATATAAATATTAAATGCAATGTTATCAATTTTTTCATCATCTTTTTTTTCTTTCTTTTTATTTATTATATTAAAAATGGTACATATTTCTTTAAAATTATAGATTTTTAAATATTCTAAAAATACATAATTTTTTTTATCTACAATTCGTAATATTGTTTCCGAAGATGTTTTTAACAAAACTTCATTTATATTTTCTCCTAAAAAAAAAAAAAGAAAATAAAATAAAATGAAAAATAAAATATTATATAAAATATTATATAAAATATTAAATAAAATACAAAATAAAGTATTAAATAAAATGCAAAATAAAGTATTAAATTTATAAGAAGAAATTTTTTTTTTTTTTTTTTAAAATTACAAAAAAAATATATATATATATTTTAATATAAATAGGAATATAATTACCTAATAAATTTTCATGAATAATTTCAAAAGCAAATTTCATTAATTGAACATTTAATAAATTTTCTGGAGTTTTTGTATAAGTTAAATGATGAAGAAAAATATTTAAAATAAAAAATTTCATTTCATTGTTTAATTTTAAATTTTTCTTTATATGAAAAAGAAAATTTATAATATCACATTCGGCACTCTTTAATGTATTACTTCTAGACATAAATAAAATATAATTTATTTTTTTCAAAAATTTCTGTATATTAATATAATCACTAATTTTAGTACACATTAATTTAAATAAATATTTTGTTATATTATCTAAGCATAAGAAATCATAAAAATTATCACATAAATATACATTTTTATTTTTTGCAATATTTTTTAAGAATAATTCAAGTTTTTGCCTTCTCCTAATAATATAAAATAAAAAAACATTATAAAATTTATTAAATAAATAAGATGTAACAAAAAAAAAAAAAAATATATATATATATATTATTTATCTATTTATATATTCAAATTTATTTTTTATTTTATCATATTTTATCTTTCTTACTCTTCTATAAAATTATAATTAAATCTACCAAATAATTTCTTTGAAGGTAAAACACTTATCTGTTAAAACATATTAAAAACAAAATTGATAAAATTAAAAAATATATATATATATATATATATATATATATATATATAAATTTATATTTTAAAATTTGTAAATACCTTTTCTAAACATTCATTAAATTTATCATTTAATTCATCTTTTAATTGTATATAAAAAGTGAAAAAATCTGAAAATCTTTTTTTTAAAATTTTCTGACTATTTAAAACTTTAAATTCTAAAATATATTCCTATAGTTAGTATATAAAAAAAAAATAAAAATAAAAATATAAATTCATAAACTTATTTATTTAATAATTTATATATTTATGTATTTATAATAATATTTACCGTATAACTACAAAAACGTCTTTTAACGATATTTGTTCTAATTATATTTATAGTTAAGTTGTCTTTAAATTCATAACTTGAATATTCCTCCATTTTGCAATTAAACATATTACTATTTCTCTTTTTCTTTTTTTTTTTTTTTTTTTATTAGAATATTTTTATAATTATCATATTTATAATTAAAATACTTAATTAGATTTAAAGAAAAAAAATAAAGGGAGATACGTAATAAAAAAAGAAAATAAAAAAAAAAATATAAATAACAATATTTTATAAAAATGCATCTTATATACAAATTTATTTTTTTTTTTTTTTTATCTTTATAATAATGTATATATAAATACAATAAGATTATTAAAAAAAATAAAACCGACCTAAACTATACAAATGTATGTGTAAAAGCATTTGTTTTTATGTATATTAAAATTGAAACTATAGGAATAAAATGAAATATTTATCTTATTTTAATTTTTATTAAAATATATTGTAAATATAAACTAATAAATTTATTTATTTTAAAATGTAGATATATTTATTATCATTAAAACAAAAATTTTCTAAAATATTACTAATATATAAACGCATATAGAAACACATAAAAAATAAGAAGAAAATAACAAAATAAACAAATATATGAAAAAAAAAAAAAAAAAAAAATCAAAAGAATCAAAAAAAAAAAGTATACATATGTATATAAAATAAGAATATTATAATAATTTCAAAAATTAGTTTTGGTTATTTAAGTGTGCATTTCTAATTGTGTGTGTATATAAAACGTATGTATAAACTTTTTTCTATATATATCAAAATGTTTATAAAATTTTTCTATCAAATATTTAAAAATATATATTCATAATTTCTTTTTTTTTTATAATTATTTTTTCTAATATTCACACATCCTTAAATATTTATTATATTTTATTTTTATTTTTATTTTTATTTTTTTTTTTTGTTTGTTTTTCTTTTTTTTGAATAGTATAAATTATTCATCACTATAAATTGTAAATAATATACGATTTTGTTGTATATGATAATAAAAACATTTTTTATAAAAATATTTATATATTAAATATAAAATGACAGAAGTTTTAATTTTTAAAAAAAAGAAAAAAAAAATATAAATATAATATTGTTATAATTTTTTTTTTTTTTTACATAAAATACAAACATATATTAAAATAATTAAATTTAATGAAAAATTCAAAATTATCTAAAAAAAAAAATAACATTTAAATTAATATGATTTACATAGTGCATAAAATATCACATAAAAGATAATATCAAAATTATGATAACTTTAAAAAGATATATATATAATAAAAAAATAAAAATAAAAAAATTAGTGTATATATAGTTTTATTCAAAGAAAATCATAATATACATTTATGTGCATTTTCTTTTTTTACATAAAATGTAAATAAAAAAATATGGATGGAAAAATTTTTTTGACTTAAACTATTTCAAGTACATATTATGTAATTTTTAATTATTTTTTTTTATATTTTTCATTTTATAAATATTTTATATAATAACATTTACTAAATTTTTTTTCTTTTTTAATACAATTTTTTTTCGAAATATATATATAATTTTTTTTTCTATAAAAAGAAAAAAATAAAAATGCTAATTTAAACATTCATATTTAAATAAAAAAAAATACCAATAGTTTTATAAAAATGAACAATGAATATAAATGTTTTTAAAGGAAAGAGAAATTATTTTACAGCTATAGTTAGATTTTATGAATAAATATATTTTTATATAAATAAATTTTACCATTTTTTTACAATTTTTAATAATAATTTATTTTTAACTTTACTTTTTAAAGGATAGAAAATTAAGAGAAGTACCTTATTTATCTCGTTACATTATTTTAGAAAAATTTAAAAAAAAACCTCGTTATATGTCCGAATGTGTTGGTAAATAATAATAGAAAATTTAACAAATAAAAAAATATTTATCAAAACATATAAATGCATATATATATTTTTTTTTTTCCTTTTTTTTGTAAACTTGAAAATATAAAGGAACACCAAGAAGAGCATACGGTTATAATACTTTTGATAAAATTAGATATAAATCTACTTTTAATCCATACGTAAAATTAAATAAAGACAAAAAATATAGACTTGATAATTGGAATTCTAGGTAGTTAAATTATATTTATTTTATTTTTAACTTGTTATATTTTTAATTCATGATGTTTTGTATAGAAATCATGAAATTTTTGACCCATTAAAATGTTATGTAAGAGGTAGCCGAAAAAGTTACGATATTCCTTTTTCAATTTTGCCTAATAAAGATGAATTAGGAAATTTTCATCCTCCTGTGTAAAAAAAAAAAAAAAAAAAAATATTCATTAATATGTTATTACAATATATTTTTTTTTTTTATTAAAAGAAAAATATAAAGAATGTAACAAAAATAATTACAACATATTGTAAATTTTTGTAAATTTATTTTACTTATGAAGTTATGAAGCAATATTGTTTAAAATATTTTTTTTTTTTTTTTAAATAGATTATCAGGAAGATATAAAGCAGACATTGAAAAACAGTATTATATGCATGGTATATATATAATTTCTTATTTCTTTTTCATTTTTATTTAAATTTATTTATTTTATATATATATATATATATATTTTTTTTTTTTTTTTAAGATTTGCCATGGGTTTGGCACAAAAATTTTTACACGGGAACAAATCACTTTTGTGATAATATGGTTGTTGGTAAAAAGAAGTGGTATAGAAAAGAACAACAAAAAGAAAAAATGAAAGAATCAATGAAAAAAATCAATGATTTAGTACTTGAATATAGAGAAGTAAGTTATTAAAAATAAATTTAAAGTGGAAACTTATTGGAAAATTTAATTTATAAATATGTTCTTTTTTTTTTTTTTTTTTTTTTTCATCCTTTTTTCTTTATAGGAATGCAAAAATAAGAAGAGATATAACTTTTTAGAAAATGTTGTGAATACTTTAGGAGAAGAAATTGCACATAAATATATAAGAAAAATTAAAAATGTCTATTTATAATAATTTATAATTAAATGAAAAATTAACATAAAAAGAAAAAAAAAATTTGCTTAAATTGCAAATATAATTTAATTTTTTTTTTTTTTTTTTTTCATTTTAAAGTTATATAGTAGAATAAGAAAAAATAATTTAATATGAGAATTTTTAAAAAATAAAAAAAAAAAAAATCTAATATTTTTTACAAAGTATATAATATATTAAAATAAGGTTGTATATAAATATAATGAAATATTACTCTTTTTTTAAACCTATAATACAAAGTTTTAAACTTCTTAAAAAGGAAATAAACAAAACATTTTATTAGTATATAATATATATTATCATAAATTCAATTTACATAAATTATTTTTTTTTTTCTTTTATTTCTTTTTTCCTTTTTTTTTTTTAAATAAACTTACTTTTTATCAAGATACAAATTAAAACTTTTTAATGTTTTGTTTAAACTTTTTATATAACTAAAAAGATAAAAAAAAAATATATATTAAAAATAAATATTCATATATTTAATGAATTATAGATTATTTTTAATTAAATACTTTTTTGATTTAAATAAATTCTTGTAATAATATTTAAGTAAAAAGAAGAAAAAAAATGAAACAAAGATAATTAAAGGTATGTTATTTGAAGTTTCAATTATCTGTGAAAAATAAAAAAAAAAAAAATTTTTTACGAAATATATTATATATATTTTCTGAAGTGAATAATGTGTAATTATTATGAATATATTATATACATATATATGTGTGTATATTTATTACTATTTTATTATTTCTGAATTTATAGGTAAGAAAAATAAAAAGAGAAATTACAAAAATTATTAAACTAATACGAACTGAGAAAAAAAAGATAAAAAAGGTTAAAAAAATTTTATATATATATATATTATGTATAATAATTTTATTATATATATATTATGTATGTATGTATGTATTAATTTATCTATACTTCTTGATTTAAATTCTATAATTTTTAAATGCTTAAAATTGTCTATTGCAGATGCTTCAAATCTAAGTAAATCTAAAACACATTGAAAAAGTATATGATAAAATAATCATATATTTATTTTTTTACACTTTTTATATTATTATTTTATTTAGTATCTCTTTTCTTCCTTTTGTTTTTTTATAGAATTACCTTCTTTTTGATTTTGATTAATGTTTATAAAATTCAAAGGACATGCTGCATATGACATTTTTTTTTTTTTTATTTATTCAGTAAATGTAAGAATTATGAAAATTTAAAAATATATTGAGAATTTTTTGAAAATTCTTTTAATGTTTTATATTTAACTTTATTTTATTCATATTGTGTTCTTAATATTGTTGTATCTTTTTTTTTTTTTTTTTTCTTTTTTTATCTCTGTGGTAAAAAAATTTCTTAACAAACTGTATGATACTTATGAAAATTAAATTCATGAAATTTAAAATACTTTTTTAGCATCAATAAGCATTAAAAAAAAAAAAATATAAATTTTAAATTTTTTTATTTTTTTTAGTTATTTTACATAAAAAGTGAAAATAAAAATAAAAAATATGTATATATTTATAAAAAAGAAAATTAAAAAAAAGTGAATATCATATAAAAATAAAATGAAATATTAGAGAAAATAAAATTACGAAAATTTGTTAGAATAGATAAAAAAAAAAAAAAAAAAAAAATAGATTATTATAAAAGTATAATAAACTTTTTAGCTAGATGTTATTTTGTTATTATTAAATTACAAATTAACTGTGTGTTAAGAAAACTGATATAACAAAAATTATTAAATAAAAATAAGTCTAAAATATTCATTCTGAAAAAGAAGTAAATATCACCAATAAGCAAAAATAAAAAAAAAAAAAAAAATATATTCATAGAATAAATGTAATTAATTTATTTCGTTTGAAAAAATAAAAAATAACTGAAAATCGTAAAATTATATTATCTTTCTTATTTCATATTTTTTTGAATAAATGTTTAAAAAAAAAACTTTATTTTTAGTGTAATCAAAAAAAAAAAAAAAAAAAAAATTAGAAAAAAAGAAAATATTATATTATATTCTATTACAATATTTTCTTAAAAATTAAATTTTTTTTTTTTTTAAAACTAATATATATTTTCATATTATCTTAAAAGTACAGTTCATTTATATATTTATAATTATTATAATTCGATTTTTTTTTTTTTTTTTTTTTCTTTAAATTTTCTAATTTTACTTTTTCTTCGTGTATTATTATTTTGGAATATTTATGATGAAATTTTTTTTTTTTTTTTTTTTTTACTTAAAAAGAATAAAACTAAAAAAAAACTTTTTCTTATTTAAAAAATTTTTTACATTTTAAGAGAAGCAATCATACTATCACTATTTTTTAAACCTCCTTCTAGTTCATAAACTTTTGGTATCATGTTTCTAGTTAAACACTCATTCAAAGCTGCCATTTTATTATTACCAAGAGTTAAAATAGACATAACTTTATCATTTTTCACAAAATATCCAACAAAGTTATATTTATTTAAATCACCTTCATATATTATTTTATCATAATTTTTTACATACCCACAATATCGGAAATTTTTACCAAAAATATTAGTATTAAAAAAAGGCATAAAATTAAACTCTTTTTTTTCTGCACTAAGCATATTATGGGCTGCTATTCTCCCCTGCTGTATTGCAACATTCCAATGGCATATATTTACTAAATCATCTAAAAATTAAAACAAAAATAGACGAACATAAAATAAAGTATACGTTTATATTTATACAAAAAAAAAATATGTATATATTAAGTATAAATTTCTATAAATTAAAAGAAAATAATACTTGTAACAAAATATGGAAAAACGCATACATCTCCTGCTGCATACATATCATTTGAATTTTTAACTTTAAAGTGTTTATCTACAACAATAAAATTATTATTGTCTTTAAATTTTTCATCTAAAAATTCAGAATTTGGTTTGCACCCTAAAGCTTCAATAACATAATCACAACTAATAACTTCACCATTATTTAATCGGACACCATGAATTGATTTTCCATTTTTTATTTTCATAAATCCTTTATCAATTATATACTCGGTTGGATACATTTGGGAGTAAAACTTTATATTCTTATCTTTTAAAATATCAAGCACAATTCTCCCTATTTTTTCTCCAAATGTTCCGTAAAACGGAACTGAATCTTTTGAAACTACAGATACATTAACATTTTTTTTTTTTAAAGCTGAAGAAAGTTCACATGCTATAAAAGAAGAACCAATAATAACGCATTTAGTTCCTTCTTTTGCAAATCCTGAAATTTTCACATTATCATTTAAATTATGTAAAGTAAGTAAGTTATTCGATTCTACATCCTTTATTGGTGATGGGCATGGACCTACACCACTGGTTATAAGAATTTTATCATAATTTATTACTTTTCCATTACTTAAAAATGCTTTTTTATTTTCTTCATCAACTTTTGTTACACACACATCATTCATATAGCTAATATTTTCTTTATTATAATATTCATCTTCTTTTAATTTTATTTCTTCATATAATTCCGAACCTTTGCTGTAATTTGATAAATTTTTTGATAAAGTTGGTCTATCATATGGTTTATAAGAATCCTTACTACATATAATCAATTTTCCATTATATCCCAATTTCAAAAATGTTTCTAATGCACCTAAAGTTGCTGCACCTCCCCCTATAATCAAAATTGATTTTTTTTCACATGTATCTTTACATGAACATATTTTTTTTTCTTTAAATATTTCTAATTTTTCTGGTAAATATGCATAAATTTTATCATCTTCAACAACAACTTCATACTTAGGAATATCATCAAAAGAAGGTCCATTAATACATTCTCCTGTTTTTATATCAAATTTTGCATCATGCCAAGGACAGGTAATGTACTGACTTGTTAATACACCTGTCTTTAATGGTGCACTATAATGTGGGCATTTGGGACCTAAACAGTAATAATTATTATTAACATTCACTAATAATACACAATCTTTTTCATTACGAACTTTTACTTCTTTCATTTCCCCATCTTTTATTTCATCTTTTTTTATTAAGAATACTTTTTCTAAATTAGTACAAGTAACCAAGTTATTTCTCATACCTTTAAATTTTTTATTTAAAAATGCTGTTGCACACATTAAAGACATGAATAAAAGAAAATTGTAATTATTTAAAAATTCCTTTTCATTTTTATTTTTCCATAATATATATGTTTTTATATTAGTATTTTTATTCGAATAGGATGAAAAATTATTTTTTAAATTATAGGATATATCATTTTTTAATTTCCTACTTTTAAGCAAATTACATATTTTTTCATTTATACACAAAATATTTCTTCTCATTTTAAAATTAACTTCTTTTTAAAAATTTGCAAAAATGCATACATTTACGCGTTTACTTTTTTTAACTAAAATATTCCTCTTAATATCTTTTTTGTATATATTAAAATTTAAATCAAAATTTTATAATGGCAAACACTTTTTTTAATTAATTTGTTTTAACACTTTTTATTATAAATTTTATATTAATTAATGTATATCTATTCTACAATTTTAATTTTATAAATTTTTTTTTTATCTTGATCAATAATTTTGTTAATTTTTTTTTTTTACCAACAATATCAATTTTTTTTTTTTTTTTGGGATCAACCACTTCTGTGTAGTTAAATAAAATATTTTGAAATCTTGAAAACCTTAAATTCATAAAATATTTGGTTTTTTTTTTTATTTAAAAAATAAATTTAATATTACATTTATAAAATTTACACTACAATTTTTTTAATGTCGATTTTTTTTTTTCATTCATTAAATTCATATATTTATGTTTATAGTTAATTTCACTTCTAGTAAATGCTATATATTTTAGAACGGTTTTTTTTTTTTTTTTTTTGTTTCTTTCTTAAACATAAAACTTTTTTCATGATTTCAAATTTAATACATTATTTATTCTTTATGAAAATACATAAAATTCATGTATACTTAAATGCTTTGTGTTATCCCTTTATATATCATTATTAGCTTAATTATTCATGCAATAGAAAAAAAAAAAAATAGCAGCTCCTAGAAAATACTTATGTTTATTCAATGTTTTATATACTATTTAATTAATAATAGGGTTCAAATGCTATATATAAAAAATATTTTAATGAATTTATTTCACAAAATTTTTAGGAAAAACTTTAATTTTTTAAATCATTCTCTTTTTCAATTTCCTTATTTTTTACTAATAATTCTTAAAAAAAAATGAATTGTTTAATAATTTCTTATTTATTTTTTTTTTTTTCATGTGTTATAAAGAGTTATTAACTATGTATAGTTTTTTTTTATCTTTTTTCCTAATGTAATAATGTAAGTTTTATTTTTATTATATTTAAATTTCCTTTTTAATAATATATATGGCATTTTATATATTTATATAAAAATAAATTCCTAGTAATACAAAATAAATTGAAATGGTGCGCACAAATGCCTTTATAAATATTAAATATTAATTAAAAGTATTTTGAAAATTTTTAAATAAAAATAAAAAACTATATGTATATCTATTTTATACGATAACAAAATTGTTGTATGTGCAAATATATACGAAATAAAGCTATAATAGTACAATTTTTTTTTTTCTAGAGTAGTCTTTACAATTTATTTACGTTGAAATCCTAACATTTCATCTTAAAGGTAAAGCATATTTCGTTATTATAAACTAAAAATTAAAATATTACAATTTTTTATAATTTTTTTTTTAGACTTTTAAATAAATAATTTTATTATAATTCTAAACAAATTATAATGCTACTATATAATTTATATTTCATATATGTTTTAACGCAAATTAGGAAAAAAATTTGTGCCTCAAACGAAAGTTGCACCTATTTTAAAAAAATATTACTATACAAAAGATAAAATATTTATTGTTTCTTCTTTTTTATTTATATTATTAAATAATTTAATATTTAAACGTATGTTTAAATTATAATGATATTGTTTTATAATTCATTTTATAAAAATATCAAAACATAAATTTGTATGACTTTATATATAAATGTAAGTTTTTGTATTTATGATATTCTCTACTTTTAAAACTAAAAAAAATTTTTTTTTAGCACACACAAGGTCCTTTTATTTATTATATCTTACTTTTTATTTTATTTTATTTTATTTTTTTTTTTTTTTAATTCTTTGTGGATTTTTATGCATCCTCTTATATAAAATTAAAAAAAATATTAACTATTCATAAAAAAAAAAAAAAAACTTGCAAAATATTATTACAAGAATAATTCTTGTGAACACGTTATAAAAAATAGCATTTGATTCCTTTAACGTGCATAAAATTAAAAAAAAATAATTATTATATTTCTTTTTAAGAATAATCTTTCAGTAAATATAAAAAAAATATAAACATACATATACATATATTTTAATTATACTTTATTTAATGATAGCTTAGCTAGCTATAAATCAAGCCATGCATGAAAAAAAAAAGATAAAACAAAAATAAAAATTAAAATAATTATTCAAGTCCTGTTGTTCTTTGATAAGGTATTTAAAAATATAGATTCAACAATATATTGATTTAATGAAATAAAAAAAAATGAAACTTGCAGATCTTTATAAAAGTTTAATATTTTCTTTATATTTTTCCTTTTTTATTTGATAAAAAAAAAAAATAATAACTTTACTCTTTAAATAAAATATATTATTTCTTAATTTTTTAATATTTTATTCTATATTTATAATTAATTAAAAGCATAAAGTCCTATATTTTCAAAAATCTAAAAAAATGTCGAAATCCAATACTTGCAGATGTGATATGTCGGCTTATGCAAGGAATAGATTTTACAACCCAAAAGTTCACGTGTCCGGATGGTAAGAAATTCTGTTAATTACAATATAAAATTTAGATTAAAAAAAAAAAAAAAAAAAAAAATACAATATACATATGTATATATATTTTCTATTTCTTTTTTTGTTTTTTTTTTTTTATTTTTTTTTTTATTTATATCAATAATATTGTTTTATTTCTGTATTATTTTCTTTATTTAAAAATTATTCTCTTAATTTTTTCCTTTTAATAATTTAGAAATATTTTTTCTTAATATCTGAAAATTCTGTAGAACTATATACTAAAAAAATATCTTAATTCTATATTCCTATACTATATTCATTATGCTTACATAATAAAATTTTCTCTCACATATTTACATTTGACTCATTAAATATATTTCATTATGTTTCTAAAATTTATTTTATATATTTTAGGTATGATATACAGAATGATGAAGATTACTTAGAAAGTTATAACAAAATGAAAGATTTTTATTTGCAAGAGTATCCAACATACAAAATAGAAGAGAAATATAAAAACATGAAAAAAAAATGTATTAAGAATATTTCTGATAAACAAGTTATTTTTTACCAAGATTATGGTACAGAATATTGGGTTACTGAAACCAAAGAATCATATAAAGTGCATAATAAAATTGAATTTTAGCTTTTTATTTTTAGTATTTGTTGTACATTTTATCTTCATTATGTTACAATAATAAATAAATAAAATAGTATATAAATTACAATATAGAATGAAAGATATTCTTATAATATGAAAATCTAAATATAACTTTATATTAATCTTTTGTTCCGTCTCTTCTTATTTCTTTATAGTGTCAATGTCTTATATATAAGTGAAATATATATATATACATATAAAGCTAATTAAAAATCAAAATTAGAAATTTTTTGTATAGTAATTAACTTCTTCATTATTTTTATCCCTTTTTTAACTCCACTTTATATTATATTTCTCTTTTTTTTTTTTTTTTTTTATATTATTTTCTTCCATAATTTTTTAATTTTTAATTTTTGATCAAATAAAATAATAATTTTTTTAATAATTATAAAATTGTTTGCATTTAAAAATTTTTTGTTACTTTTCTTGACAATATCATTAATTTTTATCTCTTTTTTCTTTTTTAAAAACATGTAATTTTTCTGAATTAAAACTAAATATCAAGATTATTTAATATATTTTCATATTTTAAATACACATATATTATTTTTAGATACAAAGTTCATTATTTGAGTAAAAATTTAGCCTCTTCAAGTGGCATCTCAGTTACGCTTGGATTTAATTCTATAAGTTCTTTAATTAGTGATTTTCTTTTATCTCTTATTTTATCTCTTCTTTCTAAAAGAATTTTTTCTACCTATTTTGTAAAAAGAAAAAAAATGTAATGAGTAATTAAAATAATAAATCTTTCTTTTAAAAAATATCTATTATATGCAAATATAGCATTAAACAGAAAATATACATATATATATATATATATATATATATTTTTATATTTGTTTTTATACATTTTCTAAATGATCATTTATTTGACTTTTGCTTAATAATAAAAATATATTATTATATACACTAAGATGTCCTTTATTTTTAAAAATTTCATTTCTTCTATATCCTCTTTTCGTTTCTCTAATACCATTTAAATTATTGTCGATAAGCAACAATTTTTTATTTTGGCAAAACACATTTTCTGCTAATAAATTTAGATCAAAAAGTCTATTATAATATTGAGTATTTTCCATTTTATAATATCCTAAATTCAGATAAAATAATTAATTCATATATATATAATATATTATTTAAATGGCTAAAAATTAATAAACTTTAAAAAAAAAAAAAGATGCATACGAAAATATCAAAATTTAAAAAAAATATGTTAAAATATAAAAAAAAATATATGTATATATATATATATATGTATATTTAACAGAATTATAAAAAAAAAAAAAAAGTAAAAAAAAAAAAAAAAAAAGTGTTGCAATTTACAAAGTAAAAATAATATATATATATATATATATATATATATATAGAACATTACAAAAAAAAAAAAAAAAAAAAAAAATTTTTTCTTTATTAAATAAAATCATATGCATAAAATAAATTATTTTTAAAAATATAATTTAAGGCTAATCTGAAAATATAAGATGAAATAAATAAACGTAATTTACACGTAAAGTTTATATTAAAAAAAAAATGTATTAAAAATTCTAAAAAGAATTTATTAAGAAAAAACCATGTAAAAAATAAAAGTTATACATAAAAATGAAAAAAATTTTGAAATTTAAAAAAAATGGAGATATAAAAAATCAATTAAATGAAAAAAAAATAGACAAAAAATCATTTAAAAAAAAGAAAAACAGAGATTTAAAGAAAAAAAAAGAATATAAAATAAATGTTTTAAAGTTTAATAATGAAAAAAATAAAAAGAATTGTTTTGAAGAAAATGTAAAAAATAAAAAAGAATTAAATAACAAAAAGGAGAAAATAATAAATGTGAAGGATGAGAATAAATTATGTACAAATGTAAAATTTGAGCAAAATCAAAAATTAAATAAAGAAAAAAAAATATTTAAAAAAGAACCAAGTTATGAAGAAGATGAAAGATTTCAATTCAATGATAAATTGTGGTTAGAAGTAAAGAAGGAAGAATCAAAAAGAGGAATAATATATTTGTCCCATATACCAATTGGCTTAACTCCATCAAAAATTAAAGAAATTTTTAGTAAATATGGTTCTATTGATAAAATATATTTGAATAAAATAAAAGATGAAAAAATTAATATTGTATCCAAAGAAAAAAATAGTAAAAGAATAAAATATTCTGATGGATACATAGAATTTTACGATAAGAAAGATGCTATAAAAGTAGAAAAATTACTAAACAATCAAATGATAGGAGGAAAGAAAAGAAAAAATATACTTAGAGAAAATTTTTGGCATATTAAGTACTTAAAAAATTTTACATGGAACGATTTAGTGTCATCTGTGTTGTATAGAAATATTTCAAGGAAGGATAGATTTAATTTTGCTTTAAAAAATATGTATAAAAATTATGAAAAATATTTAGAAAAAAATATAGATAAAGAAGGTTATAATAAGAAAACAGTTAGTAGCAAATTTATTTCAAAAAAAAATAAAAAAGAAAAAAAAAAATCGCCAAGTAAAAATTCTAATAAATTAAAATTTGTAACTTTAAAGGAAGAAGATAAAAAAACTGATAAGAGCAATACAGTTTCTTCAGACTTTTTAAAATTACTAATACAATAAGGAATAATATATTTTTTTAATTAATATATATTGTTTACATTTTTTTTTTTTTTTTTAATTAACTATTTTTTTAATGATTTTTTATCAAATAATTATTAAAATAAAATAACTTTATTAAAAAGCAAAAAAAAAAAATAAATAACAAAATATATATAATATATAATAATTAATAAGTTTAATGTTCACAAAAAAATATATATTTAAAAATAAAAATAATAAAAAAAAAAAAAAATTAAAATTTATTAAATGGGAATTGAAAAATCGTTAGACACTTTTCTTTGTTCAAAACTCATATCACTTAAATTAACCATCAAGTTCCATGCAACTGGTTTTAATATTTCACCTATATTTATAATAAAAAAAAAAAAATAAAATTTCAAGAATGGTTAAAAGACAAATATATAAATATATAAATATAAATATATAAATATATAAATATACATGTCTTTTTTTTCTTTTTTTTTTCATATTAACCTTTATCACTTAAAGCAATAATAACACCCAAATCAGAACCTACTGTTGATAATTTATAAGATGAATGTTGACCAATGGATAAAATTTTTGCTTTTATAATATCACCTTGTTTAAAACAATCGAAATTATCTCCTAATTCACCTTCATATATATGAATATCACTTTTATTAATATATCCTTTAAATGAATTTTTTAAAGGATTTCCATTTGATAATATAATATTACAATATATAATATTAAATGTGACTCTATATACTTTACAAATAACAATATCTCCTGTTTTTGGTAAAGCTACAAAACTTTTTATATTATCTACATTTATAATTTGTTTATTTTCATTATCAATAATATGTTTTCTTCCTAATATAGTTGATCTTATTTCATCTTTTAATATATATGTATTTTCACCATTTATATAATCTTTTGCACATCCGACTACTTCTCCTGGTAAAACTATGTCATCCATTATTTTATTTTTCTTAATTTTCTATAATTTAAAATATCAAAATCATTAAAATAATTTTTTTTTTATTTGATATATCTATTAAATTTATTTACTTATATATTCATTTTTATTTTACATATAGGTATTTTTTATTTACTAATTTATTTCCTAAAATTTGTTTCTTTTTCTTTACTCAAATATATTTATAACAAAATAAAATAAAATAATTTTTGTTAAATTTTTTTTTTTTTTATTTTCAATATTTATAAATATATATAAATCTTTTTGTTTTTTTAGCAATAAGAAAATTATTTTTATGCTTTTAAATCAAAATGAATTTTTTTTTATAGTTTTATTCAAAATATGAAAATATTTTTTTTTTTTTTTTTTTTTTTTTTTTCAAGAATTTTTTTTTTTTTTTTTTTTTTTTCATTTAATTTACATTAAAGAAATTATTGACAAAATTAAAAAAAAAAAAAAAAAACAAAAGATTAATACAAGAATAACTTTTAGCGGAAAAAAAAATATTTGTAATATCTCAAACAAAATCTTAAAAAAGCTCAAATAAATTCATATGTAAAAATATGAAGAAATAAATTATATACATAAAGGAATATTAATTATATCATATATTTATATAGATAATGTAAAAATTATGGTTTAATATGTTTTGTTTTTTTCTCAATTTAAACAACTGTTACTAAAATTGGCTCATGATAAAATAACAAAGTATGAAAATCATGAAAATAAAGAGCTATGTAAAATAAAACTTTACCTGTAAATAATGAATATACATTAAAAGAGTGCAAAAAATGTAACTTTTTGCTACTTGATTTTTTATTTGGAAAATTGTCTACATTTTTATTTTTTTTTGAAAAAATGAAATCATCCTTGTAGAGATATCCACTTATATTTAAACTTCCTATAATTTTTATACAATTTAAATTGGATGGATAAATTATAAGTGTATATTTCCCCAAATCAATTAAAGATAAATTCTCTATAAAAATTTTCACACAGAAAAATTCATTTACTGAAGATTCAAAATATTTTTTTTTTATACCAATTTTTTTTATATCAGTAAAATTTAATGTTTTTGAACACTTTGGTATAATTACACTATTTCTTTTTTTACAATTGTGAAACTTTGGCTTTATTAATATATATGGATAAAAAATATCATTAACGAAACTGTTATGAAATAATTTATTTATTTTTAATTTTAACTGAAAATTCTCACTATTATTATTATTATGAGTAGTAGTAGTAGTATTACAATTATTATCCTCTTTTTTTTCTTCTTTTTTCAAATATCTACTAAATTTTTCTATATTTAAATTTTTTGAAGAAATATTTTCTTCTTCATTATTCACTGATGTTTTGAGAATATTTAAACCATTTGATAAAAAGAAAGATTCCCTATTTTTTTCACCAAGAGAATTATTTCTTTTGTATAATTTCTCTTCATCATCTAATTTTAAAAAAAAATGTTTTTCTTCTTTATCTGTTTCATTTTTTTCTATTCTATTATTATTATTATTATTATTTTTTTTGAAATTAAAAAAAAAGTCACTTATTGTTTTATTATGAATATGCACATTATTTAAATAAGAACTGTAAACACTTAAAATTCCAGTTTTTTTATGCCTTGAAAAAGTTAAGTAAACGTAAAAATCTAAATATTGTAAAAAATACTTTAAAATATCTTCCTCATTTTCAAAAATTATTTTTTTTTTCCTTTTTATCCTTTTAATCCAAAGTATCCATTTACTTAAATTATTTTCTTTATCAACTATACACATTGGACGTCTTTTTAATTTTTTAGTTTTACAATAATTTACATAACCACTGAAGTTTTTTATATATAATTCTAAAAATATATATTTATTATCTGTACAAATATTTAAACTTTCTTTGTATTTATATGTTTGATTAATATCATTATCTTTTTTTATTACATTCATTTTGTTAAAAGAATTAAAGGAATCTTCTTTTGTAACTAAATTATTCATGGTAGTATAATTTTTAAAATTTTTTATTTTATCATTATTATTATCACTATCATAGTTGTCATTATAATTTAAGCTACGATTAATATTGCTATCCTTTTTTTGTGTATTTTTCTTTTCAAGGTAATTATCTATGTTAATATCTTTATATTTAAAACTTTTCGTTTTTAAAAAATTTATATCGTGAATTATCTCTTTATTATTTTCATAACTTTTTTCATTATTCTCTCTTTTTAAAGAACCTAATTTTTTAATAATATTAGAATCATAGTAGTTAGAATTTAACAATTCATTTAATATATCTTTATAATTAAAGCTTACATAAGGAAAATAAAATATATTTTCAATGGATATATTTTTTTTTACATTAATTTTTAAGTTTAGATTTTGTAAGGCATAATATGAACTATTTTTGTTAGAAGAATAAAGTATATTGATATCACATTCATTTATTAATATGGACCCTATACATCTTATAGGAATATATAAAGAATAATTTTTTTTAACTTTTAATGGTTTGTTTTTTTTTATTCTTATGATTTTTTCTTTATTATTTTCATGTTTACTTTTTAAGCAAAATGCATTATCAAAAAAAAATTTTATGAAATAATCTCCATTTATTTTATTATTATGTCTAACAGTAATATTTATATAATCTATATTTATATTACTTTTATTTTCAAAAATTAAACACAAAAATTTAATTTCTCCTTCTAATAATTCTGAATATCTTGGATCACATGAAAAGTAATAGTTGTCATTAATGTCATCAAAATTCTCACTTTTATCTTTTCTAAGTTCATAATAATTTAAAGGCTTTTGTAAATTAACTAATGATCCACTAGAAGATTGAAAATCGTTAATACCTTCTGATGAAGACTCCTTTTCACTTAATTTAGAAGAAAATGATGATGATAAAAATAAAGAAGATGACTTTGATGCTGATGATAATACTGATGATGATGTACACATTGAAGTTTTTTTTGAACTTTTCTTATTTAAATAACATTTACTGTTAATAGATAAACTTCTAGTAAAATCTGATAAATTGCAACTTTGCACATTTTTTTTTCTGTTAAAATCTACATCATCTTTCTCACTATTATATTTTATATTTTTATCAATACAATCACTTTTATTATGTTCATTAAATAAATTGCTTTTATCTACAACATCACTCATACATAAATTATTCACATTATCTGAATTTCGATTTTTTTTTTTTATATCAATATTTGTAGTTAAGCACTCATTTGTTTTATTAATATTTTCATTATCATAATTATTACAGGATTTTTTTTTATCATTAATATATTTCTTCTTTTCATCTAAAAATGAATTTTTTAAATTAATTTTGTTATTCCTATTAGATTCCTTGTTTTCATAATTTTTTCCTTCAATTTTTTCTTCATGCAAATGATTTCTTTGAAATATATCTTTTTCATCATTTAAAATAGTTTGTTCTTTTGATAACACTTCTTTATTTGAATTAATAAAAAACTTTTTCAAATATGATTTATCATTTAACAAGGATTTAATATTAATATATTTACTAAAATTAAAAAGCTTAATTTCTGATTTAAGGGAAAAATAATTATCAATTACAAAAATAGAACATATATTGGATAACTTAAAAACGTAATGTAATAATTTTATTTTATTATATAATACTTTATCATTTTCACTACAATATAAATTGATGTTTTCTTTTTCTTTTATACCATGAACATGCGAATTAATGTGATTTAAATAAAAATTATATAATGCATTTTTTTGTATAATATCATTATTTTCTTTGTTAATATATTCAAAACTTTGAGTATTTTCAGAAACTTTACGTATTTCATTCTCATAATTATCATTACATTTCTTGTTATATTTATAAAAAAAATTATCATCCATAAAATATTTCCTTAAAATAGATGTATCATATAGAAGATATTGATTAAAATAAAAATAACTAATACAATAAGAAATACCTAAAGGAAATAGCATTCCGGTTTCTTTTGCTTTAAAGGATAATTGAACTTTTGTTAAATTATTTTTTTTTTTTGATAACAATATTACACTAGTAGGATAGTTCTCTATAGATATACCTGATGATATTAAGGCAACATTATTTAATACTAGATTAATAGATAAAGTATTTTTTAAAGTTACAATTACATTCTTTATCTCATTTACAGCACAAATGTTTTGAATTTTCACATTTTTTTCTTCTTCTGTAAAAGGATTATATTTAAAGACATCTTTATATTCATTTAAATCAATATCTGCCTCTTTTTTTTTTGTATTACTTAATTCCACTTTTTTATATATCTTTTCATTATTATAACTTTTATTTACATATTCTATATTTACTAGAATTGGTAATGGAGAACATCTTCCTTCTGTAAAACCATATAGGAAATGCAGTTTGTTTTCTTTTTTAGAATTTTTTTTTTTTGGTTTAATTTTTTTACTTTTTAATTTCTCCTCATACGTAATTTTTTTATGAGAATCAACGTTCGAGAAAGAAATAAAATCAAAAGAAGAAGATGATTCAGTTGATAAATCATACATTTTAGAAGAATCAGTAGATGAAGAAATGTTGTTAAAATTATTATCTTCATCTAACTTTCTTAAGTAATTCCTATTTTTTTTTTTTCTTTTTTCATCTAATATTAAATTTATAAAAGGTGGAAAATAAATATACTTTTTTTTTTTATTCAAAGTTTCATATATAGTATATAATATTTCCTTCTGCTTTTGTTTTGATAAATGTTTATGTAAAAATAGCAACATTAACAAATTGCAAAAGGCCAAATCTGTTGAATAATTTATTTCTTTTAATATGGAACTAAGAAAACAAAGAATATCATATTGCAACAAAGTATTATATGTTTTTTTATTTTTTTTATATATTTGTAATTTTTTAGTATGTTTATTTAAGTGAAATATGCTTTTACTACTTATATCACGAGAGCAAAAATTAAATAAATTACTTACATTAAAAAAATTAGAAGAGTTAAATAGATTATCAAATATACTGTATATATATACGTTTTTTAAAACATTTTCCATGTAATAATTATAACAATTATCTTTTTTTCTTTCCTCTATTATATTTTTATCATCTTCAATATTAGAAGAATTTTTAATCAAATTAGTTTCATAAGTATTTAAAATATTTTTGTTTTCTTCAGGTCGCATATTAGTTTTTTCTAGCTTGTTATTTATATAAATATCAATAACACTTCTTATACTATCCTGTCTTATAAATTCTTTCTTATCATTATTATTGCTATTATTATCATTATTACTATTTATGACTTTATTTTCATTTTTTTCCACACATACATTTTCTTTAGATAGAGTTTGCTCAGTTTTTCTAAGCCAATAAAAGGGAACATTAATTTTATTTGTTCTATTTACAAAAATATTATGAATGTAATGATTAAAACAATTATTATCTTGAAATTGTAAAATTTCATCACTGTTAAAATCATTATTCTCGTTACTTTTTGTTGTTCTTCTAAAGCTAAAATTGAAATGAATACTAGGCAAATTATAAAATGGTAATAGATTATTAAGAAAAAAATAAGATAAATAAAATTGTTTATTTAAAAAAAAACGTAAGCATAATAAATATATAGTAAAAGAAAATTTTCTAAAAGCTCCTATATATTTATATATCAATGCTAATTGCATATAATATTTTATATACAGATTATATTCAAATTTTTCAACTACATAAGAATATTTATTTGATAAAAGAAAAATATAACGTTTTTTTTTTAGCATAAGAAGATAATTTAAATAACATAATAAATAATCACAAAAATATTCATGGGCACAAGATGAATTCTGAAAATTAGATAATACTTCATTCAATTTATATTCTATAAAACTAACTAAATATAACAATATATTATGTGGTTTTATTAATATATTAAAAAAATAATAATCTTCAATATCCATAAGATCATCTTCTCTTTTAAAATTATCGTCATTATCATTTAATAAATTAATGAATAAATTTATATTTTTTGTTGTACTTGTTGCATCGTTGCTATGATCATTATTATACAAAGAAAAATGAAAATTATAATTATGTGATTTTTCTTTTAATGATCCACTATAAGAAGTATCAAAAAAAAAATTAGAATAATTGGTATTTTTACTAGGTAATAATTTTTCGTAAGTTTGTAAAATCATATTTTCAATAATTTCAGCAAACTTGAAAGGATAATTTTCATTATTATTTAATTTACAGAAGTTTATCCAATTTTGTACTATATATAAATATGTTGATAAAATAATACAAAAAATTATATTTCCTTCATAAATAAAATCATCTTGCATTTTACTTATTTCATAACAATTCATATATATTTCTAAAGAATCTAATGGACTTCCTAATAATAAAAATATATCTCCCTCCTTTTTTTTTATTCGACATGTATAATTTTTTACTTTTGAAAATTTTCTTTTTCTTTTCTTTTCTCTTCTGACACTTTTTTTTCTTTTTTTTTTCCCTTCTCCTTCATAATCTTCTATACTTTTTTTTTCATCTTCAATGTTATTTTCAGAACTTTTAATTTCGTCTTCATTATCTTCAATTTCATCTTCATTATCATCACTATCGTCATCATTATCATCACCATCATCATCATCATCATCATCACAATCATCATCATCATCATAATCATCATTATCATCATTATCATCATCATCACTATTGTCATCACTATCATCACTATCATCATCATCTTCTTCCTCATTTTCTTCCTCCTCTTCACTTTCGTCTTCTTCATATTTATCTTTTTTATTATTTTCATTTTCTTCATTTGTACTAGATTTTGCAATTTTATAAATTCCTTCATATAATAAACTCTCCTTTTTAGTGCTTATATGATTTTCCTTATCTAATTTACTAATTTTTATATCATTGTAATATTTTTTTATACTGTTATATATATTATTATTTGAGTTACTTACATTTTCATGTGTATTTAATTTATCAACCATACTTTCATTACTATTATTTTTTAAATTAAATTTTTTTTTTTTAATTAATCTATTGTTTTTTCTTTCTTCTAATATGCTATCATTTCTCACTTTTTGATCATTTATTTTTTCATAGTTGGTGTTATCAATAAGTGTGTGAATATATTTCCACATTTTATCTTTTGTTAATAAATCATATAAAAAAAATATAAAAATATAAAAAATATTAAAAATTATAGCTTGAAAAAATTTATTATATTGTATATTAAAATGCTTTTTTATAGATGGAAGAAAAATTATTATTTTGAAATTATGAAAATTATCACATATAAAAGAAAAATGTTTATCATTTTTTTTTTTTTTTATTTCATTTATATCAGAATTTGAAATATTTTCCATATCATTTAAATTATCAGTCATATCATTATTTTTTTGTTTAATAGAATTTTCCAATTTATAATCATCAGAATCATCACTATCAGAATTTACATTTAATGATTTGTATTCTTTTGCTAAACTTTTATTAAACATTCTCAAAAAGTGTGATGAATATTTTTTTCTTAATTTATTATTAACTACATTTTTGCTATCTTTATTTTTTTTATTACTTAAACTTTTTTCATTTTCATTAAATCCAGAACAAGAATTTTCATTAATGTGTTTGGTATCACTATTATTCAAAATAGATAATTCAGAATTGTTTGATGAATCATAATATGGAGAATTTTTTATAAAAGAAATATTTGGTTTCAATAAAAATCCAAGACCTGTATTATTTTTTTTTTCTTGATTCTTAAATTCTTCTATCCTACTAATTTGTTTATCTTTTGAGATATTAGATATGTTATTATTTTTATTAATATCTTCATTTTTATTTTTATATAAAAAGTTATCATTTATTTCCATTATTTTCATCATAATTATATCGTCATATTTATCTGAAGATGGAATTACTAAAACTCTTTGTATAAAAACACAGCTATTACTAAAAAATATATTATTATAAGAATTGATTAAATTAATTATGTTTTCATTTAATTTATTAAAATATCCATTTTCTTCATGCTGAAAATTTTCATCATCTTCTTCTTCTTCTTCTCTATTTTTTTTTTTTTTTTTTTTTTTTTTTTTTTT
>NW_021628219.1:284643-285164 GCF_900005855.1 Plasmodium gallinaceum | reverse complement strand
TTCTTTTTTTTTTTTTTTTTTTTTTTTTTTTTTCTATACTTTTATTAGCACAATCATCATTGCTGTATATATCTTCATCATATAATTCATGTATACCAATAGACATAAAAATATTAGAAAAAAAATTCATTCTATCTATTTTAATGTTTTTATCTATTAAATCAATATAACTTATTGATAAATTACCATTTCTCCTAACATAGTTAGCATTTTTAAAAATACTAAAAAAATAATCATCATCTTTTATATTTTTATTTATATTACAATCACAAATTTTTTCTTCGTATCTTATAAATAAATCACTATCACTCCCATTTATGTACTTTATGTAAGTATATAAATGGTGAAACAGATCATCATAATTTATTTTCTCATATAAACTTCTTAATTTATTTGAAATTTCAGAAAATAATTTTTCACTAGTTTTTTCAGTTTTCCATAAGTAAACTTTTGCTTTACCATAATCACATAAATTCAAATGATTCATCATACTAAAAAAAAAAAAAAAAAAAAAAAAAAAA
>NW_021628219.1:268103-283643 GCF_900005855.1 Plasmodium gallinaceum | reverse complement strand
AAAAAAAATTAAGAAAATTAAAAAAAAAAAAAAAAAATAAATAAAATAATAACAATAAAATAAAAATAAATGAGTCAAAATTAAATAAAATAAAATAAAAAAAACAAAACAAAAAAAAAAAAATAATATATATCATAAAAAAATAAAATATATAAAAAAATAAATATTTTAGAAATTTTCAAATTTTGTATCTTCTTGATACTTTTAAAATTTTTATATTTTTATATATTTTGTTTTTTTGTCTATATAAGGGTTAAAATGGAAAGGAAAAAAGAAAAAGAATAAAAAAGTATGTTATTTCAAATGAGTAAATTGGAAAAAAAAAAAAAAAAAAAAAAAAAAGTGGATTTAAATTTTCTTGATTTAATTATTTTTAAAAAATAAATAAATATGAAAATATTAATCTTTATAATATTAACAATATTTACAATTACTTTAGAAAATAATTTAAGTAACTCCTTTTATATTCAAAATAATTATTCAAATAAAAAAGATTATTCTAATCGTATATATGTATCTCGTCCGGCTCAAAAAAAAAGTAACCAATTAAAGACAAAAATTATAATAAATAAAAGAAAAAAGGAAGAAAATGAAAAAAATAAATCATATAAAGAAGATTTTAAATCATCTCCAAAATACAAATCTATAGAAGAGTTAATTAATGAATATCCTTATAAAATACCAGATTATGATATTCAAAAGGAACCATATATTATTTTAAAAGATAAAATTAAGTCAGAATATTTAAAAGGTTACGAATTACCTTTTGGTTTAATTGATCCAGTTAAATATGAATTATTAAAATTAATTGGAAAAATATGTGATCCATTTAAACCTTTATGTTGTTATTCTTTAACACCCAGATTATTAATTAGTAAATTATTTACAAATAAATATGAAATATCTTATGATGATTTTTGTTATAATTTGGAATATAAAATGAGATTTTATATGCCATCTTACACACAAATATTTATGTATGAAAAAGAACTATTGTGGAAAGAATGGATGGCTATAAGGAATTTAAAAGAAGTCTCACCTGAAACACCCATAGACGATCATGATAGAGTTACAAGAATTTTAGAAGATGATGAAGCCACTTTACCTAATACCATACTAAAAGTAAACAGAGAAATAAATAATCAAGGAATTCACCCCTCTATATTAAGAATGTTTTTTGATTTTTTAAATATAGAAAAATGTGATAACAAATTGAAAAGAGATAATGCATTTTTAAAATTAGAAACAATTAAAAGTCAAATTAAAAATAGAGATTTCATGGAAGGAATCAGACCTGATTACTTATATATTATGTTTAATAAAACAGCACATGATTATTATTCTAATTTTAATGAAAAAGAATATGAAAAAACATATTTAGAATCAGTTAACTATAATACTATGAGACAAAAAATTATTAGTGAAAACTCTCTTTATAAAAAACAAAGAAAAGAATTTTCAGAAAAAACTAAAAACTCACTTATGAAATTCTATGATATTGAATTACCCTCTTTTTTTAAAGAATATATAGAAAAGAAAAAAGAAAATTATAAAATTATTCAATCTAAAATTAAAACAATGATAGATAATAAATATCTCAAAAGAAAAAAAAAAAGAGAAGATAAACTTTCCGGAAAAATTACTTTAGATACAAAAACGGAAGAAAATACAGAAGAAAAGAAAAAAAAAAAAAAAAAAAAAAAAAAAAAAAAAAAAAAAAAAAAAAAAGTAACTATGAAATAATAAAAAAGAAAAAAAATTATGTAAAAAAAAGCAAACTAAATTAAAAAATGTATATATAATGATTATCAATATGAAATTTTATTTTCTATAATAAGAAATCAATAATATTATTTTATTAATAATTATATAAAATTTTTAAATAAAAAAAAAAATATGTTCTATTTCTTTTTTTAGTAATTACTTTGAATAAAATTTTTACCTACATATATATATATATATTGATTTTTTTTTTTTTTTTTTTTTTTTAATATAAAAATTTTTTAATTGTTTTTTTTAGATTAGTAAATCATAAATTTATAAAATTTTTTATTTCTATTATAAATGAATACTACTTTAAATCAAAATATTTTTTAATAATATTTTTTTTTTTAATATGTTCATATATTTAAGTAACAAATGTAAAGTTGTAATTTTATATATATTATTCATATATGAATACATTTAAATATTCTTTTATATATTTATTTTTTATTTTCTTTCATTTTTTATTTACTTTCATTTTTTACCTATTTCTTTCATTTTTTATTTTCTTTCATTTTTTATTTACTTTCATTTTTTACCTATTTCTTTTTTTTCTTTTTTTTTTTTTTTTTTTTTTTTTTTTTTTTTTTTTTTTTTTTTTTTTTGTTTCTACATATATGTGATTAAAAGATATATAATATATTAAAATTCTAATAATTTAAAAATATTATTTTTTTTATTGTCTTCCTATAATAAATAGTAAATTATTCGTTTATCTTAATTCATTACAATTTAATTTATTTTATCTTTTTTTCTTGTGTAATTAAAAATTTTTGTAAACTTTATATTTATACTGTTTTCTTTAAAAATCAAGTGATACTTTTAAATATAAAGCTTTTTTTATGAAAATGTGTAAATAATAATAAAAAAAAAAAATTATAAAAAAAAAAAAAAAATAATAAATTAAAATAATTATAATTAAAACTTATTCAAGATTTCTTCTATCATAAGGTCTTCCTCTTCCCATTGGTTGTCTGATTTCTCTTGTAATTTCTTCATCAATTTTTGGTGCTCTATTGACTGTTTTTTTTGATAAAGTTGCAGGAAATATAGATGGAGGTAAATGCAAAAATTCTCTTAAATATTCAATACCTTAACAAAATTATAAAATAAAATCATAATGTGATATATATAAATATTAAATTATTTAAAATTAATAAAATGTATTAACAAAATATTATATAAATAATACCTTCATTATTTAATATAAAATATTGATGTTTCCAGTTATATTTTTCTTCAACATAATTTCTACTTTTCAATGATTTTAATGTCATCATTATATGCAAATTGGGAATATTTAAATGAGGATGACGTGGTATCTTTGCATCTTTTTCTACTACTATAACACCCTCTAAAAATTGTAAAAAATAAAATATATAGATATATACACATTAAAAAAAAAAAAAAAAAATATATATTCTTTTCTTATTATATTCACAATTTAAAATTTTCTCATTCAATTTTTATTATAAATAATTTTATAATATATATATATATATATATATATATATATATATATATATATATATATATATATATATATATGTATATGTATATATATATATATATGTATAAATCAAAAAAGTAAAATATATAAAATTTATATAATTATGCTACCTTTGAATAAATATTCATATATGAGTTTTTTGTTTTGTTTTGGAATATAACTATATTTATGATGTGGAAGTAATTTTTTCTCCATTTTTAAACTTCATACAACAAAATTTAATAAAAAAAAAAAAAATAAAATAAAATTATATAATAAAAAATATTAAAATTTGGAATTTTTTTTTTTTTCAACAATTTTAAGTTCTATTTCAAAATTTTTTTTAAATATTCTTTCTCATTTTTTTTTTTTTTTTTAATAAAAATAAATATATATATAAATGCATATATGTATGAAAAATACATTAAAATTTATATTAGTAATAAATTTCATATATTCACTTATGAATGTTTTTTATATATGCTTTAAATAAAAAACATCATATTTATATGTTTAAAAATGTACAAATTTTTTTTTTTTTTTTTTTTTTCATAGTAGTGCTCTAAATGTATGTGACTGATTCACCCCTCTCCCCACTAAAATTTTTAGTTTTTCTTTTTTCTATTTTTTTTTTTTTTTTTCACTTTTTTTTTTAAAACATTTTTAATTATTTTATAAATATATATATGGAACAAAAGAATGTACAAAAGTATAAATAAAAAAAAAAAAAAAAATTATTTTTAATAATTTTTTGTGATTGTATTTTTCCTCAAATCCTAAGTTTTTTTGTATTTATGTATTTTTATGTAATGAAATAATTCATATATATACATTTTTTTTATTTTTTTTTTTATTTTTTTTTATTTTTATATTAAATATCCAAAATCTTATTTATTTTAAGGAAAAAGGAATAGGTGAATTTATAATAGAATAATGTTGTATAAAAATTACTAAAAAAAAGAAAAAAAAAAAATAGGATTATAAAAAGCTATAAATTATATTTAAAAAGTTACACTTTCTTAGGAAATTTTAATTCATCTATTTTATTCCATATTTTTAAAAAAAAAAAAAAAAATAATTTTTAATAATTTTTATTTAATAATCTTAAGAAAAAATGGAAAAAAGAGAAGAAAATGTTATGAGAGAAATTAAAGTTAACAAATTGGTTCTCAATATTTGTGTTGGAGAAGTAAGAAAATTATCAAATATTATTTTAAATATATATATATATAGAGAGAGAAATATAGAATATTATATATATATATATAGAAATATAAAATATTATATAATTTATAAATATAGAATATTATATATATATATAGAAATATAAAATATTATATAATTTATAAATATAGAATATTATATATATTTATAAATATAAGAACATTATTTTATTTAACACATATATATCACAATATTTTTTATAAAAAGAAAAAAAAAAAAAAAGAAGGAAACTCATATAAATTATCAAACATTTTTTATAATTTATTGTAAATATTCTTTTTAGTAAAATATTTAATACAAACATATGATAATATACATATATATGCTTAAGAAAATATGAAATTTTTTAAATATTTTATTTTTCCATATTTTTTTTGATATTTAAAATTTTCTAAATTTTTAGTCAGGAGATAGATTAACAAGAGCTGCAAGAGTATTAGAACAATTAACTGAGCAGAAACCAATTTTTGGTAAATGTAGATTTACAATTAGATCATTTGGAGTAAGAAGAAATGAAAAAATATCTTGTTATGTAACAGTTAGAGGGAAAAAAGCTTTAGAAATATTAGAAAAGGGATTAAAAGTAAAAGAATATGAATTAAGAAGAAAAAACTTCTCAGATACAGGAAATTTTGGTTTTGGTATTCAAGAGCACATTGATTTAGGAATTAAATATGATCCTTCTACTGGTATTTATGGTATGGATTTTTATGTTCATCTATCAAGACCTGGTTATAGAGTTACAAGAAGAAGAAGGAAAAGATCAAGAATCTCTAAAACTCATAAAGTTACAAAAGAAGATGCAATGAAATGGTTTCAAACAAAATTTGATGGAATTTTACTAAAATAAAACATTTAATATTTTGTTTAAGATAGGGAGATAACTATACAATATTTTAATAAAATAACAAATTAAATACTTCTATATATATCTATATATATATATATGTTTTTAATTTATCTTTTTACATATGTAAATCATTTTTTTTTTTTTTTTTTTTTTTTTTTTTTTTTAAATGTACTTATATATCTACACATATTTTATAATTCAAAAAAGAAAAAAAATGATTTTGCATGTGATTAGGTGTATGTTTAAAAAAAAAAAAAGAAAAAAAGTTTTTTTTTTTTTTTTTTTATTTTTCATCAAATGTTAAGCTTAATTATATTAGACTATGATTTATAAAAAGTAAAAAAAAAAAAAAAAAACTTTTTAAAAAAAGAATTTTATTTCAATTATTTTATTTTATTTTATTTTATTTTTTTTTTAATGACAGTGAAAAGTAAACTTAAAATATAATTTTAAAAGTTTTTTTTTTATATATATATTCTATATAATAATAATACTTAATTACTCTTGAAAATTAGAAAACAATAAAAAAAAAGGCAAAATAAAATGAAATACTAAAAATAAAATTAATAATAATAAAAGTAGTGTAATAAAAAAAATCTTGAATAATCAAAAAAAAAAAAAAAAAAAGAAAAAAAAATAGATTAAAAAAAAATATAAAATTTTGTTAATAATCTATTTCATGAATTTGAAATGATTCACTTTTATTTTATTGTTAATATACCAATCTGTTAAAAAAATTAAAATGTCTATAAAGAGTAATTTAGAATTTTTATTTAAAATTTTTTTTTTACTATTAATTAATAAAAAAAAAAAAAAAAAAAAAAAATACTTTTAGTATTTTATAAAAATAATTCTGAGCATTTATTTTTTCTCTTACATTAAAATAATACGTAAGTTAAATGTTTTTTCAAATTATGCAAATTTAAATCTTAAATATGTTTCCAATTGTTTCAAAATGTATTATTTTATATACAAAAAAATAATACATTTATTTGAAGTAATAATTTTGACTTTTTTTTTTTTTTTTTTTTTACATAACAAAAAATTATTATATGAATTTATATTTTAGTGTAATTTTGCACACATAGCATATATATAATAAAATCTTGATATTCTTATTAAATTTTTAAATTATTAGGAGAATATGTGTATTAATTAGAATGGTAATAAGAAGAAAATACTTATTATGTTGTTTTATTAAATGGAAAATTTATTAGCTTATTTATAAATTAGAAAAAAAAAATATTTATATATAGAACAAAAGAACAAAAGTATATTAGAACATTAAAAAATATAGAAAAAATAAAGATAATTAATATATATATATATATATAAACATTTTAAGTAATATATTTTATGTAATTAATAATATATTTAGGATATTATATATAATAATAAGTTATTATTTAAATATGTTTTCACTGATAAAAAATAAGTTTTTTTTTTTTAATTTTTGTAAATATAGATATAAATCAGTTGTTGATATTAAATAGTTATTTTAAAATTAAAACTATTTTAATTATTATTATTATTATTATTATTATTATTATTATTATTATTATTATTATTATTATTATTATTATTATTATATATTATATTACATTGAAAACCTTTTTTTTTTATTAATCATTTCATGTATTATTATTTATTTTTATTTTTTTCTCTCATGTTTTTATCCATTATATAATTTTTTCATTAAAAATGATAAGAGATTTTTTTAGTTATTACTAACGGTTTTTCTTTTAGCCGTCTAATTAAAAATATATATAAATATAAATGTTTTAATTCTTTTTGTTTTCTTTTTCTCTTTATTTTTATTCGTTTTTCATTTATATATTTTCTTATTTCTAATGTTATTTGTTCTTTTTTTATTAATAATTTTTATAAGATAAAATTTTTTTTTTTTTTTCATTTCCATATATATAATGATATATACAAAAGCTAAAATACATCAATGTTATAATTAAAAGTTTTTAATTTTTCTTATGTAAGAATAATAAAAAAAAAAAAAATAAAAAATAAATAAATAATAACACTCAAATACAAAAGAGTTCTTTCAAAAAATTATAATGAATAATTCTAATGATATTAAAAAAGAAGGAAAGAAATTAAAACCTATAAATGTATTTAGAGATGTAGGAGATATAAAGAAGAATGTAGAAGCAAAAGTAAAAAGAGATGAAAGTAGAAAAAAGGAAGAATCAAAAGAATTTAGAAATAATTCTAAAAAAAAAAAAGATAAGAAAGAATCACAAAAAAATGATAATCTAAGAAGAGAAAGTATAAAATTTATAAAAGAAAAAGATGATATCGAAAAGGAAGATGAAAATAATGAAATGAAAATAGATGAAAAACTTAAAATAAAAAAAGATAATATAAAAAAGAACAACTCAACAAGAAAAAAAAAAAAAAAAGAAATAACAGATGAAGAAAAAGATATATTTGAAAATAAGGATATGCAAAAATCTTATGAATTAAAATTATTAGGATATAATAAAGATGTGCTAGCGAGTGGTAACAATATAAATTATTTTGAAGACAGAAGAAACAATTCAAATAATATGAATAATCCTTTTAAATATATAAATAATGTTACAAATAAAGCATCTATTATGAAAAATAAAAAAAATATGTTAGCAAAATACAAAATGAAAATATTAGAAGAAGAAGAAGAAAAAAAAAAAAAAAAAGAAGAAGAAATAGAAGAAATAGAAGAAATAGAAGAAAAAAAAAAAAAAATAAATTACTTTGATTTAAAGGAAAGGAAAAAAACTTCTATTATCGAAAAATTTAAACAACAAGAGTTAAAATCATGGCAACATTACTGGACACCCATGTGCTTAATTATAACTTACTTATGTATATCTATAATATTTATAGTAGTTGGTTGCATATTTATTATTTTATCTACAACCAGAAAAGAATGTAAGATATCCTATGAAAATTATAAAGATGAATCGTTGATTTTAGAAATAAATGAAAATTATTGTTATGGACCAAAAAGACCATTTAGAAAAAATTCTTACATTTATTATGAATTATATAATTTTCATCAAAATCATAAAAAATATCTTATATCTAAATCTCACAATCAATTAATGGTATATAAAATATTTGAAATTTTTATTTTTTTTACAAATTATTTGTATCTACATTTTTCCATTTTTGGTTTTTTTTTTTTTTTTTTATTTAATACACTTAATTTTATTCTTATATCACTAAATATTTTAATTTTCTTATTTATTTTTATAATTTATATTTTAAAATAAAATTAAATATTTTGTGAAAAAAAAAAAAAAAAAAAAAAAAAAACTTTTATTTATACAGGGAAAAATATATACGAAAACTAGCGACATATCTCAATGTACCCCTATTACTCAAAATAAAAATGGTAAAGTATTACATCCTTGTGGTTTGATAGCTAGAAGCGTATTTAATGATACATTTTTCATATACAAAGATAACGATTTGAAAGAAATGATAGAAATAGATGAATCGAAAAAAGCAATTACATGGTATAGTGACTATAACAAGTTTAAAAATCCATCAGAAAGTGACATGAATGCACATAAAGAAAATGTGGATTTCTGGTTAATGGATAAAAAATATATAACAACTTTAAATATGAATGAAGAAAACGGATATGGTGTAGAGAATTCTCATTTTATTGTGTGGATGAAAACAGCTGCTTTATCAGAATTCCGAAAAAAGTATGCCAAAATAAAATCAGAAGTCAAGCTACCTTTTTATGTAAATATAAAGAATAATTTTCCTGTTAATGAATTTAATGGAAAGAAATATTTTATTATAGCAGAAGGTTCTGTTCTTATTAATGAAAAAGCTCAATCAATAGGTATTCTGTATCTACTTATTGGATTGATTTCTCTTTGTATTGCAATTTGTCTTATTTATAATCAATTAAAACATCCAAGAATTATAGGACAAATATAATTTTAAAACAATTGGTTTATTATAATACCAATTTAAATGTACTAAGTACTAAAAAAAATTTGTAAGAACCTTCAAAAATTATACAAAAAGTAATTAGATATATTCAAACAGAAGAAAGTTTTACATACTCTTTTTATTTTCCAAAAATAAAAAGAACATGAAAAATTTAAAAATATAAAATAATAAATTTTGAAAAAAAAAAAAAATGAACCATTTAATAAAAAATAGATAAGAAATATATACACAACATTTTCTCTTAATAAAAGTTCATTGATTTTTTAATTGATAATTAAATAGAAAAATACAAAATTTATTAAATATGTTTTCTTATTTGATATTTAATTCTTTTCTTTTTTTTTTTTTTTTTTTTTTTGTGTGTGTGTGTGTGTGTGTGTGTAACCGTGTGGATGTATATTCTTTGTTTTGTATTTTATTCTTATAAAAAAAATTATTTATTTTATGGAAATATTTGTTGTATTACTTTTTATTATATTTCATTTTTTATAGTTTAAATTTCCCTTTTTCATAATTCTCTTTTTTTGTGAAAATGTGCTTTAATTTAAATCTATAAGGGTAATATATAAAAAATAAGTTACCCTTGTTTACATTTATTAGTATAAAAAATCTTGTTTTTGAAACCAAATTTATATAAATTAAAAGAATTCCTTTTTTATTTTTTAATTCTCATATATTTACTTAAATTTATTTTATTTATATTATATTTTTTTTTTTTTTTTTCCCTATAATAAAAATAGTATGAAATTTTTAAAATTTTTATAAAAATTATTTTCAAAATCTTTCATGTATAATTTCATATATATTTCTTTACACATACAACTTGGTTAAACTACTATTGAATCAAAAAAAAATGTAGATATTACTACATTATATTTTTTCAATAATATTTTATAATAAACATAACAATTTATGAAAATTTATATATAAATAAAAAAAACTATATATATATATATATATCTTTTATATAATTTATCGTAAATTCCCTCACACTAATTGTTAACTTACAATTTATCTTAATTTTTTTCTTTACATAAATTAATTTTTACATTTTCTTCTTTTAGCATTTTTCTCTCAATGAATTTCTTTTTTTTTTTTTTTACTATATGTCAATGAATTATAACATAATTTTATATATATAAATTCATTTATAATATACCTTCATTAATTAATATAAAAAGAAGAAAATAGTAAAATAAAATGAAATAAAAGCATTACATTACAATCTTATTAAAGTAATTATGAAGAATACATTTTAGGTAATAATTTATTTTTAATTAATTTAAATTAAATAAAAGAAATTTCAAACATTTGTGTCAAAATTTAAAACAAAAATATAACACAATCATTTTTATTTATAAAAATGTTGTCTTCAAATATATAAAAAAAAAAAAAATTATAATAGTTTTTTCAAATATAAATATAATTTTAAAAAATATAATAAAAAAAAATACAAAATTATATAATTATTTATAAATAATGAAAGTAATAATTAAATATATTAAATTCTTCAATATATAAAATTTTAATTAATATGTATATTAAGAAAATTTAGAACAAAGCATTCACTTAATTACTTTAATTATTCGCTATAATAAAAAAAAAAAAAAAAATCTAAAAAAAAAAAAAAAAAAAGTTTTAATGCGTAAAAATTTCTCTTTTTTTTCACTACATTTTTCTTATTCTTAATAGAAAATAAACTATATAATTTTTTTTTTTTTTTTTTTTTTTTTTTCTTACATTTTAATATTCTATTTGTTTAATAAAAGCTGAGAATTTGTATATATCAGAAAAAATATAAAAAACTAATATATAAAAACTTTTTATAAATATAAATTCTTAATAATAAGTATTTACAAAAAATGAGTATCTAATAATATATTGTATTTATAAAAATTGAAAAAACATTTCAATTTCATCACTTTTCCTTTAAAAAAGAAGAAAAAGTATATAAGAAATAACATGATTTTTTTTTTAAAATGTTATTTTTTAAATTTATATTAATAAGTTTATTTATTTTTATATATTCAGAAATATTATGTAATTTAATTATCCATCCGTCTTTAGCTGATTTTTTTGTTGAAAATTTTAGAGATAACATTTACATATCATCTAATAATGTTATAAATAAAAAACTTTCATCTCCATATTGTTCCAGTTGTGATAGATTAGATTGTCACAATATAAATATTGAAGATGATCAAAATGAAAATGAAAAAAAAATTACAAAAAAAAAAGAAAGATGCGATGAAGAAGATCAAATAAAATATATTTACCTACATACAAATCCTTTTTATACTACAATTAAAGAAGAAATAATAAATAAAGATAAAAAAGAAAAAGGAAATAATAAAAAGTATAACATATTTTACAAATTCTTTCATTTTTTATTAGACACATTTTCTTTTTTTACAAAAACAGATAGCCAAATAAAGAATTCTAAAAAATTTTATTCTTCATATTTTATTGATAAAAGTAAAACAAATATTTTAAGTAACTCGAACAATCTTACTAATAATAATAACAAATATAAAATTAAAGGTTTATATTTAGGAGAAAATCTAGGTGATATCAGAAATTTATCTTTTTTATCACCATTATCTTTAGCAATAGATGAAATAAATTTTAATCAAATTTTTAAACATGCATGGGATAATTCTTATTCTAATTATATATTTTTAAAAAGTTCTAATAGTTATATTGATAAAAAAAGTAATGATATAGAAAAGCATAACTTAATCAAAGAAAAGAATTACATTTTTGAAGAAAATTATGAAAATATAGATAAAAAAAAAGATAACAAAGAAGGTAAACACATTTATGATAGACAAGATGAATATGAGAATAACAATGATAATAATGATGATATAAATTTCAATAATTCATTTTATTTTATCAATAACAATAATTTACTATTGAAGTATATTATGAGATCTAATGAAGATTCAGAATACTTAAAAATTTTAAAAAAAATAGAAAATGAAATTAGTTTAAATACTTCTAGTATTATTTTAAAAAAATTAAATATAGGTATGCAAAATAATTTTGATGAAGTTTTTAAAAACAACAAAAATTTAAATGTAGGAATATGTACAAGAGAAAAAAAAAAAAAAAGTTTTTTACAAATAATAAAAAATAACTTAAAATCACAAACATTGAATAGATTACTATTCAAAAAAAAAAAAAAAAAAAAAAATACCAATTATACTTTTGGTTGTGTATTTTTTCACTCAATTGAAAATTCTGAATTAATATTTGATTTAAAAAAAGCTATAAACTCTAATGACAATAATTCACAGTATGATAATAATTCACATATTAATTACAATGGAGAATTTAATAAAAACCATGAAAAAGATAACTTATTATATATGAATAAAAAGGATAATGAAAGTATAAAAGTATCTGATAATATTATATATAAAGAATGGAAAAAATTAAACTCAAATAAATCAAAATTATTTATGCTTTCCACAAATGTTTTAAGTAATTTAAAAAAATATAAGGATTATAATTATAGTAAAAATATTTATAAATTACAAATAGATTACAATGGTATTTGTAAAAATGTAGTTTTTATTTACAAATATCATAAGAAGATGCTTTTGAATTTTTTATTTCAGTTAGATGTATGTTATAATAATAATTATATAAATAAAAATATCCTTTTTAACTATTTAAACACCAATATAAGGGCAAATTTTATTTTAAAAGGTGTATGGAATTACGGTATTTTAAAAAATATAATTAATATAAAAAGTTACAATGATACTTTAAAAAATAATAACAATAATTATAATGAAAACGTTATTAATAAGTATAATGATGATTACTTAAAAAAAATATATTTTAATGAAAATTTTTATATTTATAATGATTTGTATGATCTAAAATCGTTTGAAAATCAAAAAGGAAAAATAATAGATGATAATTTAAATTTTAATGAAAAAGGAAAAATCTACTTAAATGAACAAGTTTTACATAGTAGAATAAGAGCACATGAACGATTTAAAAGAATGAAATTATTAAACATTGAGAATAATACACCACAAGAAAAAGAGGAATATGCATTTTTGATAAATAAAATTATTAAAGAAAATAATTATATTTTATTACTATCTAAAAAAGGGATTATAGAATTTGAAACTCCAGTGGTGTTAACTGAATTATTTATTGGAATTCATTCTAACCCTTTATATAAATTATTATGCAAAAAAAAAAACATATCTAAAATGAGTCCTGATATTAATTTAATTTATAATGAGAATAATAAGTCAGATTACTTAAATAAATATATTAAGATTAATTGTAGTCATAACAAACCACATTTTATTTATATTTTCTTTAATTTTTTCTTAAATGATAATAAAAAATATAATTTAAAATTAGAAATACAGATTGATTATTTTAAAAAATTTAAAAATAGTGAAGATTTTCCTTTTCAATACTTAAACGTATTGAATTATTTAAAAAATAATATTAATTATTATAGAATTAATAGAATTGAAATTGAATACTCTTTTTTTCCCTTTTTACAAAAAGACGAGTTTTTTGATCATTCTACCTTGCCATTCTATATATCTATAAATAATATGATAATAAATCAAAGTAAAAAAGTGTATAATTATGTACCAATTTTTTATACAAGCAAAATCAATTTTTTACAAGTTATAAGTAGAAATGCAAAGAATAAAATAAAAAAGAAGAGTTCTGAAATCAAAGATATGAAAAACATAAAAAAGGATAATAAATCTTACATTTTTGAAGAAAAAATAAACAAAGAAAATTATCAAAATGAAGAAAAATCAGAGAAAAAAAATGAACTATATTCAACTAATTTTCTTAAATTGTTTCATATTGAAAAGTCTGAGGAAAAACAGCACAACCCTATATTTAATAATAAAAATAATAATAATAAAAAAAACTCCATTAATTTCAATTCTTTTTCTATATTTACTTCTATAAGTGAAAAAATATTTATGAAACACTTAACTCAATATATATGTACTAGCAGTAAGTGTATATATGAAAAAGACACCATGGATTTTCTTTTAAATAATTTAAGAAAAAAATATAAACAAAAAAAAAAAAATTTAAATAACAAAAGGGTAGAAAATTTATATATACATAACCATTTAAATTTTTCATTCGAACCCATTTTAATAAATCCATTCTTTGAATTAAAAAATAATATAAAAGAAGAAAAACTAAGTGAAATTCAGAATGAATATTTCAATTTTTTAAAAACAGATTTATCTAAATATCTAAAAGAAGATACTAAAAATATAGTAGCATATAATATGAAAAATCTTTATACATTTGAATTTATAAATAAAAAATATGTTATTCCACCATATAATAAAGGAATTTTTATAAATTTCGAAATAAAAAATGATAAAATATTTTATGATCCATTTAATAATTTTTCTTATATAAATCAAGAATTAAAAGAAAATTTTTATAATGATACTAGAAAAGTCTTTGATACAATATATATATATTCTGCATTACTTCCAGCAGAAAGCGATTTATTTGATTTTAATTATCTTACAAAAAATAAATTAACATTAAAAAGAATACAAAGTAAAAATGCGAAGACTATGTTTAAAAACGTAATCCCTTTTACAAGATACGAAGATTTTTATGATTTCAATCAAGAATATTCACAAAAAATATTTGATTTCAATATTTTAGATTTTAAAGATAATTCATTTAATAATGAAATAATAGAATTAACTATTGATGAAAACTTATATAAAACAAAAATTATAGATTTTATTCAGAACAAGCTAAAAAAAGCTCTTCAGCTAAATTCAGAAGAAAAAAAAACATAAAAAGAAAAAAAATATATACAACCTCTTTCATTTTAAATCTAATTTAAAAAAGAAGAAAAAAGGAAAAACAGAATTTAATAAATATTTTTAAGAAAAATATTTTAGGGAATATTCTAAGAGTGAAATATATATATGCATAAATTAAAACTAAAAGGAGTTTGATAAATAATCCTAAAAAATAAATAGTTCTCCAAAATAATTCCAAAAATATGAATAATAAAATAATTTTAATAATTCATTTGAATTTGAGATTTTAATTTTTTTTATAATTTTTGTTTTTTTTTTTTTATCATATTTGTGGATTTCTTTTTTTTTTTTTTTTTTTTTTTTTTTTTGTAATAGTTTTTAAGAAATTTATTTAATATTCATTTAATACTTTAAAATGGTTTTTATAATTTTCTTTTTTAAATGTT
>NW_021628219.1:263873-267103 GCF_900005855.1 Plasmodium gallinaceum | reverse complement strand
TTTTTTTTTTTTTTTTTTTTTTTTTTTTTTTTTTTTGTAATAGTTTTTAAGAAATTTATTTAATATTCATTTAATACTTTAAAATGGTTTTTATAATTTTCTTTTTTAAATGTTTTATTTGGATTTCATTTTAAACGTATCTTTAAAAATTTATATATTACATTGGATTTTTTACATACTCAAAAAGAAATAAAAAAAAAAAAAAATTTTTAATATATTTTTTAAGAACATAATTTATAAATTTTTCTAGTAAAATTTTTTAGTAGTATACTAAAAAATAGACAAAATAGGAATTAAAAAATTGTATAACAAAATATAAATGTGGTTTTTTTTTTTTTTTTAATATATACATATTTTCCTTAAAAAAAAAAAAAATTTAATTTCTTAAAATAAGTTATTTTGTTTCATTTTTTTATTTGTTATTTCAAAATAGTTCACAGACATATAATTTTTTTTTTTTTTTTTTTTTTCTTAAATGTTTATGTACATATGTATATATATATAAATATAAATTAAAAAAAAAAAAATAAAAGAATAATATTTTTCTGTGAATAAAATATGATGATTTTGATATAATTTAAGTTTTCTTTCCATGATTAAAATATTGTTCTTTCGTGATAACATTGTAATTATATATATTTTGATCACTTAACCAAACATATGTCCCTATATAATTACTATATAAACTATTCTTATGAGAATATATATTAATTTCCCATTCGGTAGGGAAAATAGCTCTTAATTCTTTGTATAATCTATGCTTAAAATTTTTAAATTTTGTTGATCCACCAGATATGTAAATTTGTGAAACAAAATACTTTTGAATTTCCTTTGGTAACAATGATATACATCTATATATTAATTCAACAATACTACAATGCTCTAAATTAATATCTTGTGGGTTAAATAAAACTTCCGGTATACCTATTCTTTCATTTGTTAAATTAATGACATCCTCTTTTTTTTTAGAACCTTTTACATTGAATTCATTTATAATAGATTCATCTTCTTTAAAATTAGAAAATTCTTGCTTATAATCATAATCGGATTCTAAATGAATACAATCATTAGTGCAATTTTTTTTCAGTGTATCAAAAACTTCATTTATTTCATGCTTCGTCGCATTATTATAATCAATTAATTTATATTTATAAGATAAATGTGGTTCTACTTTTTTACTTTTTCTTATTTTTTTATGTTTTTCTTTTTCATTTTCTTCATTTTCATCAAATATTTCTTTATTTTCATTTTTTAAGTTAAATATGTCCACACATTTTCTTTTTTCTTCATCCCTTAATTTTTCATTGCTATCCTGATTAAAAGACTTGTTAAAATTATTATTTATGCTAAAACAATTTTCATATGTGCTACCATTATTATCTTTTACATTCAATATATTGTCACTTTGATCTATTAAATCATTATTTTTATTGTTTTTTTTTTTTTGCAACTTTTCATACATATCATAGCTTTTATTATTTACTGTATTACTGTTTTCATTTTCATAACTCATTAAAACTTTGTTATTATTTTTAATATAATTCATGTTATCTTCTTTTTTAAGATCATTATTATTGTTATCTTCATTTAAATATTCAAAACATTTTGTCTTTTGTTCTCCTTTATCAATATTTTTTACATTATTATTCTTTTCTTGATCTATTTCTCTTATTAACATCTCATTTCTCATATTGAGTTTATCTTTGATTTTTTGTTTTTTTATTTCTTCTAATCGTTTCTTTTCATTTTCTAAATCCTTTACATAATCTAACGATACATAACATGCTCTCTCTTTAATATTTTCTACTAATAATTCGTTATGTTCTAAATTAATGTGTTTATAAGAAAGTGTATTTTTTAAATAAGTATTTAAAATTGAGGCTGAAACTTTTGTTCTTAAAATTGCATATTCAATAAGTTTATATTCAATATACGGCAATATATATGTATGAGAATAACCAACATCAATATATAAAGCACACGGATTTCGTAAAGATAAATTATAATTACCATTTAAAATATTGCTATAAAAATTATTTATATAACTGCTATTATAATGTTCTTTAAATGTATTTATGTCTTTAAAATTCTTATCATAATAACTTTTACATAAATCAATTTTTTCTGGTAACAAAAAATTCGGGTCTTGATTTAAGAAATTATTTCCTATATAATTATTATTATATAGCGTACTTACAATGTTATTACTATTAAAGAAATAATCACTTTCTGTATTATTTAAATCTGCATATGGATTATTATTATCATAATTCAGGTTAAAAAAGGAATTAAAATAGTATTCTTGCCAATTTTCTCCATGATACATTTTACTCATGTAAATTTTATAGGTGTATTTATTATAGCATTCTATATTTTTTATAAAAATATGTTTATTTGTTAAGACATTCGTGTCATCATATCCTTCTTCTACATTTTTAATTGACTTGTCTCTCTCATAAAAATTATCATCATTCTCACCATTTTGAACTTTTTTATTCATATCACTTAGTTCCACTTCCATATCTTCATCTATATTTTTTTCTCTAGTACTTTTTAATGAGTTACTATAAGAAATGTTCTCCTTTATGCTATTTTTTGAGTTACTCTGTTTTTTTAAATTCATTTTACCCTTTTCTCCTTTTCTTTTTTTTTTTGTAAAATAATTTTTTTTTATTAAAAACGAATCATTATTAAAAACAGGAGGGTTCAAAATGTCATACTGTCCTAAATTTAAACCGATAAATGAAAATGGTAGCATTGTTTGAGAAGAGACAATAACAATTTGCTCAAAATTAAAATATTCAAAAAGCAATTCAATAACACCTTGTCTTATATATGCTGGTGTTAAATAAGATTCGGTAACACAAATAGCCATGTCGTTTATTTTATTGCCAACTGTTTGCTTACATGCAAATATTTTCTCCCATATTTTGGTTTGCATTTCTAAATCTAATAATAAGCCATCCACATGAGGTCTATGACAAAAGTATTCACATATACTATAGCAGCTATCACTTATATGAAAAATATTTTTTTTTCTTATTTGACCTACGCAATTAGGTACAATGAATTTTGGTTCTATATCTTCAAACAAGGTATCATCTATTTGAGAATAACTCGGAAGTATCCCACCTTTTATTAAGCCTCCTCCATTATCTAATATTATTTTCGGTATGTCTATATTAATAGGTGCTGACATATTCAATTTTTTTTTTTTTTTTTTTTTTTTT
>NW_021628219.1:198630-262873 GCF_900005855.1 Plasmodium gallinaceum | reverse complement strand
AAAAAAAAAAAAAAAAAAAAAAAAAAAAACTCGTACAGCCTATATTTTGTTTTTTTCTATTTTTTTCTTTGATATTTATTACATTTCTTTTCCTGCAATTAATAAAATTTAATTTTATTTTGCTTTATTATTACAATATATTTAAAAAAAAACAAATTATTCTCTTTATCATTTTATATATTTTTCCCTTTTAATATTAAATAAATAGTTAATTTTTTGTATCAAAATTAGCTTCTCTACTATTAAAATAATTTACAAATGATTAAATTAAAAAAAAAAAAAAAAAAAAAAAAAAAAAAAAAAGAGAAAGAAAAAAAAGAAAATTATAAAAGTTCTTAGTTTCCTATTATTATAGATAAACATACTTAATACTTTTTAATATTGTGGTACAAAAAACTACTATAAATTTTATGTGCCCATTTTTTTTAAAATTTGGTTTTTTATTTTTTGTTTGTATTCACTTTTTAAAAAACTATATATATATATAACATTAATTAACCTTATATATTTAATTGTAAAAATTGACGTAAAAAAAATTTGTATTTTTAATGGTAAATATGGAACATAATCGGATAAATTCTACTTAAATGCTTATGCATTTTTTATTAATATATTTACATTTAGAAGAAATATATTTAAAATATAAACATAAAAAAAAAAAATAAAATAAAATAAAATAAATTATAATATTAAAAAATATATCATTTTCTTGTAAGGAGAAAGTTTTTTTTTTTTTAACTTTTTTTTATTTAAATAAAATATATAAACTCATAACATATGCTAATTTAAACTTTGTCATCGTAACACCATTAAAAAACACAATATATAAAAAATTGTATACATAAAAAATAGCAATTTTAAAAACTCATATTTTTCATTAATATTATTAAAAAAAAAAAAAAAAAAGTAATAATTCGAACAAATAACTCTACATTAATATAAAAAAAAAAAAAGAATTATTATTATATGTAAAAAAATATGCATTAATTAAATAGAAATGTATTTTTAAAATATTTGTGGAAATTGTTTTTCTTATATTTAAAAAAAAATAATCATCATATCTTTTTTGAAATAATGTTTTATGTGTATTACTTTCATGAATTTTCTTCTTAACAAAATAAAAAAAAAAAAAGGTAAATTAGAAATTATTTTATTAAGAAAAAATATTACAAAATAAAAAGAATAAAAAATCATCCAGTTTATACATATATAAATATATATATGTATAATGAAACGATTTGAAATATTTTATAATTAAATGAAAATAATTTTGTTATTCCAAAATTTATCTTAAAAAAAATTCAAGGATATATTTATATACATAAACATATTTCTGTATTTTTATAAAGGATAAAAATTTAAAATGACATTTAAAAAAAAAATATAATGAAAACAAACATAATAAAAAAAAAAAATATATAAATAATAAAAAATAAATATAATAATGAGTATAATAAAAGATTTTTTCAAAAGCGAATCCATTAAATGAAAAAATAATTTCATTTGTATATATATATATTTAGGCTATTAAGTATATTTAGAATAAAATTAGTTAATCTCTTAAATTATTCATAAAATATATATACATTTTACTCATTTTACTCATTTTATCATATATAGAAAAAATAAACAAAAAAATTTTTTTAAGAACACTTTCAATAAATCAATTCTGGAATTTTATTAATGGATATGTTAAATGATTTATGTATTATTTTCAACTGTACATAAGATAAACGTTTTTCTATGTATAAATAAAAAATATATGGTATTATATAATTCATTTATATATATATATATATTTTTAATAACTAGAATTTTAATTATCAATAACGTCCAATAGTAGTGTTTTAACTTCTTGTTCGTTTACTCCTGAATTGTCATTTTCAATAGTTGGCTTCTCTTTTAAGGGTTTTTTCATAGTTTGTTTTTCTCGTATTTTTTCTTCAATCAATAATTTTAACTGCCTCTAAATAAATTCAATAATTTTTTAAAAAATGGTACATATTTTTTTATATAAAAATATATCATTTATTATGAGCACACATTTTGTCTTTTAAAATTAATCAATTCACTTATAAGTATATATTTTATTAACATATATTTATTTTATCTATACATTTTTCTTTTTATATATTAGAGAAAATTTTTTTGTTAATATTTCTATATGTTTTATATATTTACTTGAACAAGATCTGACACCAACAATTGTTGGACAGTAGCTCTGTAATTTGGCTCTCTAACTAACATACTTTTATAAATATTGTTTAGTTCTTTTGAATATATATGTGGCAAATCAGGTATCTAAAGAAAATAAGATATACGTAACAAAAAATTATAGAGATTAAAGGAATCAATAAGAATATGTATAACAAATTATATGAAAATAATATATATACATTCATGTATATTTATACTGGTGCATATCTTATGTTGTAGCATAATTGCTGAATTCCTTTTGTTGAATGAAAAGGAGTTCTAAATGTGGCTAGCTCATAAATTAAACAACCAGTAGCCCAAACATCTGAAGGCCAGCTATATTTTTTGTCTTTACATAATTCTGGACTTAAATAATATGGAGTACCTATTAAGGTATTAGCATAATCTAAAGTATTTTCTAAAACCTTTGAGATCCCAAAATCACATAACCTAACTCTCTTATCACTATCTATCAAAATATTTAATGATTTCATATCTGTTAAAAAAAAAATATATTTTTTTTTTTTTTTTATTAATTTATACAACACACAAAAAAAAAAAAAAAAAAATATGCTTTTTCCTTTTTTCCTTTTTTTTTTATTTGGCATGAAAAAAATGACTAACCTCTATGTAAAATATGATTTGAATGAAGAAATTTTAGAGCAGTTAAAATTTGAGTTAGCCAAATAAGTATACGTTTTTCTTTTATAGGTGTATTTTGTTTCTTTTTATTTTGAATGTAATGATAAAGGTCCCCACCTTTAAATGTTATTATAAAGTTAAAATGAAAAGTGCATTTTTTACTTTATTTTTTTTTTTTTTTTTTTTTTAATGTTTACTAATTGATACAATATTTTAGTTTCTATCTTTTTTTACCTTTACAATGTTTCATAATTATTCTAAGAGTATCACCTTCTATATAACTTTCAATATATTTGACTATAAAAGGGTGATTTAATTTTGATAATAACTAAAAGATATACAAAACAGTAAAAAATAAAAAATATTATTTGTTAATATGTATCTTAAAAATTTTTTATTTTATATTATTTTTTTATTTGAAATACTTCAACTTCTTTTAAACATTGCTTTTTTTCTTTTTGAGACATTTGAGAAATATTTATTATCTTCATTACATAACTTTAGAATAAAAAATATATATTTCATTTATTTTTATTTAATTTTTTTTTTTTTTTTTTTTATTGTAAAATTTAAAATTACTGGTCATTTTTTTTATCTCTAACAAGTACTGTATTCCCATAATTTCCCTTTCCTATATCTCTTATTTTTTCATATTTATTCATTTTAATTAATATCTACGTACAAATATATTTAAAAAGAAGAAATATAATTGGTTTTGTTAATGAAATTTTTTACAAAAAAAAAAAATATATATATATAGAATTATATAATATTCTATTTGGAGTTCCTGTATATAAATGATAGCAAAAAGAAGGAATCATAGAATAAAAAAAAATTGGCTTGAAAAAAAATAAATGAAAAAAATTAATTAAAATATTAATAATACTTTTTAACTTTTCTAAAAAGACTTTTTCTTTTTTTTTTTTTTTTTTTTTTTTTGATTTAACGAAAACATTGTCCTTGTAGAATAAGTGTATATACTAATTGAATATTTTTTATTTTTTGAACTTTTTTCCAATTTCCTTAATTTTGTAAGAAGTAACAAGGGTTAATTTTTTATTTATAATGCTTACATTTTAATAATATACTATTTTGTGTTATTAGTAACTCATTTTAGATGTGATAAAAATGTACGTAGATTTGCTAAAATTGTTTTTTTCATTAGTGAGTTACTATTTTTGTATCATTACTTTTTCTTTTATTTCAAATATTTTTTTCAATTTATCTTATTACAATTTTTTTATTACATTTCAATTTTTTTATTGTTTTTTTTAATTCTTTTATTATTTTTTTTCGATAATTTGTTATTAAGTGTGCATATATTTAAATAAAAAAATATTTTTCTATTGCAAAATAAATTATATACATATATTTTTAAAAATAATTCATTTTTTAATTCCATTTCTTTTTCTTTATATTATTTTTTTTTTTTTTTTAATTATATATTTATTTTATTTATTTTATTTTATTTATTTTATTTTATTTATTTTTTTTAATATGATTCTTTTATTAATAAAAAAAAAAGAAATTAAAGAAAGCTATTTAATAAAATGAGTAAAAAATTCTTTGGAAAAATAACTGAAGGGTATTTAAAATAATAACAATTTTTTTTAATATATCTATATAATTCTTTTTTTTTTTTTTTTTTTTTTATTCTTTTTGAATGATAGGATTAGTCCTTATATATGGAAGAATAATTTTTATTCTTTGAACTTATTTAAGAGCTATCCACCTGTAAAAAAAAAATATTTTTTTTTGAGAAATTAAAAAATACGAAAACTTATATTTAGTTATATGAATTTTTCTATTTTCTTTTTCTATTTTTAATTAGGTTTTCAGCTGTTTATCTAAAAGATGTGTTTCAACAAATAAAATCGAGAAAAAAATCACTAACAACAATGATAAAAATGTTATGTATAAAAGTTATAATGACAGATTAAAAGAAGATATAACACCCTTAAACTTAATAAAAAGTTTACCATCTATTAATCATTATTTTAACATTTTTGATATGACTAAATTTGCTATAAAATATGTTCTTAGTTATAGATTTTTTTTTATTTATATGGCAAGAACTACATTTCAGGTTGATTATAATATTTGTAAATTTATTTTTACATATATATGTATTTTTTTTTTTTTATTTATTTTAATATATTATTTATTCTTTTTTTTTTTTTTTTTTTTTTTTTTAGGCAGTTAGACCACTTATGGCTTTTTGTGTTTTTGGAGAATTAATGAAACTAATATTAGCTACAATGACAAGTGGTATTTTTGCTTTTTTCTTTTCTTTTGTTTTAGCTTTTGAAGTATTATACTTTTTTTTACAATGTTACATATCATATACATTTTTAACTATGTTCTTTGATGTTATGTTTTAAATAATAAAATTTTAAATATTTCTAAAACTTTTTTATAAAAAATATAATATTCATATAAAGATATCTTTGAATCAATTATTAAAGAATACAATATAAAAAAAAAAAAAAAAGAGAAAAGGAAAATTAAAAAAAAATAAAATAAAATAAAATAAAACATATCAGAGGATTAAAATGTGATGTATTAATTACAGAGATATTAATAACTAATTTTATTAATCATTTAAAACATTTTATTATTATTTTTAACAAAAGAAAAAATAAATTGTCTTAATATGGAAAATTAATTTGAAATAAGTTTGATGTGAAACTTAAAAAAAGGCTTTAGTAAATTTAAGATTGTACACTTAAAAAAATTTTTAAAATAATATTTTAAGAGAATATGAGAAACGATATAACTTTAATAGACTTAATAAGAGAATGTAAATTTTAATTTAAAAGGATTTATAAATAAGGATAATGAATAAATTAAATAAAGTACATTATTAAATTTTCTATAAATAAATACCATTTTCATCTAGAGCATTTGTGTTCTTTTCAGAATGTGTTTCACTTTCATCTTTAATTGTCCCACTCAAATTTTTGTTACATAAATAATTTTGATTACTATTATCATAATATAAATTCTCATCATTTAAATTATCACTCAAGATATTTTTTATTGAAGAATCATTATTTTCATCTTTTGAATTATCATTTTCATTTAAAATCCCAATTTCTAACTTTTTATCTTTATTAGTTAACGGATCATTGCATACACTCACTTCATTTAATAAATTTAAACTTTCTAAGTTATGTATTTTCTTTTTAATTAATTGTAATCTTTCTTCTTTTCTACTTAAAGCAAATTTATTTTCATTTAATGCCAAAAAAAGGTCATTATCTTTTCCAAGTGGGTCAAATTCTTTTATTTCTTCATTCGACCTTTTTAGATGATAAATTGAATTTTCAATTTCCTTTTCTAAATCTTTTAATATATTTATATCGTCCGGTATTTTAACTTCACTAAAATCAAGATTAAATTCACAACTTGAATTTTTTGTTTTTAATCTTATTTCAACCATATCTTAATAATATTATACTTCAAAAATTAAAGAATAAATAAAAATTTTTTCAAAAAAAATTATGTAAATTGAAAAATTATTTTACTGAAAAAAAAAATTAAATATAAACAATAAAATAAAACAAATGCTAAAATAAAAAGGAAAATATATATACCATCAAAAAAAAATTGAAATAAAAAAAAATATAAAAATAAATATATATTAAATAAAACAACTACTTAAACAAAAAAATCAAATAAAAATTAATATATGTAAAGAAATAAATGCTCTTAAATATAAAAATATTTTAATTTGCTTGTAATTCTTTTGGGGTTGCTTGAAATAGCATTTATCAGAAGACTTTATGGAAAAAAAAAAGAAAACTTTTTTAATTATTGTAAATTTTTTTTTTTTTTTTTCTTTTTTTTGTATGTCACTCTTACAAAAATTAAAAAATTTAAATAAATCTTACAGCATTTCAAGAAACTATAAATTATTATTTTATATTAAGAAATATTACAAAATAAATAATAAAATTTTGATAAAGTATATTCATATACTATTTTTATTTATATTCCTTCATGAATAATATTAAATTATATCATTAAGTTTAAAACTATATAATTTGTTCCATTTAACAAAAACTATAATATTAGATAAATAAAAAATTTTATATGTATAACTAAAAGTTATTCCTTAATTAATTCTTTAAATACACAAATATACTTTTTCTTTTACCTACTATTATATATTGCCAAAATACATAGAAAAAAATACATAAAATTTGTTTTATTGATATTTTTCATTAAATTATTTATTTCATTTTTTTTCGTAATTCTTTTATATTTGATTTTTTAATAAATTTTGTTGTATATTTTTTCGTTAAAAAAAAAAAATAAATAATAAATTAAACTTTTTTTATTAAAATACATTTATAACTGATGAATATATAAATTATATAAAAAGTTGACCTAATCTATATATTAACATTTTTATTAAAAATTAAAAAGTAATTATTTAAATATATAAAGTTTTTATAATAAATGAAAAAATACACAACATATTGAAAAATTAAAATTTTTTTTTTTTTTATCATTTAATAAGAGTTTCTAAAATAAAAATAGCAATAAATTATTAAATTATACTTTATATTTAAAATTATCTTCTTTTTTCGTGTAATATTTTCGAGATACCACCAAGTAAATAAAATATCTTAGACAATATTTTTTTTAATTATAATAGAAATGTTATATTAAAAAAATAAAGTAATTTAAATAAATGCCTTACACTTAAGAGTAGCGTATTTTTTAAGCTTAAATTGTAACTTATATACATAAAATTTAACAAAATGCATTTAAAAAAAAAAAAAAATAACAAATAATAAATAAAATAAAATATACATTTAAATATTCATTATCTTTAACAATACTACTTTCCTTATTAAAATCTCATTTTACTTTTCAAAATAAAATAAAATTTTAATTACAAAATATAAACACAAAACTATATATAATTTTTAAAAGAGCCATCATCAGTGTCACTAATATTTTCCGATATTAATTTTGCATTTACCCTTTCCTCTGCATAAATTTCATCTATCCAACCTTTATAATCTGAAGCGCTTAATAATTCTAAGTTATAACCCCCATCTACTATTTCAACTCTATATTTTTGTTTATCTACTGATTTAACTAATTCTAAAGTTTTATTCAAACTGCGTTTTTTATCATTTGTTGAATGAACAAATATTATATATGGATAATCTTTTATATTTATTTTCTTTCTCATTTTAGTTGAAAATAAATTTTCTTGAACTGGGGATATTAACAGCTAAACAATTAAAGAAAAAAAAGTTAAAAAAATAATAGAAAAAATAAGAAAAATTTATGATGTATATATTAAATTTTAAATATTTCTTATTTATTTTGTATTATTCTTGTTCATAGAAAAAATATTTTACATCATTTTAGTTATTCTTAGTATCCAGTTTATTTTATTATATATATATATATATATATATATTACCATTGGAACTTGTGGAGGATCAAGATTCATAGCTAAAATGCATCCAAACTGAAAAGCAACAATTACATTAGGTTTAAATTTTTTAAATAAAAGGTTAGCTTCAACTAAGCTTCTTTGATATACAACTTCATAAATTACTATTGATCCAATTAAAAAAATCATAATCATAATAAAAATACATGGAATAACTAACATATACATTTTTGATGCATATAAAAAGTAAAATGAAATACTTATACAAAATATACATAAAATATATACGAAAATTAAAATTAAAACATCTAGTGTCCTTGATTTATTTTTAGAAGATAATACATTATCCTTCCCATAAATTTTCTCTAGCATCTTTCTGATTTTTTTCGTTTTAGCATTTTCATATATATGAAGATATAGAATTTTTAATGATTGCATATTTTTCTACAGAAATTAATAAATATCAATTGAATATTTTTTTCTTTTTTTTTATTCTTATTCAAATATTACTCATTTTAATATGTCTTTAAAAAAAAGAAAGTTTCAAAATAACATAAAAATCCTTCAAAACTACAGTAGTAAATTTTATAGTAAAAATATTAAAACAAATTTTTATTTTATGGCATATCTATTAATATTATAAAAATAAAACATAAATATTGGAAAAAAAAAAAAAAATTGCCAAAATTAATAATAATTGAAATAAAAAATCGAGGTTAAAAAAAAAAAAAAAAAAGAAAACTAATATAATTGAATCAGTTATAAATGCTCTAAAAAAGCAAAATTATTTTTTTCTATTAAAGAATTATTTACATATTTATGGAGTTGTTAATGTGTAAATGATAAACAGTTGTATGTTACAAAAACATTTTCCAAAACAAATATATAAAATGAAATAAAATAAAATACAAATAAATCCTTAAAATATTTCAAAATCAATATATAAGGAAAGCATTTAAATTTTTTATTCCATGTAAAAACTATTAAAATTTTTTTATGTAATTAATAAAAAAAAAAAAAAAATAGCGTAAATTGCTGGCGGTTTTACTTTAAAATTTTATCTTTTAATTTTTCGTTCTCAAGCTTTTTTCTTTATCTCATTTCACGTTTTCAGGTATTTTTGTACTTTATACTCTTCTGCATGCAAAAAGTAGACAACACTTCAACACATAAAACAATTTTGATTCATTTAAAAATATATAATGTTTATTTAAAAACTGATTAAATAAAAAACGCTTCCTTTTATTTTAAGTATTTCGAGAAATAATAAAATTAAGGATTTTTTACTTAATCTGTTTCATGTTCTACTTTATTTTATTTATTCTCATTCTTACACATTTTTTTAGCTTTAATACACATTTTTTTTAGCTTTAATACACATTTTTTTTTAGCTTTAATACACATTTTTTTATCTTTCATACACATTTTTGTTTGCAATGCTTATAGAAAATAATCAATTTTTATGAAATCTTATAATCTTGAATATCCTTCTAATTTTTTATTCACTGAAAAAAAGGAAACTTATAAATAATATTGTTATACAATATATTTTTGCAAATAAATATAAACCTCTTGTAATTATAGAAAATATACAATATTTTTTAAATGCATATAATTTTAAAACAAATGAAATTTTTTTTGCATTATTCTAGAAGTTTAGCTTGCTATTAACTGTACATAATTGAGTTATTTTCTCTTTTATTTATTATACCAAGAAATAAAATTATTTTTTTAATAATCATATGATTTATCGTTAACATAGAAGTAAAAAAATTTTAAATAAAAAAATGTGTTTTAATTTTTATAAAAAAAATTTCAAATTAAAAAAAATTAAGCAAAAGTACTAAATTGAATGTGCAAGTTCTACATATCTATTTTAAGCTTTTCTTGATAAATTAAATAAACAAAAGAATAACATTAATCCCTAATAGAAATATATCTTCTTATAATTCATTAACTTTTAAATTTTTTGGCTTTTATTTTTTTAATGAAATCTTATTCTTTCTTTCATATAATCCTTTTAAGCATGCAAAAAAAAAAAAATTAAAATTAAATAAATAAACATATAAATATAAAGTTACACAGTTACTTACACCCTATTCAGTGAAAATGCTTCTAAATAATTTTTAATGATTATCAGTGAGAAAAATGTTCATATTTTTTCATTGAATTCATTTAAATAATTTATATATAGATAAAATTATAATTAATATATTTTATTTTTTTCTTTGAATTTATATATTTTTTTTACTTTTCCTTTATATTATAATATACCCACTTCTATGATGAGTGATGCAACTTTCATTATTTATAAATAATTCAAATAAATTAAAAATCATTCTAATTAAAAAAATTCCATTAAAATTAAAATTTTTTCTTAAAAGACAAGTTTCTATTTTAAATATATTTATTTCAACAAAATACCTTTTATTTCTGTATCATTAAAAATAATATTTATTTTATGTATAATTTAAATATTTTTAATTTTAAATATTGTATTAATAATGAATCCCATTCAAAAATTACCTCTTTAGTTTATCAACATATTAATTAATAAATATTTTTACAATAAAAAAAAAAAAAAAAAATTACGTACAATTTTAGAATATATTCACCTTATTCAACATCTATTTATTTTGTACTGATTTAATAAATCCTATGTGTAGGATGCACCATTTTAAATTAATTAGTAAATTTAACAATATTTTATACTTAAATGTGCAAATATGTATATAATATAAAAAAAAATTATTATATTTAGTTAAATATGAAATAAAATATATATTAAATAACCTTACATGATCTACATAATTCATTGCAAAACACTAAATAATAGTGAAATATGTTATCTTCTAACTTTTTTTTTTTGTTTCCTTATCTTTTCATATATGCTCATTCTCCAAAAAAGTTAAGAAAATATAGTATCACAGCTTAAAACTTAAATATTCAAATGTCTTTTTTTTTTTTTTATGAATATAAAATAAAAAAAAAAAATATATTTTTAATTTTTTATTAACGTTCATAATAAAAATAGAATAAAAGTGAAAAAAAATTAAAATAAATAATACATTGAAATAAAAATGAATGAATAATTTTTTGTAAGCTAATAATAATTATAATAAAAATTTTCTTTTTATATTACCTACATAAAAATATTAATGAATTTTAACTCATTCTTCTAGTTCATTATTCTTATAATTTTAATATAAAAAAAAAATTCCACCAGAATTTCTTTTTTTACATATTGAAAAAAAGAAAATAACACAACAGTTATTGTATTGCACTAACTTAACAAAAGTTTAATTTTTGTAACTCTTGTTTTCTGTATTTATTTGATTATTAATTAATGGGTTATATTTTTCATTTATGGAAAAAAAAAAAAAAAGCTTATAATATGTATAAATTTTTCTTTATATTATAAAATTTGAATTAAAATATATTATATTAAATAGTGCATTATTTTTCTTTACCAAATGTTTTTATGTATTTATCTTTTGAGATGTATATTTTTCCATATTTAAGCTAATTATTATCTCATTAATTAAAAAAGAAGCTTTTATTTTAATGGATACTAAAAGGAAAAAATTGATACATATATTGTCTTTCCAATCCTATTTTTTCTTTTCTTTTTTTTTCAAACTTTAAAATATTGTCATAGACATAGATTTTTAATATTTTTTTCATTTAAAATGAAAGAAAATGTAAAGATATTATACATTCATGGGTAATAAAATTAAAATTAAGCTAAGTTTATTATTATAAATAAAAAATTTTTTTTAATTATTCTTATATATAATTTATGTTATATTTTTTTCACTTTTATAATAAACATTGAGTATTTTCTGTCTTCAACTTTATGTATTTTAAATTATAATATACTTTTTTTTTTTTTTAAATAAAAATATGTATTTGTATAAATATTTATGTTATAACGTAATGATATTTAATCTATAACATATATAAAACAGCAATTATTTTACATACTATTTTTTCATCTTTTATATTCCATTAAAGAATATATTTTTTCAAAATTCTTTTTTTCTTTCATTACTTGGAATTAAAAATTATGTGACCTTATAAAAATATATCATTTATTACATATAATTAAAAATACAATATATTATTTTCTATATTCTCTTAATAGGTTTCACGTTTTTGGAGAAAGCAAGAAACAAAAATTAATTGAAAAAGTTGTTGGAAAAAAAAATTTAATAACAACAGGAATAAATCAAAGGCGTAGCATTAGTTCATTTATATTTTTCCTTATATTTATAATATGTGTTATGTTATTTAACATTTATGTATCTTACCGTTTTTCTGTGACTTCAATATTTGTTATAACAATAGCCTTATCGGTAAAAAAAAAAAAAAAAAAAAGGAAAAGAAATAAAATAATCATAATAAATGTGAATATTTTGAACTTCTAAACATATAACAATACTTTTAAATAAATTTTGCATATATTAAATATTATTATGTGTAGGTAATTATAACTATAATTATATATTTTATTGGATCCCACTTAATTCTATATTATATTATGAAAAAATCAATTAAACAAGCAGAACAAAAAGTGCAAATGTATAACCCAGATGTTGTTGTTGGAATTTATTTTGGAGCTGTAGTAGCTATGAATCTTAACTATAAAAATGGAAAAAAATCTTTAGTATAATAATAAATAAAACTTTAATAAAACAAAAATAATTTTTTTTATAAGAATAAATAATTTTTATTTATGTTTTTTCATTTTTTATAACTTATTTTAAGGTTCTTATATCTCCCTCTGTTAAAACTTTTCAAAAATTCACTCATAACTTAGAACCTGACTTATCTACATTTCCATATGTTATAATAGTTAATGGATCTAATGACATGGTAACACCAGTGAACGTTTGCGAAGAATTGATATCTACAGTTCCTCTAGGGAAGGGAAGATTAGAAGTAGTAGAAGATAATCATTATTATTCAAAACTAAAAGAATCTGATTTTAAGTAATGAAAAATAAATTTAAAAAAAAAAGTATATTATAAAATAAATATGGAAAAAAATTTTAATTTATTATTTTGCCAAAAGTAATATAATACAAAAGAAAAAATGGCATTTTTTATAAGAACGACGAATAAAAATAAAAATTAAACTAATGAATTAAATAAAACAGAATAAAACCTTAATGATAATATTTTAGAGAAATAATTCATACGCAATTATAATAATATTAATAAAGAAAATAAAACAAAATTATAATTAATACAAAATCATGTATTTTCTTTCTTTTTGCAGAGCATGGATAAAAGAAGCTATATACAAACCTTCTACATGTGTAGTTAATGTTGCAAAGCATTTAAAAAATGAAAAAATGGGTAAAAAAATTACAGTAAATACTCAAAGTTTCAATGAATTTTCTTCATTTGAAAATTCCAACAGTAAAGAAGATGATCCTTTGGTGTAATTCCATATATCAGAAATAATATAAAAATATTAAGATCATTGCTAATTTAACAAATTCATTTAAAATAAGTTTATTTATTAACATATAAGTAGTATTCTATTAAAAAGAAAATTAAAGTATATATTCTTTTAAAAAAGTTTGTAAATATTTGTTTTTCTTTTTTACTTATTAATTCATTAAAACTTTTTTTTTTTGACATCATATAGTATTATTTTTAAGTATTGATGAATAGAAAATATTAAATTTCCTTTATTTTATTAATGTTCATTAATTTTATTATTACCTTTATTTTTTTATTTTTTTTTTACAGCACACTAATTTGTTTTATTTTTTACATTATGTTTTACTATATATTTCATTCAATTTTTAAAGTTAAAAAAATATTATAGGAAAACAACTATATCTTATTAATATTTTATATTTTAAAGGTCTACTTTATTTTGTCATGATAAAATCTAACATTTCTTAACAATTTATAAAATTTCATCTTTGTTATATAAATATATATATATTATATGGATCTCTTCCTTTCTCTTTTTTATTTTTCAATTTAATCTATCCTTTTTTTTTCTTTCCATTATTTTCTATTTTTATTTTTTTTTTTTTTATTTGATATGATATAATGATAAAAATAAATATTAACTTATCTGAAAAATGTTAAAAATGTAATTAAAAAAAAAAATATATATATAAGAAAATTCCTTTCTTTTTAATATTATGTATTTTTGGTAATTAATAAATAAAATGCTCTAATTTATTTATATTAAATTTTTTAAAAATATTTTATCATTTCGAATTCATGTGATGTTTAAAAAAAAAGTTGGAAAAATTTCAAAATCATTCATAAGGTGACAAGCTAAAAATGAATTATCCTTTAAAGAAAAAATATTTATTAAATAATTATTTACCTGAAAATATTTTAATACGGAATTTTTCAAAGTTAAAATGTAAGCTTTTTTGTAACTTTTCATTAAATAATTATGGTTATTTAAAAAAAGATAAATTAAATAAATTCAAAAATATTTATTATCGTAAGAAAGGGGAAATGCATATAGCATATTCTAAGAATTATAAATGGAGCAAAGAGTCAAATAAAAAAAAAAAAGAATATTGTGAAGATCAAACATCAAAAAAATTCCTATATTACCCAGAAAGCACTTCATTTCCATATGGAACTATATGTATCGTTTTAGGGATGGTAGGTGTTTCAACTTTCCTTAAAATTTTGATATACAACTTAAGGAATTGCGATACTGAAGAAAATATTTTATTACAAATAGACAAAATATTAGATTACTTAGATAACTATTTTATCATATATAACTCTGAATCAAATAAAAAAAATATAAATAAAAGTGATATATTTGACATAAAATATTTAACATCACAATTTTTTACAAATGAAAATATATTGCAATGTTCCGTTCAATTATCCACATTTTTTTTAGCTTCTCGATTTCTTGAAAAGCAATATGGTTCTATAAGATTTCTGGCATTATTTTTAACTGGTTCCTTACTTTCCATTCTTGTTAGTTTTTATTTTTTTAAATATATCAAGAAAGTAGAATCATTAAATTTTATAGATTTTGTACTTATACATCCCTCAGGTTCAATGGCCTTTATATGTGCTTTATGCTCATTGTGCTTCAAAAATTCTTCTATTTGGAAAAATATACCTGTGCATTGTTCTATATTAATAGTACCTTATCTATTTTCAAGTTTTTATGGGCTTTTATCATTATATAAAATTAAAAAATATAATTTTATAGAAGAATCAAAGGAAAATGATGCAAATATTAACGAAAATATCCTGTTGCAGAATAAAGACACAATTTTAGAAAATAAATCAGAAAAAAATTCACCAAGTAATAAAGTTATTAATATTACAGATGACAATGTCATAAAACAAAAAAATGATATGAACAATAAAAATAAAGAAAATTATTATAACAGTAACCTTATCCAAAAAAACGAAAACAAAGTTTTAAATATATTAAAGAACTTTTTAATCATTAATGCATGTGATTCTATCATTCAGAAAGGAAAAAAGGAAAATATGTTTTCTAATAAAAGAATAATAAATCTAAAAAAAGAAGCTTTAAAAAATATTAATGAAATAAATAATAAATCTCAAAAAATATTTTTTGGACTATCTTCTTCTTTTACAGATATATTTGGCATAATTTTAGCCTCAACGACATTTCTATTTTTAAAATTTTTGAAATAAATTTATACTTTTTTATTTGGAATTAATTTTTATTATATGAACTATGAATAATGAAAATAAATGTTAAATATATTATTTATTACAATATATTGATATATTTAAAATAACTTTTTTATTCCACACTTATTATTTAAAAAGAAATCTATTAAAGTTCAAAAAATTGAAATAATTTTTATTATATTAAACATCATAATAAGTTAATATTCATAAAAGATAAGTATATATATATATATATGCCGCTAATTAAAAATTTGATTTTACCTAGTAATTTAAATATTCTTGGAGATTATAACATTGACTTATTGGAATTTATTAATATATTTTTTTCAAATTTAAATTTATGAATTTTTCTATTATAAATGTTGTAAAGTGTAAAATATCCATGATTAAAAAAAAAAAAAAAAATCAATAAACAAATGAATTATATAATTTTAAAAAATACACAATTACTATGAATATTTTAATACTTAAATATATTAGAAAATCTATATATATTTAATAAGAGAAAAATAAATAAAATTAAAACGAATTAAACTAGAAGAATAGGAGTTAATACAAAAATTAGTATATTCCATATTTTTAGTTTAAAATGAAAAATCTCAATTTTAAAAAAAGATTAATATTCTTATTAAAAAAAAAAAGTTCAAAGATATCATATTTTTTTATTATCATTATAAATTAAATAATGGTTTTGGTTTTGGCATTAGTTTTGATTTAACCTTTATGGAAGATAATGAAGCTTTCCTCTTCACAGATATTTGAAGTGAAGCATTTGTGTGTTTTGCAATTTCTTCAGCTGTCATTTTTTTACTAGAAGAATCAAAATCAGATAAATCAGAATCTAGTAATTTCTGTAAAATGCTACTAGGCTTGTTTTTTGTGAATTTTACTGAAGGTTTTTCTAAAAACATAGATTTATTTTTTTGATCACTTATTTTTGATTCTAAATATGTTTCATCTAAAATTTTATTGTTTCCCTCTTTTTCTATACCTACAGAAATATTCTTATTATTTTCTATTTTTTTTTCTAAATTAGGAAAGTTCTCATTTTTTAATAGTTTTCCTTTATTTGAATACCCTTGTAAGTTACTTTTTATAGAGTATTTATTTGAATTTAAATTTCTTAAAGATTTAATACTTTTAAGCTTTATTTTTAGTTCATTACTATCATCACGGCTTTCCCTTTTTAGTATTTTTTCATTTGTTTTTTTTTTTTCCTTTAAATCTTCTTTTTTTTTATCTAAATAATCTTTTTCTTCTAAATTTTTTTCTTCGTCTTTCTTATTTTTTTTTTTAACTAAATCTCCTACTTCTTCTAAATTTCTTTCTTTTTTTGAATCTTTTTTTTTTTCATCCAAATCCTCCTTTATTTCTGAAGTTGTTCTTTCCTTTAAATCTTTTTTTTTTTCATCTAAATCTTCCTTTATTTCTGAAGTTGTTCTTTCCTTTAAATCTTTTTTTTTTTCATTCAAATCCTCCTTTACTTCTAAAGTTGCTCTTTCCTTTAAATCTTTTTTTTTTTCATCTAAATCTTCCTTTACTTCTTCTAAATTTCTTTCTTTTTTTGAATCTTTTTTTTTTTTATTTAAATCTTCTTTTTCTTCTGAAGTTGTTCTTTCCTTTGAATCTTTTTCTTTTGATTTTTTTTTTTTTTGTTTTAATTCTTTTTCGACTTTTCCTAAATCTTTTACTTCTTCCTTTAAATTTTCCACTTCTTTTAAATCTTTTTCCATTTTATTTAAACATTCTTTTTCGTTATCCTTTATATATTTTTCTTTGATTTCTAAATCTGTTATTTTTTCCCTTGAATCTTTCTCTTCCTCTGAACATTTTATTTTTTCATTTAGATGTTCCTTTTCTCTTGCATCCTTATCTGAGTGTTCTTCTTTCTTCCTTGAGTCCATTTCTTCTGAATGTATATTTTTTTTGTTTTTATCATGTTCTTTTTCCTTTGAACCTTTTTTTTTTACCTTTGTATGTTTTCTTTTCAATTTGGAGTTACCATCTTCTTTCTCTAAAAATTTTTCTTCTTTCAATGAATTTTTTTTTTCATCCATCATATCTTTTTTTTCTTCTGATTTATTTCCTTCTTTCGTTAAATTTTTTTTGTCCATTACCGAGTTTTCTTCTTCATCTGAATTTTTTGTTTCATTTTTTAAATTTTCTTCATTTAAATCTTTTTGATTTTCATTTTCTCTATTCTCTTCTGTTTCTACTTTATTATGCTCATTTTCATCTGGTATTTCATCATCTTCCTTTTTAGTAACAAAATTAAACGCATTAAATAAATCTGTGAAATAATTGGTAACTGCACTTTGAGGTTCCTAAATTATTATAAAATTATTTATGTATAAACCTTTTTATATAGTTAATCTTATAATTAAGGTATATAAAAAGTGTAGATATTTATTTAAAAAAAAAAAAAAAAATTCTAATAAAAACAGATGTCTATTTTAAACAATAATTTATTTTTTTTAATATAAAAAAAGTTTAAGTAAAAACGTACATAATAAAGCTTTTGTTTCATAAGTTAATCATAAAGCATCTTTCATATAATGAAAATACACAGCATAAAATTAATATTTTGTGAATATTTCATAAAAACTATTAATACAACTTTATCATTAGATTTAAACATAGTAAAAAATATCATTTTCATTCGGAATGTACAAAATTATATAAATATATATATACTATTAAAATTGAAGTATAAAAATAAATAATTTTATAAATAAAAATATTAATTATAAATGTATATTTATAAAATGGTGTAGAATTATCATTTTCAGATTCTTAAGTTACCTTTTTTGGATCCTCTGTCTTATTTGGTGTGTTAATTTTAATTTCCTTTTCTGAAGAAAAAAAAAAAAAAAAATAGCATTTTATTAAAATATATCATACAATAAATATTATGTATATTTTTAATAAAAAAAATTATTATTTTTAAGGAAGCTTATAAATTTATAAATTCTACAAAATTTAATTTATCATTCTTACCATTATTTATAAAAGCGTGTGTTCTTAAGATTGATTCTTTTCTTTTGATAGTTTTTAAATCATTAGGATTTGTATTTTGGGAATCACATGTTATATTAATTACATTTTCATTCTTAGAATCATTTTCATTCAAAATGCAACTTGATTGATTTGTTTCACTGCTACCATTTTTATTTATGTTAAGCAGATTTTCTTTAGAAGAATTTTTTTTTAATATAATAGGAAATTTTTTTGAATTTTCTTCTTTTATTTTTGGTAAAATGCTTAGTGGAGCCGCAATTTTTTTAGGTATACTTGTTTTTGAAATAATATTTTTATTTTTATTCTCAAGAGACTTTTCATTTATAACATCTGCGTCTTTTGCATGAAAATTATTATTTTTATTTAACATAAGCATTTTTTCTTTAGAAGAATCTAATTTAGGTATAATAAGATTTTTCTTTAAATTTTCTTCTTTTATTTTTGGTAAAATGCTTAGTGGAGCTGCAATTTTTGTAGGTATAACTGTTTTGGGAATAATAAATTCTTTTTTGTTTTCAATTTCTTTCTTCTCTAATAAATTTGATCCACTTTGAGGTAACTTTATTGTCATATTCTCTTTTTTTATATTATTTAAAATATTTTTCTCTGGTATTACACATTTCTGTTTTATATTATTAATTATTTCTTTTTCTTTTTTATCATTATTTAATTTGTGTTCTTTATTATTAGTTGTTTTGTTTTCTTGAATTTTTTGGTTTGAATTTTGTTTAAGAAATTCTTTTATTTCCATAACTTTTTCATTATTTTTTTCTACATTTTCTTTATTAAATAGACTTTTATCAGTTATATTTTGAGGAATTTTTTTTAAAATAATTTGTTTTGCACTAAAACCTTCTTTAAATAATTCTAGTTTCACTTTTGTTTCTTGTAAACCTTTCATTACTTCTTTATTAATTATACTTTTATTATCAATGATACCTTTAGTCGTTTTAATTATAATAGAATTTTTTTTGTTTACATTATTTTCCTCATGTTTAATGAAAGACTTTGGTAAAATATTTTTACTTTTTTGAATCTCATTATTTTTTGTATTTTCATTTTTTAATACTGAAATTGGTATTTTTTTCAATACTTTAGTCAAAGGTTCTTGTTTTAGTGTATTAACTTTTTCACTTTCTACATTTTTTGAATTTAATAATTTATTTCTTGAACTTTTCTCATTTTTTATGTATTCTCTTGGTAAAAAATTAGAAATTAGCCTATTTTCATTTCCCTCAAGAATATTTTCTTCTTTTGTATTACATGAATTATATTCTAATGATTTTTCCAAAATATCTTCCCTTTGTTTAATTTTTCTGTATGTTAAAAGATCATTTTCGTTTTTATCAATATAATTTTCAAATTCATAAGAATTATCCCTTAAAGAATCACTCATTTTATCATTTAACTTATATTTTAAATAATTCCTCTTTAAAAGATCTGATATGTCTGAATTTAATTCTAACATGTTAATTTTGTAAATATCATCGTCTTTTAACATAATTTCATTTAATGATGGTTTACAAATACTTGGATCTTTTAATGAAATAGCTCTTAATTTAACGCTTAATGGAACAAATTTCCATATTTTATATAAATTTAGCCATTTTTTATCGTCAAATAATACAGATATATATTTTAAGTCATTAGAACTATTTTCCCACATATGACGATGTAATAACCATGATCTATTATTTGTCTTTACACACAACCATTTTAAATCTCTCTTGCACAATTCCCATCTATCACCAACTGTTAGCCATCCCTTATCATTTGTTTCAGAAGCTAGCCATTCTAAATCTTGTAATTTATGAGGGCTAAATTGATAAAATTGATCCTCTTCTTCTTGAATACTTTTTTCTTTATCATTAATTTTATTTTCATTATTTATTTGTGTCAATGTTATATGTATTAATTTTGAACATTGATATATTTTTTTATCCCTCTAAGAAAATATCATTATATATATAAAGGAAATAATAAATTTGAAATCTTTTTTTTTTTGAAAGATAGTTAATTAAATTTTATTTACAGCTATATACATATAAGTGCATGAAAATTTATCACTTAATTTTTTCTTACTAGTGGAGCTGAATTTATTATGGTATGAATAAATGGAAGGGTAGATAAAACTAAAAATGTAAAATATAATAAAATATGTACTTTTATAATATATACAAAATATATAATTATTATCTCAATATATAATAATAATTTTTTTTTTTTTTTTAACAATATGTTCATATTACCAGGCTTGTTTATGTCAGTACACAGATATTCAATTATGTCACATATAGTATTAACAAATATATTTATAAGTTGTATATTTACTTCTCCCCCATTTAACATGTTTTTCTACATTTTTTTTTTTTTTTTTTTTTTTGAAAATGAAAATATAAAATGTATAATTTAAATAAAGATAATTATTTTTATTTCTATTTATTTTAGTTATTCAACAAAAATATTAAAAATTTTATAAAAATATTTATAAAATTAAAAAAATGAAATGACATTTATTAGTATTTTCCTTTTCTTACTTTTAAATTACGTATTTGATTCTTGTACGAATATATAATATTCTCATATCTTTTAATTTTTTGGTTAATTCTAATGAAAAAAAAAAAAAAAAAAAAAAAAAAGTTTAAAGGTGCCTCATTTCTTATTATTTAAAGATTATTTAATTTTAATTATACATTTTTTTATATTCTCTTAGTTCGTCTAATTCTTTCAACAAATCTTCGTTGTTATTAAAAATGTTCTACAAAAAAAGCAAAAAAGATGTAATAAAAAAAATAATAATTTTTTTTATAAATTATTTATATTCTCTTTTTATTTTATTCTTGATTTAAAATATGTATTAACATTTTTTAAAGGATTTATTTTATATTTCTTTAAATTAAAATTTTGGTGACTCCTATAAGTTTAATTAAAACAAAAAAATTAAAATAAAAATAAACCACTAAATAAGAATATATTCTTAATCTTCACGTAATACATGTATATTTTTTGTTATTACAATAATGTGTTTTCTTCTAAAGGATATCCTAGAAAATTTCCAGATAAAAAATCATGGTTTATACTCATCTACAACAAAATATTAAAAAATGATTTATTTAATATTGTGAAAATGTTTTTAAATTATTTTTTTTTTCGTTTCAAATATAAAAAAAATTAAAATTAACCATTATTTTTAATGTTCTACAATACAATTAATTAGTATATTGTAAAATTTATAACATCACTTTCATAAATTATTAAGAAAAAAGAAATTTGTATAATCTTATATTTTATTTGTCCGAATGTTATTACTAATTATATCCTTTTTAAAAAAAAAACGGATGTTTGTGTTTTAGAAGTGTAAAGATGTTCAAATGTGATAAAACAATGAATTTATTTATTTATTTAAGACTTTAAATGAATTCTTTAATGTTTTTGTTTAGGAGACAATTTTCCATTGACAATGAGCAATCTTGAAATTTTTTTTTTTATTTACTTTGTTCTACACACTAATTAAAAGTTTAATTAAAAATATGAACAAGTTAGCATTAAAAAATATTATGAATATAAATTAAAGCTTAATAAAAATTATTTGTAACTTTCTTTTGGTAAATATGTTTTTTTTAATATTACGATTTCATATTATGTTAGTACTTTTTCTCTTTTTTGTTCTGGTTGTTATCTGTTTATGTTGCTGTATTTTAATTTTTTTTTACCTAAATGATGTGTGCACAAAAAAAAAAAAAAAAAAAAAAAAAAAAAAAAAAAAATTAAATTTGAAATATTCATAAAAAAAAAAAAAAAAAAAAAAATTAAAATTTAAAAAAATTATTCATAGAATTCATAAATTTGTATTTAAATAAATATGTAAACATATTTAGAATATGACAAAAAAAAAAAAAAAAAAGTACATGTGTATATATCGAGAATGAAATATAATTATTCTATTTTACAAGTTTGTTGTTTTTAAAAATATTAAAATATAATAATATAAATATTAATTTTAAAATTCTATTTTACAAATATAAAATAATTAAAATAAAATATTTTTCCCAATAAAAGATATATTATTTTTATGTGTTTTTATACTACAGAAAAAGACATTTTCATTATTTTATTATTAAGTTTTTTTTTGTTTCATAAAAAAATTGTATTTTATATTTTTAAAATATAACTCATAAAAAAAAAAAAGAAAAAATATATGAAAAACAAAAGTGAAATAATAATTTTCATGAGTCTTTTATGCTTGAAAAAAATTTTAATTATTAAATCAACTTTATATTAATAATTTTATGTTTTTATATCACATTATAGACAAATAATTTATATTATATATTATAAAAGACATGGAAATTTAGAAAAAAAAATTATCAATATATTTATAAGTTAACTTTGATTTTCAGTAATATTGTTTTCTTTATTTCTTTTTTTCATTTCTACATAGTTGTGTATTCTAGATATATTAATTTCTGTTGTTGATATTTGCTCATGTAACCATAAAAGTTCTTTATCCTATTTAAAAATTTTTAAGAAAAGTAAATGTCAAAATAAAATTATATAACATTAAATATAATAATAGATGTATTATATTTAATATATTTTTTTTCACTTGAAAAATCATAATATTATTTCAAGTTATTCTTTTTTTTTATATATTAATAATTAAAAGGAAAGAAAGCATAACTATTTAATTATATTTTAATATAATTCAATAACGAATATTTTTAAAAAATATATATTTTAAAATACCATTTCCTCGTAAAGATTTATTGCTCTATCTAAATGATGATTTAGAAGATCTATAGCTTCATTAAATGGAAATTCAACCATTACATTAGCCTAATAAATTTAATATTAAATGCAAATTATTATAAATATTTTAAATAAACATTTCTAAATATATTTAACATAAAAGAATCTTACTAATATTTTCTAATTTTTATACTAACCCCAAGCCATAGAAGAATGTGATCAGTTTTTTCAATTATTCCCTTAGCATATAACGATTCTTCTAGTGGAAAATATAACTCCATATTTTTACTTTCACCCATTTCCTATTAAAAAGATAATTTATAATATCATATATAATTATTAATATTTTAACAACAAATTTTGTTTAAAACACATATATAAGTTCATAAAATTAAAATATTAAATAATGTTAAAATGTTTAACTAAACCTTTCTTTTATAAAGAGTATTCACAACTCTTAAAGCGTCTTTTAATTCAGGTATTTTTTTTTCAGTATTCATTTGTCTTGTTACAAATGTATGTTCCATAAATTTATATTTCCTAAAAAAAAAAATTAATTTAAAATCTATTTAAAGAATATATTAAAATTTTTAACATAAAATAACTCTTTTTTTTTGAAAAACAATTAGATATAGTTTAACTAAATATACTGTATGAAAAAATAAAAATATTTATTTTATTCCATTATATATAATAAAATAGAATTAATAATATACAATAAAAATGTTTAATAATTTCATAATTTTCAAATTTATATTTCTAATTAATAGTGTATTTACAATAAAAGTTCTTTGGCCAAACGAAGCATAGTTTCCTCATTTTTATTTTGTAAAAATTCTGTTATATGTTCCTATGCAAAAAACAAAGAAATGATTTTTAGAAAATATTAGAGTAATAATTATATTTTTATTTCTGGTAAAAAATATTTATAAAAAACTATTATTTAAAAGTTTCATCTTTTTATTTTTCTAACTATGAATTTTGCTCCTGGAATATTCCTTACAGACTTTGTATTGTCAGTTAAATCCTCAAATGACATTTTGATATAATCACAATTAAATAGTATTTTACAGAAAAATTATCGAAATTTTATTTAACACAAAATTATTAAATATAAACTAAAATTTAAAATATCATTTTTTTTTTTTTTTTAAGTAAAACTTTTATTTATTTATTTTTTTATTTTTTTTTTTTTTTTCATTAATGAATACTGATTATTTTTGTAATAATCAAAACAAAATCACAATTTATATGAATCAAAGAAAAAATGTTTTTTTTCTTTTTTTAATTTTATAAAAATAATTTAATAAATGTAAAATTATTAGTTTATAATATTTAGTTTTCTTACACTTTTTTTTGTACCGTCCTTTTTATTGTCAATATGATAATGAAAAATAAATACGCAAGATGTAATAAAAATGTCGACAATTTAAAATTATTATCTTTTATTTGCATAACTTATATTTTAATTGTAAATCCTACATAATTTTTTTAAGTTTCTTCCTATATGATAATAGCATGTTGTTATATAAACTATGTATTAAAATTTCATGTTTTTTTTCTATATAATTCTTTTTAATATAAATAATTTTTTTTTTTATATAATATTTATTTTATATTTTTTTGTATAGTGAACTATTGGATTTTATATCTCTATTCCTCTTTCTTTTTTTTATCTTAATTGATAAGAATAATTAGTTCTCAATTAAATATTAGTATATAATTTTCCAAAGAATACATTAAGGAATTTTTAAACAATTAAGAACGAATGTCCGCTGTTTTAATAAAATTATTAATCCAACATATGATTTATGAAATAAAGATTTCACATGTTATAGACTCTAAACATACTTTAAAATAATTTTATTTAAAGTATCGGCAAATGTTTATATCCGTACTAAATAGAAAAATAATGAAATAAAAAAAAAATTTTTTAAAAAATTATGAAGTTCTATAACTCTTTATTTTTTTTTCAATGAATATGAAATATATTGATATCTTGAAATTTTACTTTTAGTAAATATAAATTTGAAAAACTTAAAATAAAAAATATTTATAGATAATATTAAAATAATAATACTAAAAATAGTGGAATAAAAGGATATAATAAATAAAATTGTTCTTATAAAAAAAATAAATATAAATTAAAATCCTATAAATTTAATTCTTGATTTCATTTAAATACAAATCTTGTCTTTCATAATTTTTAGACTTTATTTTTCATTTTGGAAAAAAAGTGATTATTAAAAGCAACAAGTTTACATATTAAATGAATTTATTAATATATATATATTTTGTTTCAATTATTAAAACATATTTAAAAATAACATTTTATATAATATCTTTATCAACAAAAAAAAATATTGTAACTTAATAACGTCAAAAAAAAAAAAAAAAAAAAATTAAAATAAAAAAATAAATAAAAGATAACTGCTATGATGTACATATGTAGGAACATTCTATTACATCTACACTTTTTCTTAAATTTATAATAAAATAGTATATGGAAAATAAAAAAAAAAAAAAAAAAAATTTAGTTAAAAATTTTATGTTTCGTGTTTTAAATTGATTTTAGATATATTATTTCTTCATCTTTTTTTTTTAAATTATTTTATCGGATAATTTCTTTTTCATGGGTTGGATATATTCTATCAATATATAAATATTTTTTTTTTTAAATGTATAAATTTAAAGGTATTTAAAGATAATTTTCTTTCTAATTTTTATATTATTATAAAAAAAAATTTCCAAATCCAAAGATGTTTAAAAAATTGAAATTTATTAATCTATTTTGAAATCATAATTTTTTTGTCTACTATTTTAATTTTAAATAGATAAACTAATAATGAGTATATACATATTCTTTATTTATTTTGATTGGTTATAAAAAATCATTCCAAATTTATTATAATTTCTTTTTTAGTAAATACAAATTAATAATTGTTTACATTAAAAAATATATTTGATATTAACTAATTTACCCTTTTATAAATTTATCTTGTTTATTTTCTTATCATTTTAAATTAAAATAATATTTTCTTTAATACTCTCAACAACTCAACAAAAATGTTGATAACCATTATTAACTGCAAATAACATTTTACCTCCAATACCCATTCGAATGCAATCTCTATGACTTATTACACCACAGCTAGTCTGCATAACCCAAAGCCCTGTGTTAAATCGTGTGCGAAATTTAAGTTCATGAGGAGTTAGCCATATATCTCTACTTGGTTTAGAAACAACACGAATATTTCTTATAACCTAAACAAAATATATTATATATAAAAAAAGAAAAATTTTTTTAATGAAAAATTCAAAATATAAAAATATTTAATTTCCTTATTTATTTATTTGTGAATGAATTTTTATAATTATCTTTTTAATATAAACATTTATATTGAATATTTTAATATTTAAGTATTCATATATTTTTATTTAAAAAAAAAAAATAGTTATATCATAATTACAGGAGCTCCTTTATAATGTTTAAGTAGTATATCTATTTTTGTTCCTTTAATCGCAAACCCTCTTATAAGACCTTCCTTTTGTAATAATTCAAGAATTTGAACATTAAGCACATGGAAAGGACACTTCTGAGTCATGGAATCAGTTCGTAACAAAGATACGACCATTTCACATGCTCTCTGCATTTTTATTTTAATAAAAATTAAAGAAAATTGATATAAAATATTTTGCTTATCTCATACTAAATTATTTAATCAACATTAATTTATAATTATATATCATTAAATGTATAAAAATTCATCCGAATAATTAAAAAAAAATAATAATAATAATAAATAAATAATAAAATTAAAAGTAAAACAATAAAAGAAAAATTTATATAAAAATAAAATAAAGTTTTCTTTAATTTCTCAAATATAATGCATGTTAAGTAAATATAATTTTTTCCTCTTTTTTTTTTTTTTTTTTCTATAGTATTATTTTTTTCTTGAATACCTTTTTTTTTTTTAAAGATTTTTTATGTCAATTTGAAATACGTATGTTCACCTTTTTACATTTTTATAAATTGTAATATTTCATTTTACGTATTTTTTTTTATTTTTATATAGTTATGTTTTTCAAATGTACAATTTTTATATATTTTTTACTAATATAATATTTTGCTATATACTTTTTTTTATCTAAAGCTGTTTTATTTGTAAAAAGCTTTTTTTTTTAAAATAATAACTACAAATTTTTTTTCCTTTATTATCATTAGGTTAAGTGATGTATAATGAAAAAAAAAAAAAAAATGAAACAATTTTAACTATTTATAATATAACTTTGCAAGAATTAATAGCAGTTTGTATTATTTGACCACGAAAATGAATATTCAAATATCATAAAGGTTGGAATTTTTTTTAAAAAAGAAAAATATGCGTATTTATCAAATGAATTTTTCGGAACAGTCAAATATTTTTACTTTTAAATATATAAGAAATTAACGTCTCAGTATTTTTAATACAAGAAAAAATAATTATGAAATAATTTTTTAATATGAAATATTATTTCTTTTAAACATTATTCCAAAAATTAAAAAATATGAAGTTTAAGAATTCGATCTAAATTATTAGAAATTAAAACATTTTCTTTGTTGTACTTAAATAAAAATTGCAACATAATAAAAATAAATAAATCATGGTGTCTATTTTTCATTTAAATTTACTGTTTAATATTTCTCTATTTTTATATACTTAAATGTAATATAACTCCTTTATTAAAATAAAATAAATGATATATTATTATGTTAAAGACATGTTCTATTAATACTTAAAGAGGTCATACATTTTCGTAAAAAATTGATATAAAATTATTTCTATATTTTATTTTACTTTTTTTTTTTTTTTTTTTGAATTGTAAATTTTCTTATTTGAATTATAAATTAAATCTATATTTTTTTCCATATTAAAAAAACTACTTCTCAGATAAACTTATAAAAAGTTCAAGTGTGTTTTGAACTTCAACAATATCGCATGCAGAACAAAATGTTTCTAAAGAAAACTTCAAGAAATAGTGTTTTTTTCTAATTTCATGCACACATTAATTTTTCTTTCCCTATAAAATCATAAACCAATAAGACATATTTGAATTAAAAAATTTTATTTTAAGAAAAATCTGAATATTTTTTTTTTGGGTATTTTCGTATCATCTAAAATGATTTTCATTATTTATCTACAAAATGGTGAACCCAAAAATTTTTTTTTTGCTTTTTTCTCTACTAACTAGTTTTCTATTTAAGAGACATGTAATATAAATGATGAACATATTAAATTCAAATAACATATATATATATATAACTTTTTGTAGAATAGATATAATATTATAATTCTTTTACTTTTTTTTAGTACTATGCTGCTGATATAGCACCAAAATCCATAAAAAAACAAAATTTTTCTTTTATGAATAGTAAGAAAAGAGAAATAATAGATTAACTTTATGTTAATAATTTTTACAAATATATTAATTTATACATATAAATTAGAATGAGATATATATATATATTTTAAAACTTAAAGCAAAAATATGAAAAAAAAATATATTCTTCATTAAAATTTTTAAAGTATTAGACAAAAATAAAGTTAATATATATAAAAATGAAATTTTGTAATAAAACGCAAAGTTAAATATTGAAGAAAAAAATAAAAATTTAAGTATATCTACATATATAATACACTTTGCTTAAAAAATATTTCTATAATTTTTTTATAAGCATATGACAACCCACACGTTAAGAGAAATAAACTCATAAAATTAAATAATTTAAAGTATAAAAATACACAAAAACCGAATAAAAAAGTAATACGGAAAAGAGGAATTAGTTTTGTTTCACTTAATTTAAACAATATTTTAGAATTAAAATTAAACGACCCAATAAATCTATTAAGCAATATTTTCTCAAAAGAAAAAACAAAATGTAAGATAAAATATTAACAATATATATTGATAAATATATTAGTAATTATTATATCTAAATAATATTTTTTCATTTTTTCAGATCTATCTAGTTGTTATGAAGACAAAAAACTTAAAAACATCGATAATTGTAACAGATTCACAACTTCACAAAAAATATGTGATTCTCCTGTTGATTTTAACCTCAATGATAACTTCTGTATTAAAGAAGATAATGAACTATCTTTAAAATGCTTAGTTGACAATAAATCTGAATATTTAGAAATAAGTTAAAAAATATTAAATTATTTTTTTTATAACTTTATCATTTTTTAACATATATTTGATTTTTTCTTTTTAAATTTATTAATTTTTTAATGCATTCTCAATATTATTATTATTATTATTTTTTTCTTTTCAAAGATAACAATCATGTAGTTCTTGAATCAGGAGAAATTTTTGATTTAAAAATAAAAAATGAATCATTATTTGTGCACTCTTCTATAATCATTACAAAAGATACTTGTTTGGATAAAAAAAAATCAATTAGTCCCGATTTTAAATTTTATTCTCAGAATACTATTAAGAATTTTGGTAATCCTATATTATACAAAGGAGAAATAATTGGCTCTGAATTTAAAAATATTAAAGTAGAAGATAATGTTGAAGGTTTATATAATGTATGCTCATGCTATGAGAACTATCCATATTATTATAACAAATGTACAGATACTAACAAACATTATATTAATATCTCAACTATTCGAGTTGTCAAAAAACTTGTGAATGAAATACACTTATTATCTGGAAATAAACTTATTTTAAATTTCCAAGCATATAGAACACCATTTCCCTTTAATAAAGCCTTTATCATTGATAAAGTAAAATATTATAATTGCAATAATATTAAAGACACTTCATTTAACCAAATACAAGAAGCTTTTCATAAAAATGAAAAAAAACTTGAGTTTTATGACGTATTTTTATATGAAATCGATGCAAACAAATATAACAATGATATTGTTTTTGAAAAACCAGGAACTTATTTATTATGTTACACATCAAGTGATAACGGAGTGGAATATTCGTCTCTTCTTTCTACAATTCATGTTAACGGTTAATAACTTTTGTAGTTTTGTATTGTCCATATGTAAAATTTTTATATATTTTTGTGTTTATTTTTTTTGTTATTTTTATTTTATTCTATTCTATCATTTTTGATACTTTATTATGAAAAATAAATGGATAAGAATACTTATTAATATTTTTTTTCTTTTACTTCTAGGTTATGACATAAACAAAATAAATTATTTATATTTAGACTTAAACCCTATTAAATTAAATTTGAAAAATTATATCGTTTTGCACAGATATAAATTAAACGAGAATTTAGAAGAAGTTTTTTTGAGAAAAAAAGAAATAAACCGATGTTCAGGTGAAGATGTGTCCTATTCAAATAATATAACAGAAACTAATAGTGATAAAAATAAAGATATTATTTTAGATAAAATATATATTTCTGATATAAATTTAAATGATTATGGTCAAATATTAGAAATTTGCTCAAAAAAAAGGAATGAATATTCTTTAATAGGATATGCTATGGTAAAACAGTATGTTTTACATAATTATAAGGATATAAACCATTTATTAGATTTTAATATAGCTCCCGATGACATTAGAACGTACACAATTCAAAGAACATCAAATTTCTTAATATTTTTCCCAGAATTATTAAATATTTTTAATTTAAATAATATAAATGATTTGTATATATCATTTTCATGCTATTCAACAAAAAATGAAATAATCTTAACCTATAATTATGATGAAAACATGACACCAATATTTTTTAAATATTTTAAAATAAGTAATGCTTCCAGTTCTATTTTGAACGTTACAGATGATGCTGTGCAATTATATGTTTTAAAAAAAAATTTACAATCTTTATATTTATATGATATAACACCAGAAAAAGTAAAGGAGAAAAGAAAAATTATAAATAATAACATAAATGATGTTCATGTAGAATTTCTATTATCATATTATTTAGATTATTCTAATTTTTTAAAATGTGAAAAATGCATATCACCTATTATGATGGAACCAATTTATGATGAGAATAAAAACTTAAAGCAAATTTTTTTAATATCAGCACATCCTTATATAAAATTAATGATAGTCGATTTAAATTTTAACATCACTTATAAACATGATATAAACGTTGTAAAAAATTTAATAACAGAAATTCGAGGTATCAATTTTAGTTTGGATGTTTTAAAAAATTCTTCATTTCTTATAACAGATATTTCATGTGGAGCTTTAAGAAATGAATCATTAGACTGTTTTTTAATTGATCAATTAAATAACAGTGTTATAGCTATTGAATACATTGAACCAAAAAACTTGCTAATTGTTGTAGACATTTTTGAAGGAGAAAATAAAAATGACTTAAATCAAGAAAGTATAAATCTTTATAATGATTCCGTATTTAGCCAATCAAATACTTTTTTATACAAACCCCAAAATATTGTAATTTACCCATATGATGAATCCTATGTCTTATTTATAAGCGACGTAAACATATAAATTATTTATTATTCTAAAAAAATTAAGAAAAAAAAGATAAATTACTATAATGAATATATCTATATATATGTATTTTTTTAAATTATTTTTATTATTAATTTTTTATAGCATTTTTAGTTTTACTAAAAAAATTCCTTTATATTTATTATTTTCTAAATCTTATTCTCAAAAAAAATTGGCATATAATTATTCTTTTTTTTTTTTTATTTTGTAGGACAATTCTAATGAAATAAACTTATTACATTATAACAAATATAAACTTGATAACAATTTATTATATGTAACTAAAATAAATAATACATACATTGACGATGGAAAAATAGAAAAAATATATAAATTTTATGATCATAAAGAATTAATTAATAGAAATATACTTTTAATAGTGAAATATTATGAAGGTGATATACAATTTATGTATGGTCCATTGAGAAATATCACTAATAAACTTGAATTAAAATATAATTATCCAGAAGTTATACAAGACGACAACAAAGTGTATACACTCCAAATAAAATCAGACGAAATAAAAAAAATGAACTTACTTCATAATTTTCAAGTTGAAGTTCACAATTTAAATAAATCGCAATTTGTCACAATAGATAAATATGACGGAACTATTAATATTAAATTATCAGAGTTTGTTGGTGATATAGTTAACTTGACTGCTAAGCTTAATGGAGTTTTTGTCGAAATAAAAGTAGACATGAATTTTACAGTTATATGCGCTGATGGAATGAAAGTATTTAATAAAAGATGCGTTCCTTGCCCAATAGGATCATATAACAACGTTAATGAATATATTAAAAATAATAATATATATGAGTGTACATTATGTCATGACCATTCTACCACTAAAGAAGAAGCTTCTACGTCAGTAACTCAGTGTCTTTGTTTACCTGGGTACGAATTAAACAATAATGATGAATGTGTGCCATGCAAACAGGAAACCTGGAAGACTGAACTCTCTAACTCTCCTTGTATTTTTCATTGCTACCCTAATTCATACAGCACAATTCATGGTAGTCGTAGTGAAGAAGAAAGTCAATGTAAATGCAAAAAAGGATATTATTTTGTCTCTAAAGACTCTATAAATTTCTGTGAAGAATGTGATATAGGTTATTTTTGCCCCGGTGGATATAAATCAGATAAAATAAAATGCCCAGAAAATACTACCAATACAACGCAAAAAAACTTTTCTATAAAAAGTTGTAAATGTGACTATGGATTTGAACCCTATGATTCTACAAATATCATTAATTACGATTTTAAAAATGATCCTATTTTCAATGATTACAAAGACTTCACAATAGATATAGAAAGTTCCCAAGTATGTAAACCGTGTAAAGTAGGATTTTATAAAAACACAGTTTCGGAAGAAAAATGTAAAAGTTGCTCTTCAAATGTATATACAGAAGGTACACAATCCATTTCAATATCTCAATGTAAAAAATGCAAAAAAGGTTACTATTTACATTCTGAAAATTCTTGCTTATTATGTCCAGATAATCATTATTGTCCTGGTTTTGATAAAATGGATCCAAAATATGCAATTTATGAAAATCAGAAAGTCCCATGTAATGGAAAAAAATTAACAAAACATCCAAATAGGTTAAATGTATCACATTTAAGTTGCTTATGTAAAAAGGGTTATGAATTTGTAAAAATGGATGATAATGAATTCGACTGTTTAGAAGTATCTAAAAATTATTATAAACCAGAACTTAGCAATACTGAGAAGAAACCTTGCCCAAAAAACAGTATTACTCTATATACAAAAACAAAAAGTATAGATAAATGTTTATGTATGATAGGTTATTACTGGGAATTAAATGAATATAAATGTATTAAGTGCCCCAAAGGATACTACTGCCCTGGTGGATATTTAAAAGACTGTTTCGAAAAGAATACTTTACATTTATGTAGACCAAAAAAAACAAAATGTCCTATAAAACACTCGACAACTCAAGGTGAAGAATCTTTTAGCGAATCAAGTTGCTTCTGTGATAAAGGATACACAATAAATAAAGAAAAATTAAATGAATGTATTCCATGCCCAGTTAATACATACAAAGATGCTATATCAAATGCAGAATGTAATATGTGTTTAACACCATATACAACAGATGGACAAATAGGGAGTACGAAAGAAGAAGATTGTACATGTTCAGGAGGTTATTACTTCTTTAATCATTGCTTACCATGTAGCGATAAGAACACTTATTGCAAAGGTGGGAAAATGATAGTGAACAACAAAAGCAAAACTATTCATTATGCTCCATCAAAATGCCCACCGAATACTACGGTATCATTTGAGGCAGAACGTCCATTTAATAAAAGTTTTTGCGTTTGTAAAAAGGGTTTTAAGCATGTATATACTTCTCCATATAGATTAACAAAAATTTGTGCACCTTGCGAACGTGGGTTTTTTAAGACTATGATTGGTGATTTTGCCTGTGAATCTAAGTGTAAACCTAACTCAACTAGTTTTGTTGGAACTATGCATGAAGCTCATTGCTTTTGCTTAGAAAATTATTATTTTAAAAATGGGGTTTGCTTAAGCTGTCCTGATGGTGCTTATTGCAAAGGGGGTTTTGAAGAAGAAACTTTATTAATTATGAAAAAAAATGAAAATTATTTAGATCCATCAAAAATTAAGCATGTAATGCCTGTTCCTAAAGAAAATTATGCACTTTACAGATTAAAGACAAATATATACAACTCTAATTGGTTTATTGTAGAATGCCCAATTAAAGAAGCATGCCTATACGACGAAAAGTGTCATGAATCAATGACTAATTTTTTATGTGGAGAGTGCAAAAAAGGATATACAAATAATTTTTCTAAATTAAATTTATGTATAAAGTGTAGTGGAAATATAATAAATATTTTACATATGATTTTTGTTTGTGCTTTTGTTTTATTATTTACTGTTATTATGGCATACTTAAATGTTTTCACAGGTACAAATAGAAAATCTGTCCATTCTATTGTTATTAAAATTGCAGTTAATTATTTCTCTTGTATGAAAATTTTTTATGTTATGGGTACAAGCGAAATATATTTTCCCATTAATTTCTCTTCACACGCTAATTATATAATTACAAATATAAAAAAATTATTAAAAGCAAAAAAAAATTATGGCCCATATTGCATTTTAACAAATTATTTTGCTTTATCGCATGCAGATGCTTATTTCTATGGAATGGTTTTTTATGCTTTTAGGCCTATTTTACTTGCAATTGTTCTAACAATTTTAATGTTCCTTGTTGTAGAAATATATAAACATAGAGTTAGAAATGAAACAAAATTAAAATTAAAAGTAATAGATAAAATTAAAGAACTAGGAAATAATAAATTATATGAAGAAATAATGCAAGAATTACCATCAGAAAGAGCTTTAGTATTATTTAGATATTTAACTATACCTGGAGATTCAAAGTTTAAAAGAATAAGAAATTTCCTTGAAGACATGACTCCTATGTACGTTACACTATTATTTTTTATTCATACTAAAACTACTCTGTCTATGCTGACTTTGTTAGATTGTAAAGCAATTTACTACAATGATAAGTTTGTAGAGCAATACATGAGTTATGTACCAAGTGTAAAATGTGATTTATCTAAAAATTACGCAAAATTTTTCATATTAGGTATTAGTGGATTAATAGTCTGGGGAATTGGTATTCCATTAATGTCTTACTTAGTGTTATATAAAAATAGAAAGCAATTACATTCTGAAAATATTCTGCTTAAATATGGATTTTTAAATAATGGTTTTAATTTTCAATTTTGGTATTGGGAATCAGCTGTGTTTTTAAGGAAAATTTTAGTTTTATTAATATCAACTGTTCCTATATTTAAAACAGCTAAAATATTTGGTACTACTATGTGGTTGTTTACTATTATTTCATCTTTCTTTCTTACCTTACAGTTAATACTTCAGCCGTTTGACTCAAGAAATTACCATATTTTAAATAAATTAGAAACTTATAGCATGGTTTCTTGGACAATTACCCTAATGATTTTTGTTTTTTTGACAATATCAAATTGTACTGCAACAATAAATTTCTATATATTATTATTTTTATTATTTTTTAATTTTATATTTATAGCTAAAATTTTGATATCTCTTTGTTATTCATATATCGAAAATTTAAGACATATAAAAAAAATGATTAAACTTCCGTTTATAGGAAAATTTTTTGAAAAAATATCAAAAATATCTGAAGAAAAATATTATAAAGAACCTATAGTTTCTTTAAATACATATGATAATTCTATTAAATTAACTAGAAAATATAAAGGACCAATTTTATTCAACAAAAAAATGTTAACGAATGAAGAAAAAAATTATTTTCTCGACGTTTTATCAAATCTCATATACTTCGGTGTATTAAATTTAAAATTTTCTATTTTTCACTCATATTTTATGGAATTTATTCTAAGATTATCAATAATTGATCATGAAATGTTTTACAAAAAAGGAAAAAATGGAATTTTGAAATTAGTAACTAAAAACTCGAAGAACATTGATGAATGGGTAAAAATTAAGGAAGATGAATTAAAAAAAAGAACATTTTTTCAAAAACATAAAAAAATATTGAATTTATTTACGAAAAATTCATTTATTATTCAAAATAACAAAAGAACAGTTATATATAAAAGAGACAGGCATACAATAATGTCTGATTATGAAGCATTGATTAATGTACTAAAATACGATAAAGATTTTATAACTGATTTTAAATTTTTGTATGATGAAGGCACAGTTAAATCAGGATTAATCCTTTCTGATTTACAGTTATCTTTTACCAAAATCAAAATGAAAGATAAAGAATTAATTATGCAATTATTTTCATTATTTATTGCAAAAAAGAATATTGTACAATTTGAAAGAGATATCCACCTTAAGAATAAAGTTGAACAGCTTAAAATGTTATATGAAATTCTTATTACGGCTAATGAAAAAAAAAAAATTACGTTTAGAAAAAATGTTGAGAATGCTGTTAAAGGAGATCCATTTGATCATATACCATTAGAAAATGAATTAATATTGCTAAATAATAGAATTAATAACCTAGTTAATGATTATCAAAGGTTAAAAAATGTTGGTTACTATGAAGGTAAGTATAATCCTGATGATTATATGAGTCTAAATAATGATTCTGAATTTTTTAACAGCAAATTAGTAGAACTCGGTTTTAAAGTAGATAATGATGATGATGTGAGTAAAAATATTGAAAAAAAAAATGAAAATAAGGGAAGTAAAGAAAAATATCACAAAAAAAACGAAAATATCAGAGAAAATGAGAAAAAAAAATGCATAGAAAATAATATAGAAAATAAAAACAGTAATGATGAAAAGAAAAATTAATAGAAAAACAGTAAACATTAGTAGAGATATGGAGAATAATCGTGAATTAAGCGATATATGAATGAATAAATTTGTAAGTTTTCTTATGATTTGAAATTAAATTCTTTTATTTACATTTCTTATTTATTCAAATAAATAATGCCTCATTATTGTATAGATTTACAAATACTATATTTTTTTTTTGTGAAAGGAAATTAATATATTTATATTAAAATTTCTGTATTTTGTTTTAGATTACACTTGTTTTTTTCTTTTGAGATATCTGTTTTTATTAATGAATTAAAAAGGTTAGATAAAATTGTAATTAAAATGTGTAGTTTTGTTTTTTTAAATTAAACTACATATTTATACAAGTTAATTTTAATAATAAATATAATTAATAAAAACGTATATGTTGTTTTTGTTAAATTTTTTATTTTTTCTTAATTCTTACTTTTTTTTAAATGTGTTAGAAAGAAAGTTTTTAACTTAATGCAAATTGAAAATTAATTATATACATTTTCATTCAAATATAATATCATATTTTTGTATTTCTTATTTTATATCAACTAAAATGCTTTTTATATAACAATAAGAAAGTTATAGTTTTTATAGTAAAAAATCAGAATATATAAGAAAAGTTTTTAAATAAGTTTTATGATAATATAAATAAATATATTTAAATTTTATCTACTATTTAAATATTCAAAAGAATAGAAAGCGTTACCATTATACTTATATTTTTTTATATATATGTAATTTATAAATCATGAAAATTCTATGTTTCAGATGTGAATATTTTTCATATTTTATTTTTACTAATTTTGGTGCATTAAATATAAAAATTATTTAATAATTCTATTAGAATTAAAAATAAAATATTCTTTAAAAAATAAAATCATAATAAAATAAATTATATTCAAACATTATAAAAAAATAAAAATATATAAAAATAAACAATAAAAAATATAAAAAATTCGTTATGAAAAGCAAAAAAAGTAAAACTACAAATATAATTTCAAACTAAATATATATCTTTTAAAATATAAATTAATATATACTGAGGTATTTGTTTTCATAGTATTTCAAATATATTAAAAATGTATTAAAAAGAACTACAGGTTATTTTTCAAAATACAAGATAAGTATTAACATATAAATATAACATTAATTTTCACTTATATTTATTTTAAAATAATACATAAAGATTAGTTCTAAAAAAAAAGGGAATAAAAAAAAATTAAGAATTATTTAATAATAAAAAAATAAATTAAAATTAAATTAATAAATAACAAATTATTAATAATAAATAAATTAATTATATAATATAAACAATTAATAAATAACAAATTATTAATAATAAATAAATTAATTAGATAATATAAACAATTAATAAATAACAAATTATTAATAATAAATAAATTAATTATATAATATAAACAAATAAAATAAATAAACCAATTATTTAAAAATAAAAGTATAAATAAAATTAATAAATTATTAATAATAAATTAGTTTATTTACAAATAAAAAATGAATTAAATTAATAAATTATTAATAATAAATTAACTATTTAAAAATAAAAAAAATAAATTTTAAATTAATAAATAATAAATAATAAATTATTTATTTAAAAATTAAAAAATAAATTAAATTAACAAATAATAAATTATTTAATTAAAAATAAAAAAAAATAAATAAATAAATCAAATGAATAAATAACATATTAGTTAATTATTTAAAAATAAGGAATAGATTCAATAAACAATAAATTATTTAAAAATAATAGAATAAATAAATAAATAAATAACAAATTAATTGTTTAAAAATAAAAAAATTAATTAATAAATTAATTGGTTATTTAAAAATAAAAAATAAATTTTTGGAAAAAACAAACAAAATAAATAAGAAGACCAATTATTCAAAAATAGATAGTAAATGAAATTAATATATAATAAATAATTTATATAAGCAAATAAGATAGATAGATAATTAAATAAAAAAATAAATAAATTAATTAACTATTTAAAATAAAAAAAATAATTAATTAATTTAAATAAAATAAATAAAATTAATAATAATTTGGTTTCATAAAATAAAAACTGGGTAAATTAAAAAAATATATTAAATATAAACAAATATAAATTAAATTAATAAATAAATTATAATTAATTGAAATAATACTAACAGACATTTAATTAAATAAATAAATTAATATTATTCTTATAACTTAAATAAAATTATTAAATAATATTATTAAAATAATAAAATAAAATAAATAAAGATAATAAATACAATTAAATAATAAGAAACAAAAATAAATAAATAATTAATTAATTAATTAAAATAAATTAATTAATAACAAGAAATAATAAATTAAAAAAAATAAATTAAAATAAACTAATAAAAAATTATATTAATTTAAATTGGAAACATATAAAATTATAATAAATAATGTAATAATAAATTAAAACAAATTTATCATAATAAAAATAATAAATACGTTAATATAGTGTGTGTATAAATAAATTAAATAAATAAATAATTTAATTAATTAATTAAAATAAATAATAAATAAAATAAATTAATTAATTAATTAAATAAATAAAATAAAATAAATAGTAAATAAAATAAATAATAAATAAAATAAATAATAAATAAAATAAATAATAAATAAAATAAATAAATAAATAAATTAAAACAAATAAATTAAATTAAATTGATTAATTAATTAATTAATTAAAATAAATTAAAATAAATAATAAATAAAATTAATTATTTAAATAAAATAAATAATAAATAAAATAAATTAATTAATTAAATAAATTAAAATAAATAAAATTAATTAATTAAATAAAATAAATAATAATTAAAATAAAATGAATGATAAATAAAATAAAATAAATAAATTAACATAAATTAAAATATATTAATTATTTAATCATATTGTAAATAATTATAAAAATAATAATAATTAAATATTAAAACATAAGGATATTTAAATAGTATATGTTATTTATGTAGTAATAATTAATTTCTAGTAAAATTATATATTATTTTTATTTAAAATTTATATAATTTTTTTATTGTATTAAAAATATAAAAATTTTATACTTTAAATAGATATTTAAATAATAATTATAATTTAATAAGTATTAAAATAAAAGTATTAAATTAATTAAAATTGAATAATTAAATAATTAAATAAATTTACCAGAGGTTATAATAAATTTAAAATAATTAAAAAATATTTTTTTTTTTTTTAATAAAATGTTGAAAATTAAATATTATACCATGTATAAAACTAATTTTATTATTAATATTTATATTAGAAAAAAATATAAATTATTAATTATTATTTTAGTAATTGAAAAGTATAGAATAAATTAAAGATATAATATGAAATGATAAACTTATATATTTATATAAACTTAAATCTCAAATCATGAAATGAATTATTTTTAAATATAATAAAGTTTGTTAAAAAAATAATTTTAAAATAAAAATATTCTTTTATATTTTACTAATATTAAAATATTTTTTGTCTTTTAAATTTAATAAATATTTTTAATTAATACATTTAATTAATTAATATTATGCATTACAATTTAAATATTAATTGTAAAAATTTTTTTTATTTAAGGTAAAAATTTCTATAAATTAATAATTATATATTTATTATTTTTTTTATCATTTGTTTTTATTTAGAAATGAATTTTTTTTTTTTTTATTGTTTTTATCATAGTTTAAGACTCTTATTTTTTTAAAAGAACTTTTTAATCTTTTTTTTATATTTTTTCGTAAATAAAAAATAATAAAATAATTGTTTTTTCAATATTTCTTTAATTACATTTATTTATATAGTTTATAATGTTTATCATCATATTTTTGTTAATTTTGTGTGATACTTTTTTTTTTTTTTTTACTTAAAAAAAAAACATATGTTTTTATGAACACCTCTTTGATTGAAATGTACAAGATATATTTTTTTTTATAATTAAAATCATAAATTGTATCTCATTAATTTTTTAAAAATATATGTTAACACATTCAACAAAAACATAATTTAGCCTTAGTAGAGAAAATATATGAAAATAAAAATTACAATATTTTTTTTATTTATTTTTTAAATATTTTATTTTACTGAAATTAGAATAATGTAATTTGTATATTTTTTTGTATTAATCAAAATCTATAACCTCTTACACAAAAAATATAACATAATAATTTAAATATTCTTTTATCAACTTTAGAGTTTTTATCTAGACAAAGCGCTATGTTTATCATAGAATAAAACAAAAAATTAAAATATTAAAACATTTTTGTATTATGTAATTTAAAGAATCTTCTACTTTTATATGATATCATTAATATTTTCTTATTTTGATGATAGTGTTTGTAATGAATAATATATTTAATATTTAAATTTTTTACAAATCCACTGAAAAGGAAATAAAAGGAATTTTTTTTTAATTTACTAAAATTATATAAGAAATAAAATTTTCAATATATTTTCATTTACTTCCACATTTCTTTCATTAACCTAGACATGAATAAGAGATTATAATTTCATACTTTTTGTTATTATATAATGTATGTTTTTTATAAAAATGTATGAAAAATCACAATATACATGTGAAAAAAAAGAATTCAAAAAAAAATGAAATGGAAATTTTCACATAAATTATATATTAAAGTAAAAAGTATCTAATAAAAACCTTAAAACAAACTATAATTAATGAAAATAAAGAGATTAAACATATCTAGGAATTAAATGTTTTGTAGTTTCTAAGGAAAACAATAATTTATTTTTTACATAATAATTATAAAAGAGTGATTTAGCTAACATTTCGTAATGCTATTTATGATTTCCTTTTTTTCAACAAAAGAAAAATGTCACCCTCTCAGCAAAATTTATAAATTTTACTATTCTAAGATCTTACATACCTTATAATTTTAGAAAATAAATATTTCTATAGAGTATTTTCTTAAAACAATAATACTATTACCTATTATGAACTGGATTTCCTATATATACCTGTAATATTAAATTGCTGAAAATATTAATATAGACCAATATATGCTAAAATAATGCAATATAATGCTTTTAGATTAAGTTGGAAGTTTATTCTAATTTATTACTTATAAATCTCTCTTATTTTATCTTTATCTAAACAAAATATTCTTGCTAAAATTATTCTACATTTCCAAAGAAAAGATTTAACAGTCCACCAGAAGGAAGCTTGATGCAAAAAAATTTAAATATATAAAAAATAAATCCTTTTTTATTATGATATTATTAAGATTTACATATTTTTTTCAAGTCTTTTATATCTACAATTTATTGTAAGGACAAAATTAATTAAATAAATACTTTTATGTATTTAAAAAAATTGTTGTTTAATACATTACCATGAATTTTTACCTTTATAAAAATCATAAAATTCTATTTTCTTTTATTTTATTTGAATTTTTCTTTTATAATTATTCATTCTCTAATTATTAAAAATAATACTTTATATATTTATAAAACAAATAACCTATAAACTTTACCGGTAGATAATACATTCTTTTTTAAAATGATAGACGGAAAAACAAATAAGCTAAAATATCACTTTCATTGAGACGTCGAAGTTATAGCACCATAAAAATTTTCATATTAATGAAGAATAAAAATTATTTTACATGAAAGATTGAAAAGGTTGAAGTGTAAATTAATATTATTTTAATACTAAATACTAATATTTTATTATTTAAAATATTTCGTAGAACCATCATCAGAATGTTATTAATTAAACATAAATTGTAAGGTATGAATAAGGAAATGAAAAATAAATAAAAAAAAAATTATTATATCAAAATTTAAAATAAATTATAGAGAATGCTTTATCTTTCCTTTTAGAAAAAAAATAATTATTATAAATATCAATATAATTTATAGTAGTGTAAAAAAATGTATTTCAAAATATAGACATATTTTGAAATGATTTATAAAAACTTCTACGCTTCTAAATAATCAAGAAAATGAACAAATAAAATTTCTCATTTTATATAAAGTTTTCTTCATTGTAATTTTATATATATTTTACTAATATGTTCTCTTATCTTTTTAATAAATACTAAATCTTTAAAATATTAAATTGAAGTAAAGCTAAAATAGTATCATTAAATAGCTATTATATTATTTGTTTTTGTACATTAACATACAGTACATCTAGTGATAACAAAAGAGTATTTTATTTATTCCTGTTAATTTTTTTTTTCACAGTTTTCTTTCAAATTATGTACTTTAAAAAGCATTGTATAAAATAATAAAATATAATTAAAATTATAGCTTTATTTTTACATCTATATTAATTTATTAATTTAGAGATAATTTAAAACGTTAATAAAGCACTTTCGAAATTAAACTTACTAAAATATATGAAATTTCATAACCCTGAAATAGAAATCTTCACAAAGTAAGACATTTATCTTAAATTTATGATAGTATATTGTTGATTTTAGTTGAAGAAAATTAATATATGTCTATTTTATAAATAAAAAAACTAATGAAAAAAAAAATTTTGTTTCATCACATTGTTTAAAATAATTTAAAGATAATTATGAATCATTAAAACATAAATTTAATAGTTTACTAAAAACACTTTAGTAAATAAATCTTCAATTTATATAAAATAAAAATAATAAAAAATCATATAAAAAAAGAACATCAAAAATAAAACTAAACTTTACAACTATATTTTATGTAATGTACAAAAATATAAGTGAAACAATATAAAAAATGTATAATTCAAATCTATTAATTTGTTTCTTCTGTTTTTTTATTTTGAAAAAATGACCTTAATATAATTTAAAATAATAAAAAAGAGATAAATAAAAAATATAATTATCAAAGATGATATTTCAAGGAAATATTAAAATAAGAAAATATTAAGAAGCGTATTTATCAATTAAAAATAGAAACGAAATATGTTGTCCTGAAATAATGAATTTTAAAAATAAATTCTACCAATATTAAAATATACAAAAAGTTATTATAAACTACTTTTTATGAATTAAATATTAAGAAAAAAAAAAATTGAAGGCAAGATTTTTTATGAAGTAATATTAGAAAGTATTAAGTTTTCATTTTGTATTTATAATTTTTTGTACATTTAATGAAAAAAATATTCTTCTTTTGTAAAAGAAACATTTAATCTTTAAAATAAGATTACAATTTTATTGCTTATATTTGAAGCATGTAAATATAATTTTTATAGGGATATATTCATATGTTTTTTAGGTTTTATGTTCTAAAAGTCAAGCTAAATTGTTTTTTTCTCAAATTAAAAAATACTTAAATTTACTATAATATATGTAATGAATAACTTATACCAAAATATATATTTCAAATGTTTTTTTTGTCAAATACATGAAACGGAAGTACCAAAAGCTTGATGACATTTAAAAATTGTAAGATTTTATTAATATTTTTATTTTCTTTATTCTAGCAACTAATTTTTCAGTTCTAATATCTTTTTACAACAAATTATTTTTTGTATCCTTTTCATTGCTTGCTAATTTTATATGTAATATTATAATAATTAAAAGTCTTTTTTTTTGCTTTTCTATAAACATATATTTCCCATTAAAATTTTTTTTTTATTTATTAAAATTATATATACTAGAAAATGCCTAAAGAAAATTTTTTTTTTTTATCTTGTAAAAAAAATGAATACAAATTTGTAGTTAAATTTTCTAGTAATTTTTTTTTATAACAGAAAAGCAAAATAATTCCTACAATACCAATTTGTATATTAAATAATATATGTTTACTTAAGTGTTTTTTTTATTTTATAAAAAAAAATATATATGCATAATAATTAATAATCTACTACCTAAAAAAGAAAGATAGCTAAAAGTATCTAATGATACTAGTAGTGTGTTTAAAGACCCTTATAATAATGCCTAGATGCTTTACGTATATATTTTTTGCTATTTTTACTAAAAAAAGCAATATTTTATTAAATTTATAAATTTTCTATTTATTATTTTTTATGCTTTTTAATAATTCATTTTAATAGTTGAACTAAATGTGCCGTTTAGAACATAATAAAAAAAATTATACAAAAATACATAACATTGTTATAGTTCTCTATTGAATAAAGGAGAAACAAGTATTTAATAGATCATTTATGAAAATTTTCCTATTTGCTAAATGAATATTTTAAGTAATATAAATTTATTCTATTAAATCAATAAAAATTGTAAATTACGAATTATATTTTAAGTAAACTTATATTTTTTAAATAAGAAAAAGAAAACCTAAAAAAAGGTACAAAACCTTATTTATGAATAAGAAAAATAGTTAATGTTGTAGGCATTGTATATGAAAGAAAAGCAACTTCCATAAGAATTAAATTGATTCATCAATAAAATAAAGTTATATTTATTCTTTTAAATTTTCCTTGGGATAGAAAATTTTTATTTGTATTAATGATTGTATCTACTTGTGAAAAAGTAATTTAAAAAGCAACTTAAAAAATAAGTGCAAATGTGTGCATTTGTACCTTAATTTCGATTCTTTTTTTATGTTCACTAATATTTTTATGTATGTTTAAAGCAATTATGAATTAAGAATATTATAAATAATGTAAAATACATACTTATAAGAAATACATTTACTTTTTGTAATTTTTTTATCTAGAATGATAATAATATATAGAAAAAAAAAACCTTTTATATCGTATACCATTTTCTGAATACTTTTTTTTACAGTTTAAACCTCTAACCTCAAAAAAAAGAATTATATATTAAATATTTGTTCTAGATTAAGTTTTTATTTTTTAAAAAACGTAAGGAAGCCACTATATTTGCTTTTTTTTTTTTTTTATTATAATAGTAACTTATGAAAAAATTTCCATTCTTTTCTAATAAAGAATTTCGTTTTTTATGATGTTTTTTTTTCTAGTAAATATTTTACACACACGAGGCATGATTTTCTCAAAAAAAAAAAAAAGAAAAAAAAAATGTACTATTCAATCAATAACTTAAACAGTAATATGTTCATATAAATTTTATGATTTATATTGAAAATTTTACTATTCTTATCATTTATTCTTGCATGTTAATGGAAATTTCACATCTAAAGGAGAAATTAGTGAATAAGTTTTATTTTTTATTGTTTACTTTTTTTTTGGGGGAGGAAACTTTCATTTAATAAAGTAAATAACAATTATTTACAAATATATTATTTTTGAGTTAAATTTAAAATATAAACACTTATATTTATGAGTAAAAATATTAAAAATTTTAATTTTCATTTATTTCATTTGTTAACTTTTTATAAATTATATAAAATTTTAACAACATTGTGTTGTAGAAAAATAAAGTATAAAAAAAATGTTTAAATTACATTTTAAATAATAATTTATTATACATTTTAAATTAATTTTCTTTAAAATACAAACCATGTAAAAGTTGAAAATATTAAAAAATAAGTGACATTTTTATATAATACACATAATTAAATTAATACATGTTTAATTTTGTATTTTTATTATTTTAATATTTAAAGAAATGCCTTCTACAAAAAATGATTAGAATTTATCCTTATCCTTTCAGTAAGCATGTTAAATCATTGCCAGATCCCCCACCAGCTAAACCAAGAGAAATAAAGCATTTTGAATGCAAAAAGTATGAAAACAATTACAGTTGGTTACTTGAGGCAAAAAGTAATCTGAAAAAATGTTTTCATTTGTGCAATTTCTGCTCAAAAAGATTTAATTATATGAGATGTGTAGTTAAAAATTCAAATATGCATTATGAATACAACTTAAACAACAAAATCTTAAAAAATAAACTGAAAGAAGATGCACAACTTAGAGAAGATATTTATGATATCAATTTACACGACAATAATAAAACATATGATGTAAAAAATAATATTCTCAAGATAAACAGTAATAAATTAAGAAATAATACGTACAGTAATGAAAGCTTTGAAAACATAAAAACAATTAAAAATAGTAGTATAATATTTAGTAACTCTTTAAATCATAATAAAAATGAATCTTTATCATTTAATGATGATGTGTATATATTTGTAGATGATTATTCCAAAGAAAAATCAAAAGATTGTAAAAGAGACGAAGAAAGTTGTATTAATAAAAATTCAGAAGATATGAACATTTTAAAACATGACATTATATTATCGAAATATAAACCAGAAAATATGATAATACATATAAAAAGACATTTTCGAAATAACATTTCATATTTTGCTTGTGAACATCTTAAATCCAATGATTTATATAATTTGAATGATGAAAATAATAATTATGATAATATCAACATTTACATGTATGATAATGACAGGGAAGATTTTATGAGTGATTGCATAATTAATTTGAATGATGAAAATGAATTATATAGCATATCACAGTCATGTGTTATAAATGGAGTAGATAAAAATAGAAAAGAATCACAAAAAGAACAAAACAATACAAAAAATATATATAATACCAAATTTAGAAATAGTTTTTCTTTAAGAAAAAATAAATTAAAGGAGAAAAATTTAGAGAATAATATTAATCATATTACACAGATTAATGAAAATTGCAAACTTCTGAACACGTCTAGTTCACTTAATAATAAAGGATTTGACATTTTAAGCCATGTTAAAGAAAGAACAAAAATGAATGACATAATTTTACATATTAATGAAGATAAGAAAAACTCAAAAAATGTATATAGTTTCTTTCAAAACGATAAAAAAAATAACAAATTAATGTGCGATTCTATCTCTAAAGATATGTATTTTAAAAATTTTAAGAATTCCCATAAAAACTCAAAAAATTACTTGGAAATTATCTTTGATAATAAGGTAAATGAAAACATGGATTTTAATGATAAGAATAAGTTACATCCTTTGCATAAAATTGATGGTGACGCTGAAGAAAATGTAATTCCTTTATACAAAAAGGATTTCCATTTTAATAATCTCTTAAAAGAGAAAAAAAGAAATGAAAATTGTGAAAGTGACAATATAAACATCATAATTACTAATGATTATGTTGATGGTAATAAGAACGATGGAATTACGAAAAATTTCAATTCTTGTGATGATAATTATGAAAATAGGGTTAGTAAAAATTATAGTAATGAGAAACACTTATCAAAATATAATGTTAAGAAAGAAAATAAATCTATAAATTTAAACAAAGAAATGAGTTCACGAAGGTTAATAGACGAACTAAATGGAAGATTAATAGAGAGAAAAAATTTCTATCTTGAAAATAATGAAGGAACAAATAAAAATATATCATGTATATTAATACAGAAGGAAAAAGAAAAAAGAGTTGTTAATGAATCTACAGGAGACTTCATTAACAATAAAAATCACTTTAAAGATGTGCTTAAAAATAATCTTGCTTCTATAAAGAAAAGTATGAATTTATTAAATGTATATAAAAAAAGTATGAAAAAAACGAAAACAATTAATAATGTTAATATCGATGAATTCAAAAACAAGCTTATAAATGATATGACTTCAGTTTCAAATATACAAAAAAATAAGATTCAAAAATCAGCTGCATTAGATGATGAAACTAAGAAAAGAAAAGAAAATGGAAAAATAAAAAATTATTATGACAAAGAACTTAAAAAAAAATTTTTCTATACAGATGTTGATTATTTTAAAGCGGGTGTTAATTTTATTAATAATAAAGGCAGTGAAATTGATACAAAAAAAGGGAATCTTAAAGAAGTACATGAAGAAACTAATGACAATACATGTGCACAAAATTATAATATAGAAATAAAATCTTTAACTATCGATGAAAAACAAAAAAGTAATAACATAAAATTATTAAAACAAATAAAAAGGAATAATTATATGGAAGAAAATGTAATGGATGAAAATAAAATTAAAAGTGATTATTCACATTTTGGACAAGTTGAACAAGTTTATGAAAAAAAAAATATTAACAATATTGTTTATGATCAAATATTAGACATAAACAAAGACAAAAAATATAAAGAAGTTAAAAATAAAGAAGAAACTATTTTCAATGATAATTTAAAAAATAAATATTTTAATAATAAAAATTCATTGAATTTAAAATGTATTCATAAAAAAGATACAAATGAAATTTCCCTAAAAAAAGAGGATAACATTATGAAAACTTTAAATGAAATAGGAAATGATGATGGCAACAAAAAATGTATAAATAAAAGTTATAACAGCTATTCTGATAATAAGATTAATGATAATATTGGTAGTGATAAGAATAATAATGGTAAAAGTAGTACTCTACAAAATAATATCTTTAATTCTTTTATTAAAAATTGTGAATGTGGAACAAGAAACTGTGAAAATTACCAAATCAAAAGTGAATTAACAGAAATTAACTATAGTAATATTAAGAAATATAATGATGATTTTAGGAGAGAAAATATACATATTTCTAAAAAAGACGAAAGTGATTCTATAAACAGTTGGAGTGATAATACATCCATATCTGTCAGTAAAACAACATTTTCTAATGAATTAAATCTAAATAATAATAAAGATTATTTATTTAGAAAAAATAAATTAGATATTCATTATTTAAATAATAAAATACATTTTAACCAAAATAAGGATGAAAATATTAAATATAATAACGTAATTGACAGATCAAAAAAAGCAGATAAACAACAAAACAAAGAAAATGAAGTAAATAAAATTGAATATGATGAAAAATTAAATAAAAATATGAAAAATAAATTAGGAAGCATTTTAAGTATGTATACTAATCCTAGTAAAATAAATATTCATAATAAAATATATACATCCGATATAGAAAAAAATAATTTGGATAATAAAAAGGTAATTTATATTAATAATAATTATTTTTTTAATGTAGATAAAGATAACTATTTTGAAAATGGTAGTGGAAAATTTCCAGAAAATTCAATGAAATGTAATTTTAAAAAGTTTGATTTGCAATTTTGTAAAAATAATAATGATTTTTATAGTTTTAAGTATATGAGCAATGTTTTATCAAGTAGCTGTAGTTTGTCAAAAGAATATATTTTTAGTGAGAGCTATGAATCTAATATTTTAGAGGAAAAATTTCATAAATTAAATGATTTAAGAAATAAATATTTATTAAAAAAATGTTTAACTAAAGTTTTGGATAAAAAAAAAATTCAATCTATAAATAGTACAAATAAGAAAATATCAAGTATGAATCAAAGAAAATTGAAGTGTAATATGAGAAAAAATACATATGACAAAAATTTGAAAAATGATAATAAATTTAACTTAATAAAAAAATTTAATGATGCTTTAAATATTAAACAAAAAATTGAGAGAAATTTTAAAATTAGTAAAGAGGATACTAATTTATATGAAGCACCTAAATCACCAAAAAAACAAGATAAAATACCTAAACCATTAGCTAGTCAATTGGAAATTAATTCATTGTCGTATTTAAAAAAAACACCATCATATCCATTTGAAGAATTTAATTTCTAAATATTTATTAATTTATAATATAATTCATTTTTAATGTTAATTATTTAATTATTTAATTTTTTTTTTTGTCTGTTAAACATATTTTATGAATATTTTTAAAATTAGTTTAGATTTTGTGAAATTTTATTTTAAAAATAAAGCAATAAATATTATTTGAGTTGCGTAAAATTTTTATTTCCATCCTAAGAAAACCTATAGATAAAGTGTTATCTTTTAATTTGTTATATGTTTTTTAATTTAAATCCTTTTAGTATTTCACGATATTAATATAAAAAAATAAATATGAATATATGTATACACATAAATATGTTTTTCAAAAGAAACTCCTATTACTATTATTTTATTTTTAACTCCCTTCTATTTCTTCATTATCTTATTATTATATTTTTGTATTAACATGTATTAAATTTTGATTATGTATTTCATTAAAAAATAAAAAAATTTCAATTACGATATTGAAAATCATAGGGTACTATGGATCTTTAAGGCTTCTAATTAGAAGATATCTTAATATTTATCTTAAAAATTTGAATTTTTAAGGGAAAAAATGTTTATAGAAATCAAATTATTTTATAATTAAATGTATAAATTTTCTCTATGAAAAAAAAAATTTTAATAAAAATAATAATGATCTAATAGTTTAAACAAAGATTTAACAAGTGTTGTATGTTTGAAATTATAAATAACTCATACTTCTTAATAATAATAGCTAATATTACACACTTCTTAAATATTTACTTCTAATACTAAGTAAATATTTATTTTAAAAATAAAAATTTGTCATTGTAATTTTTCAAGCATTTTTAATACTTAAATTTGATAAAATCTCAAAAAATATCATAATAAACTGTTTTAAGAAAAAAATATAATTATTAAAATTTTTAATTAAAATAACTTTACTCTTCATAAGTTTTGTAGTAAATTTTATAATATGCAAATACAAAAAAAAGTAAGTTAAGATTTTGGAATAAAAATTATATTATAGAAATACATTAATTTAAAAAAAAACATATGTATTATTATACGATTTAATGATAAGTATTTTCTTAATTATAAAAATATTTAAAGATATTGCAAAAAAAATCGTTCGGTTTAGAAAGTATTCATTTTTAATTTTATTATTTTTAGATCTTAAAAATTGAATTAAAGAAGTTCAAATAATCAAATATTCTAAAATCATTCATAAAAAGCGTAAAACAAAAAAAAAAAAAAAAAAAAAACAAAAAAAAAAAAACCGAAAATTTTAAATTATAAACACAAAATATTAAAAAATATATTTTTTTATGAAAATTAAAAGAAAAAAATTGTAATTTTACTTGCTGTAAAAAGCGTATGTAATATATAAGGATGGAAAAAAAAAAAATTAAATAAGAATTAAAAGTAAAAAGAGTATATTCTGTATATCATATTTATTTAAAATTTAGTCTTACGCTTGGAAAATTACATATTATATTTAAAACTTTTGAAAATATAATTTTAATAAAAAATTCTCCATTGAACGTTCGTGCAAAAAAATTAATATTGATCACTTTTCATGAATTAATAATTGTGCTATGAATATAAGTATATTTAATTTCTTGATTTATCTATTAATTTATACAGCGTATCCTTTTGCACGCAATAAAATTTTCGCTTTTTCAGTAAAAACACTGTCATCTGGTCCAGCAAATTGAACATAATGTGCTATTTGGTTAATTGTCCAAGAGGAAGGAACTTCTCCTCCTATATTCATTTGAAAAGAATCTTCATTTATTATTGGACTTAATTCATAATAAACTGGTGGTGGTATGTTAACTTTTGGGTTTCCTGGTAGTATTTTCAATCCTGAAGGTATAGGAGAGTTTGGATGTGGAGGTACAAAACCGTTGAATTCCATCTTTAATCTTGTTTAAGAGTTTATTGTGATATATTTTACTTTATAACTATATACAAAATACTTTTTAAAATAAAGGCTTAAAGAGTGGAAAAAATATATTTTAAAAAAAAAAAAGAGAACAAATCTTTAAAACTAAAAATTTAATATAATCTTTAAAACTTCAAAATTATAAAATTTAAAATTAAAATTTTAATACAATTTTTAAAAGATAATTTTTAAACAAATAAATACTTTTTTTTAAACTTTTGAAAATTATTTTAAATATAAAAAAAAAAAATAGAATAAATTTTATCATAAAAACATTAAAAAATAGTTGTAAAAAGTTAATTAGCTAGCTAAAAAAAGTTTTGTATTAGAAAAAATAATTTTGTACATGCAATGAGCTAATAAAATATTCCTTTTTTTTGTTTTATTTGGGTTTTATTATCATTGTGCAGAATTCATAGCAATTAAGAGACTATTAAATATTTAAAAAGAATTACATGGGTTCATTTTTATGTTCGTACCCAATTATGTTCATAAAAAATGCTCCAAATTTTTTGATTAAAAATTTAGGGAAAAAAAAATACATGTTAGCTAATATTTATAAAAATAATATTTATCGTTAATATTAAAATAAAACATAATTTACGTGTTTTTTTTTGTTTTTTATTTTTACACACTATAAAAAAATAAATTTTATTATCAGATTTATTTATTCTATAAATGGCATGTTGTAAACTTATTAGTAGCTTATATATTATTTTTTTTTAATGAAAATTCAAATGTAAAAAATATGAAGATAGATTTTTTCTACTGATAATGGGAGTGCTCAAAAAAAAAAAAAAAAAAAAAAAAAAAAAAAAAAAAAAATTTAAAAAAAAAAATTTTTTNTAAAAAATATGAAGATAGATTTTTTCTACTGATAATGGGAGTGCTCAAAAAAAAAAAAAAAAAAAAAAAAAAAAAATGAATTTAAAAAATAAAATTTTTAATTCACTTTTTTATAAATTTCAATATTATTTGAACATATGAAATTATAAAAAATATAGCAAAATTTTATAGATTTTACTAATATACATGAAATAGCATGCTCGCAAATGTCGCATATATAAAACTATATTTCGGCGATGCTCAATAATATTTTTTTATAATTAAGAGAACAAATATTATTTTAATAAAATTCTTAGAAAATATTAACTTTTTTTCATCTTTTCCTATTAAACAGTGGGATATCATAACTCAGTATTTTCAGGTAGAGGATCATATATGTTCTTGTGAATTAAAATATTTTTTGTATTTAAATAAAGAAAAAAAAGAGAGTAAAAAATATAAAAATTTATTTTATTTTTAAAAAAAAAAAATAATATATAATTTTATTTATGTTGAATAATAATAATACAAATATATTATAATATTTTATCAGAAACACATTTAACAAAGAAAAATATACTTTTTATGAGAAGCAATACTTTCATGATTTTTTAAATAAGATTCATAAAAATTTGTAGTTTTTATAAAATTATATTTCATAATGCATAAATATTTGAACACATTTTTTTTTATGTAAAAAAATGAAATTCATATTTGTTAACCTTTAGATAATGGAACATACGATAATAAAAATAATTTTTGCAAAAATGTAAATAAAATAGAATCTTATCATAATAGTTGTTAGGATTGTTTTTAATGGTATTTAAATGTTATTCATAAACATTAATTTGTTAATTATTTTCTTTAATAATTATTAGTAATATCCTTATAAAAACATATTTTAATGTCAATATTTTTAGAGCATTTAAGGCATCTATTAGGATTTATATAACATTATAGTTCTTATATTTATGGTTATTTTTATATTTTTCATAAATTATAGTTATGCATAATTATTAATAGACGAAATATTTTTAGTGTATTTATCTTTTCTTTTATTTTTTTTTTTAGGTTTTTTATTTTTCCATTACTCACTAAAGTAAAAGTTTCACTTTTTATATTTTAATCAATTTATCATTAACGTTTTAACTGTATTAACCATTTTTTTTCAAATAAGTATATGTAATTAAGATTACTTCATTCATTATATGCTTATAAAGAATATTTATATTACGTGAAATTTTTTTTGTTTTTTTTTAAAACATAATAAGAAGCTTTTTTGGAATTTCTACTTACAAAGGGATATTTATTTAAAATCTAAGTACAATAAAGTTTTTAACTGTATTAATCTAATTATTAAATTATTATTATAAAATAAAAAATAAGAAAAATAGTATAACAGAATTCTTTACTATTAATGACTCCCATTTTTTATAGAACAGTTTGGAATTTTTATAAACTTGCAGTATTTTTAAATAAATTTAAAATAAAATAAAAAATATTATAATTTTAATTTTATATATATTTTTATTTCTGCTAGCAAATAAAAGCATTATAAATCATTAAATATTATATAAAAATGATGAAATTATTAATATATATTTATATTATAATTCTCAATTTCCATATATATATATTTATTGATGAATGTACTTTTAAATATTAAATTAAAAATGAATCAATTAACTAAAAAATTTAAAGTTTAGATACAATTTTTTTTTTTCCATTGTTTAATGCAAATAAATACGTTTATATAAATATTTATTAGAAAATTTCAAAATTATGAAAAAAAAATATGATTTCCAAATTTATTCATAATGTATATACACATATTGTTATATTATTTTTACAAAATTCTATTTTTATGCATAAAAATTTATAAATATATAGTTATAATTAAGATTATTAAATGACAAATTATATATATATGTATATTTTAATGAATTATTTGTAATCAATAAAAATTAAAAACAAATTACTTTGACAATATCCTGAAAGTGCGTAAAAAAAAAAAAAAAAAGACAAAAAAAAAAAAAAAAAAATAGGAACAACATGAACACAAAATATAGTTGAAACAAAAATGGAACATGAATAAATGTAAATTAAAAATTACATAATTATTATATTTTTAGAAAAACTGAGAATTTTTCTTGTTTTTTATTTTTAATTCATTATCATTTTCTTCTTGTTGAAGCTCATATAATTCATTTAATGAAACAAATTTTTCAACAGTTAACAGATTATCTTTAATATCTTTTCCATTAATTTTCTTTACTATAATTTTATCGTGAGCTAAATTTAAAACAACTTCTGTTTTTCCAAAGGTATAAACACCTCTTCTATTTTTTTTCCATCCTATTTGACTATTATGTGTGTTATGCCAATCTCTTAATTTTTTATCAATTGGATCAGAACTGTTAGTTATATAAAGTTTTTTTGGTCTTCCTAAACGTATATTTATATATGTCTTAGGGTTTTTAAAGCATATTGATGGCTCATGTTTTTTTGACAAAGAAATAGACTCCTTTTTTTTTATTGATTCTGTTTTTTTTGATAACGAATTATTTTTTATATCTTTTTCTTTTTCATTTGATTTATTTAAATTATTTACATTATCCTTTGGTTGGTTCAATTCTTTATTTACTTTTTTTAATTGTTCATTTGACAATAAATGAAAATCATTTTCATTGTTATAATTTGAATGATTAATTAGTTCATTCATTTGGCTATAACAGGTACAATTATTAGTATCATAAAATTCATTAATCAATGAATCGTTGTAATTATTGTCTGTAATATTTTCGTAGCTATATTCATCTTGCATATTTTCCAAATTTTCATGCTTTCCAAAGCTGAAGTCACTTTCTTTATCATTATTATTTGACAAATTAGAATCAATGATTTTTTGATAATCAGGTGTAGAATTAACAATACCTTGAGATGAATTATCTAATAACAACTTTAAATGTTTTGCTTCTTTTTCCAAAATATCTTTATCTTTGTTAGGTACAACTGTAACATTTAAGCGATGAGGCTTATTTTCAGGAATTAAATAAGATGGTAAGCCATATATATTTGTACTTTTATTTATATTGGTAGATAAGAACTGATTAGTTGGTTGAGTTAGTTTCGTAGAAAATTTTGGTGGTTGAAAGAATGGAGACGATGGTGCTAAAGGGAAACTATTGTTTTCCAAATTATCATCTTTTACACTATTATTTTGATTTTTATTTAATGGCTGAATATATGTACCTATAATTTGAGGGGATCCCAATTCATAAAAATGTTTTATATTTTTTTGTTGTTCTTCTACCTTTTTTATACTTTTCAATGTACTATTATTTTTTAAAGTAGCGCTAGTTTCTTTACATAAACTTTCTAAATTTATAGATGGCTTAATTGGTTTTGGTAAAATGTTTTGAATGTCTTTGTTTAAATCTAACATTTCCAAATGAGTAGAATCTAAATATTCATAATTATTTTTTGTACGTTTATTTGATTCTTCGGTTTTCTTATGGAAATTCATACTCATCTTATATTCATCTTTTCTTCTGTTTATTGTATCTGTTCTATCAACAGAATTTTTTGGATACATAAAGCTATCTCCAATATTATTCACTTGGTGGATGGATTTCATATTCACCATAAAATTTATTCTATTTATTTTTTTTTATTATATATTTAAATCTATTTATATATTTTCCTAGTTTTTACGTAGAATATACTTATATATATAAATTTTTTTAAAATTAATAATTTACAAATGGTTTACTAACTATGATATTTCATTTAAAAAACATTTATTATTGAATTAAAATTTTTATGTATCTGTTTTTTTCTTAAATGAAACAAATAATTAAATGACAGATATTCACAAAATTAACTTTCACTTGTTTTTTTTCATTATGCCTCAAAGCATAATCAAATGAAAAAACAAATAAATATATAAAAAAAAAAAAGTTTTAAATTAGAAATGAAAAATAAAAGATTTTTTTTTTTTTTTATGCACTAAGATTAAGAAGCAATAAAAGTAAATAGAATATATTTGAATAATTATAAAAACAAAAAAAAAAAAAAAAAAAAAAAAATGAGAATTATTTTTATATAGAATAAATGGTAATCTATTACTTTTAAAATAATTTTTTACAATATTATGATATAATTTAATACAAAAAGAATTATTTTAATTTTTTTTTAAATATAATTTTTGATATATTTTTTAAGACAATATATATATATAGAAAGAAATTATGTAGAAATATGTTAGCTTTAGTTTAGTGTACATAAAAGTAAGATAAATAAGAGGGAAAAAAGGGAGCTTGAATGTTGTAGAAATATTTCACACTTTCAAACTGTGCACACATCATATAAGAAAAATATAAAAATGCAGTTAAAAAAATAAAATTCATGTATATAAGAAAAATGTAACATTCTTTTCTCTGGAATATTCTCATAATTTATTTATATTTTTATGTCTAAAAATTAAAAACACTTTTTCTTTTTAAATGTCTGTAAAATATATCTAATTTATATATTTTTTTTTTTTTGACAATTAGTTAGAAACTTATTTTTACACACATTTTCCTCCATGAAAAATTTGCACACAAAAATAATAACAGAACAATAGTTTAAGCAAAATACTAAAACTTATTCTGTTTTATAATTTAAAGATTGGAATATGTCTACTGAATTCTCATATATATAGTGTTTTATTTAAAATATTTCTTTTTGACATTTGTTATGTTTTAAAATTAATTCAATATGTTGAGGCAAAAATATTGTAAATTTGTTTTTTTCATTAATTTAAAAATATATACATTATTAACCTTTTTTTTTTTTATATATATATATATTATCCTTGAGTAATAGGTGAATTTTAAATTCTCATTTTACACATATTTTAGGATTTTTTTTTTTTTTTTTTTTTTGTGTATATTCTAAGAACAATTTACACATTTTTTTCATTTCATTTTATGTTACATTCCTTAAAATAACTTAAACATAAATAGTAGAAGAAGGATAATGATCAATTATTTTATTTTTTTATAAATTATTAATTTTTAGTAATTTATGCATTTGTGATAAATATATATATAATTACATTTCATAACAACATTTTTAAGTGAAAATGCTTCTAAGAATCAAATAATTCACATTAATTCTAATAATTTTTAATTTTCACATATTTTATATTTTAAATTACTAAAAAGTTAAAATTAACAAAAATTTTTAATTAGAAAAAAAGGGTTATTATATATTATTATTATTTAAAGAAATATTTGAAGTTTTTCATTTTTTGTTAATTTTAAAAAAGCTTTTATAAAAATTATTTTTGCAGTTTATTTAGGATAATTAAATTGGAAAAGTTGTTAAAAATTAAATTTCATTTTATTTTTTCATATAATTGTGAAGATATAAAGAAAGATTCTTTTTTTTTTTTTTTTTTTTTTTAATTTCTTTATTTCTCTATTTATTAATATTTGTAATATTTAAATTTTTGATAAGTTATATATTTACTAAGTCTCTTAGTGTATCTTTAATTTTTTTTTTGTAATATTTTGTCTGCTTTATTTAAAAAGTTATTTAACCATCAAATAATTCTCATTTTTAATATTATCTATCTTGTTAGCAATAATTTTAAGTATTAAAATTTTCAATTGACATTTCCATTACATCAATATATAATATAAAAATTTAATTTTCATTATTTTTTTATATTTTTATTTTTTTGGAACATAAAACTAGGAAATATATTTTATTTTTACACTTTTTTTTTTTTTCGGAAAAACTTTTAATAATAAGAGCTGATTTATTTGTTTTTTATTTTTAATAATTAAATTAAAAAATTACCTATATTGATTTAATTAAAAAAGTAATGTGATTAATAAACTGTTTTTTTAATATATTTACATATAAATATATTTTATAACTTATAATGCATTAGTTTTTATTAATTTTTGTAAAAGAATAAAGAAAATATAAACATGACATAAAGGAAATAAGTAACAATAATATATTGTATATGTGTATATGTTTTAATAATCATAAAAGAAAAAAAATGAAAAAACTCTTTTTAATAAAAATATGGGAAATTTTCTAAATAAAATTATTTTTAATGCTCCATCGGAAGGCTCTTTTGAAAATTTTGATTTAGATTTAATTTATATTGAAACAGAAAATCATGAAAAGGTTGCAGCACATTTTATTAATAGGTAAAATTAATTGCTCTTCATTTCCTATTTTTTGTAATAAAAATTTAAAAATTGACATTTTTATCTTTTATTCTAGAAATGCACCTTTAACAATTTTGTTTTGTCACGGTAATAGTGAGAACATCTATATGTTATATGATTATTTTTATGAAACTTCTAGAATATGGGATGTTAATATATTTTTATATGATTACCTTGGTAAAAAAAGAAAAAAAATAACTGTTTAAAAAATTTACTTTAACATTTTTTTAAAGTATTTTTAAAGCTAATTTCATATTATCTTCTCTTCATTATTTATTTTATATACGTTTTTTTTTTTTTTTTTTTTTTAATTTCTTTATTTTTTTTAATATAAAAAAACAAAAAAAAAAGGATATGGAAAAAGTACAGGAATAGCATCAGAAGAAAATATGTACTTGAGTGGAAACGCAGTTTATGAGTAGAAAGTTTTTTTATTTATTATAATTTAAATTATTTTAATTATTATTATGAATTTTAATCTACTTTTTTTTTTATATAGTTACATGGTTAATAATTTAAATATAAAACCAGATAGCATTGTTATATATGGGAAATCTATAGGTTTAATATGAAATATATAAATTATAATAGAATATATAAAAAAAAATAATATTTATTATATTTAAATAAGGTTCTAAAATGAAATGAATTACGTGTATTTAAAAAGCAAAAAAATATTCGTTTAATGTTTTGTAGGTTCATGTGCAGCTGTAGAGTTAGCATCCAATAGAATAGTGAAAGGAATCATTTTACAAAGTGCTATATTGTCTTTGTTAAATATATGTTTTAAAACTAGGTTTATTTTCCCTTTTGATTCATTTTGTAATATTAACAAAGTGAGTTTTATTTATTATATATATCAATAAAATTAAAACAAATAATTAATCAAAGTTCTTTTAATTTTATCAGATTAAGAATATACCTTGTTATATATTTTTTATTCACGGGACTGAGGATAAAATAGTTCCCTTTTATCATGGAATAGTTAAAAAGAGAAATTTATATAAATATTTAAATATTTTTATATAAAATTAAAAAATTATTTCATAAATAAGTTATTTTAAAATTTTCTTACATATGATTTATAATTTTGCTTATAACAACACTTTAAAATTGTATATTTATTCATATTATATTGTAATACCTCATAAAAGTTTTTCTACATATCTGTATTTATATTTTAATATAATTTTTTTTTTTAATATTTTAATAGAGTCTATATGAAAAGTGTAAACTAAAGGTTCATCCTTATTGGGTTATTGACGGAAAACATAACGACATTGAGATAATTGAAAACGAAAAATTTAATGAACATATTAAATCTTTTTTGAATTTTTTAATCAATTTAGATTAATAAAAAGTTTTAAATTTTTTCTGTTAATTTTTTAAAAAATAATTATATAACTTCTAAACAATATTATAACAAAATATTTTATTTTTCTTCAATTGCATAGATTCATATGTAAATGGTTATTAAATTTATTACATTTTTTAAATATCTCATTATACTGTGTTAATATAATTAAATGTCTTAAAAATTATTTTATTATAAATTAAAAAAAATTTGTATCCTAAAAAAATACATAAAATAAAATAATTAATAGAAATAACGTATATTTTAATAAATGGCAATAAAGAGTATATAATAAAAAGATATATATAATAAAAAGAAATATTTAAAAAATATAATTATAAAAAAAGTCAATATCTAAATTATATTTATTTAAAATAATTTGTTTTATATTAAGTAAATTTGCACGCATTATGGATTATTTTACTTTTTTTTTTAATGTTTTTTTTTTGTAGTTTTAATATAATAATTTATGTATGAAAATATTTTTAGATACATTTTTTTTTTTAAATGACGGAGAAACTATGCTCATTTTTTTTTTTTTTTTTTTAAAATATTTTTATATGAAGAGCATATATATAAATATTTATTTAATCTTATAACTTTAAAAGTATTTTACTTTTTTTTTTTTTTCTTTCTTTTTGTACGATAATTTGAATTTCATTTATGTATATAGATATTAAACACTGATTTATTTCAAAAAAAATTATAATGTAGGATTTATGAACTGATAATTTATATTAAGGATTTCTATAAAATAGTAAAAAAAAATTTGTATAAATGTAAACTGTTACATTTCATATAAAGTTAAAATAAAATGAAACTATAAAAAAAAACTTCCAAAAAAAAAAAAATTAAAAAGGATGAGTAAAAATATATAAAAACAGTGAAAAGGAAAAAATATAAGTAAGTAATGTATTAAATAAACACACACACAAAAAAAAAAAAAAAAAAAAAAAAAAAAAAAAAAAAAAAAAATCAGGTTTTGAACGTAGTATTTTTTTAAAATAAGTTTTNAAATGTAAACTGTTACATTTCATATAAAGTTAAAATAAAATGAAACTATAAAAAAAAACTTCCAAAAAAAAAAAAATTAAAAAGGATGAGTAAAAATATATAAAAACAGTGAAAAGGAAAAAATATAAGTAAGTAATGTATTAAATAAACACACACACAAAAAAAAAAAAAAAAAAAAAAAAAAAAAAAAAAAAAAAAAAAAAAAAAAAAAAAAAATCAGGTTTTGAACGTAGTATTTTTTTAAAATAAGTTTTTAAATATAGTTGCACATTAAATTAAGTAAATGTAATTGTACATTTTATTTATTAAATAGTTGAATAGAGAATTAATTAAAAACCCCATCAATACATATTTTTATATTTAATACATTGTTTTATCATATTTTTTTTTTTTTTAATGGATAAAAATTAGAAATTGTTTACATTCTTTAATAGTATATTTAACGTTTTATTTATGTTTAATTTTTATGTATATAAAAATGAAGAAAAATTTAATAAGTGAAATATTAGAATATGAACAGGATGATAGAGGTTATGTGTTAGATTTTTTAAAAGACAAAACATTTAAAATTATTATGAGCAAAAATGAAAATAAGAATTGCTTTGATTGTGGCAACAAAAATCCTAAGTGGTTATCATTAACTTATGCTATATTTATTTGCTTGAACTGTTCAGGTAAACATAGACAGTTAGGAACACACATATCATTTGTGCGTTCAACAGGAATGGATAAATTTACTGCAAAACAGTTAGTTAGAATATGCTTAGGAGGTAATTTAAAGGCAAGTGAATTTTTAAAAAGAAATAAAGATAGCATATTAGATTATTCTTCAAGTAATTCACTAAAATATAAAATGTATTTAGACAATTTATTAGAAGAAACTTTAATAAAATATAGTAATGAAAATACTAAGAATATTGAACCTGATAATAATACTAATAATATAATTAATGTAAGTAACAATCAACCAAATGATTTAATTGATGATAACAGGAAAAATGAGGAAATTATAAATGAGGAAATAGATGATAATAAAAAAGAATTTAGTAACTCTTTTTTTAGTTTTAATAATGTTAAAAAAGGAGATATGAATAATTTTGTGCCAACTCATTTTATAGAAGAAAAAATGGTATTTAATAATTGCAATAAAAACTTTAAAGCTAAAAAAATTGATATAAATTTTGATGATACAATTTTTGAAGACAATGGAATTATAGATAATGTGTCTAGAAAAAATATATTAGAAAATAAAAACATTGATAATTCAGATAATTTACTTAAAATATATGATAATAATATAGAAAAAAAATTCGATGAAAAAGGAAATGATAATAGATATAATTATTGTGATAAAAACTTTAATAATAATAATATAATGGAAAATAAAAAAAATTTGAATATATATAGTAAGAGTAATAATAACAATAATAATAATTTAAATGTAACTACTGATACAAAATTAAATAAATTTAAAGATTCTAAGAGTATCCGTTCTGATCAATATTTTTATGATGAAAATCAACGAAACGAAGAGGTTATATCAAATGTGCCTATAACAAATAGCATATCTTCCGATCAATATTTTAATAAAAATGTAAATAAAAAGGGAGTATGGAATTTAGATGAACAAACATTTCAAAATTTACAAGGTTTAAAATTAACAGCAAGGGAAGGGTTATCAAATATTGTTGCAGCTGGCAATGAAGTTTTTTTAAAAGCTAAGGAGTGGTTTAATAATTAACTTTTTATATAACAATTTTTTTTTTTTTAAATTTAATTTTTAAAATAAAACAAATATATTAAAAGATATTAATTTTTCTTTTTCTTTTTCTTTTTCTTTTTTTTTTTTTTTTTTTTTTTTTTTCGTATC
>NW_021628219.1:196325-197630 GCF_900005855.1 Plasmodium gallinaceum | reverse complement strand
TGAACCCTAAACCCTGAACCCTAAACCCTGAACCCTAAACCTAAACCCTGAACCCTGAACCCTGANGTATTTTCTTCTCTTTATGTTTTAAGAAAATCTTTTAATATCTTTAATTTTTTTTGTAAAACCTCATTTGTGTATTTTTTTTCATAGTTCTCCACATTCTACAATATTAATAGGAATTTTAGGTTTATAAATATATGGGGTAACGGAAACATTTTCTATTTTTTTAAGTAAAATCAAAGAATCGTTATCTATAATTCTACCAAAAACAACATTTTTTCCATCTAACCATTCACATTTTTTTGTAATAATAAAAAATTGACAACCATTTGTATTAGGGCCACTATTAGCCATACTTAATAATCCTTCCTTATCATGTTTTATATCAAAATTTTCGTCTTCAAAATTTTCTCCATATATACTTAAACTCCCACTACCATTATAATTTACAAAATCTCCCCCTTGAATCATAAATTCTTTTATTACTCTATGAAATGTAGTATTTTTATAACCAACAGGCAAATTATTTATTTTAAATTCACCTGTGCAAAATTGCCTAAAATTTTCACTTGTTTTGGGAACAATATTTTGAAACAATTCAAATTTAAATCTTCCTAAAAGGTGGTTACCTAAATTTACATCCATAAATACAACTGGGTTTGATGCATTTGTTAATAAATTTGATAAATAATAAGGAATAATACTATTTTCATCATTTCCTTCTAAACCCAATTGATCACTCTTTTTATTTACATTATTTTCATTATCTTTATTATTTTTATTACTTTTCATTTTTAATTACTCAAAGGATTATTTATATATATAAGTAAATATTTTTACATTTTTCAAATATACTATAAAAATTTTTCTAAAATGAAAGCTTTTTCAAAAAAAAAATTTCTTTTTTTTTTTTTTTTTATATATAAAACTTTTTATAAATTAGTTAATTATTTAGTAATTTTCTCAATTTAATCGTTTTAATTATTTTATTTATTTTATTTATTTATTTTTTTTTTTTTTTTTTTTTTACTGCTTCTGTCGTTTTAAGATTGCCTATAATAATTTAAAAAAAAATATATACATGAAAACGAATTTTTTTTTTAAATAATTTAAAACATGATATTCTTTTATTTTTCCATATTATTGATACAAAATAATAATGTATATTTTTATACATTTATTTAAATTTATTTTGTTTGATTTCTTTAAAGAGTGGTTAAATATACTTTTATTTTTTGTATTTCACTTTTTTTTTTTTTTTTTTTTTTTTTTTTAATTTAAATTTTTATTTTTTTTTTTAAA
>NW_021628219.1:183594-195325 GCF_900005855.1 Plasmodium gallinaceum | reverse complement strand
ATATTTTTTTTTTTTTTTTTTTTTTTTTTTTTTTTTTTTTTTTTTTTTTTTTTTAAATTAAAATTCTAATTATTATTTTAAAATAAAAATCTTAATATATTTTTTTAACATAATAATATATGTTAACAATTAAGTTTAAGAAAAGAATTATTTAATAGTAATTGTTATTTTTTAATTAAATTTAATGTAAATTATTAAGAATCAACATTACTTTTGGTCACAGGTTAAAAGTTATAATTTTTTTGATCATATTTATTTTCATTTTCATTTTCTTTTTTTTTTGTTTTTGTTTTTGTTTTTATATTTTTTTTTTTTTTTTTTTTTTTTTTTTTTATTTTTTTTTTTTTTTTTTTTTTTTTTTTTTTTTTTTTTTCATAATATATATATATATATATATATAAATATATGTATATATATATGTATATATATTTTTATATATATTTTTATTTTTTTTTAATTTTTTTTTTTTTTTTTTTTTTTTTTTTTTTTTTTTTTTTTTTTTTTTTTTTTTTTTTTGTTTAATTTTTTGTTTTTTTGTGTTTGTTTTCATAATCATTTGTTTTTGTTTTTGTATTTTTTTTTTTATTTTTTTTTGTCTATAAATTTTTTATGATGGTAATAAAAAAAAAGAAATGATTCAATATAACGTAAATAATTTTGAAATACCAAAAGAGGTATTTAATAAAAATATTAGTAAAATACAATCACAATTATATAGTGTATCTAAGTTTACTTTTAATAATTTAGAAAAATCTAAAAACGAGAATTATGAAAAAGATAAGAAAAATAAAATTCTTGTTAATAGAATTAAATTTAATAAAAAAATAACTGTACCAAAGGAAGAAAAAAATGCAAAGTACATCAGAAAAAATAAAGAATCTAAAATATCAAATAAAATAAATAAAACTACTAATCTTATTAATATTCCTGAAAATGTGAATAAAAAAAATGTTGATAGAAATAAATCGAATAAAATAGAAAATACATTAAATAAGTATACGCAATTATGTAATAAAAGTAATAATAATAATTGTAATAATAATAATGAAAATAAGTATAATAATAATGATAATGAAAATAAGTTTTTAAATTATAATGATTTAAAAAATAATTCCTATTTAATTAAAAATAATAGTTGTTATTTAAATGAAAAAAAAATTAAAATTTGTGAATTAGATAAAAAAATTTATAAAAAAAGTGATATTTTGTTTAATTTAAGAAAAATAGATAATTCATCAAAAATAAACGCCAAACAAACTAAAAAATTAATATGTGAATTAAAAGATAAAAATAACTCAGATGATTATATGAAAAAAGAAAATAAATTTATAAGTAATGATAATAATAGTTTTAGTGACTGTAGTAATTATATAACATATCAAAAAAATATTAATCATATTATAGATTCCGATGATGAATGGATTAAAAAAGACAACTATGCAAATAATATAAATCTTGATGAGAAAAAAAAGAAAAATAATGAATATTATTCTATTAAAAATAGTGATATATCATCATTTAATAAATTGAATGAAAAAAATACTAGAGTTAAATTAAAGGATATAGAAAAAGTAAAAAATAATTCATTAAATTTATTTTTAAATTCTAATACAAAAAAAAATAATTCTAATTATTTATATATGAATATCAACAATAAGAAAAAGTATTCTTATAAAAATATCAATAACAAAAAATATAATAACAAAATAAATATAAATTCTTTTGAGAATAAAAAATTAAACGAAATTAAGCTATTTTCTCAAGATAAAAATAATATAGAAAAAAAAAAAATAGATAATTTAGAATTGAGAAAAGATGTTAATGTAAAAGGTAAATATATGAAAAATATGCCAAAAAAAATAATATTTGAAGTAAATAAAAAGAATAAAGAAAATTTGAATAAAGATTATACAAAAAAAAAAAACATAGTTAATAAAAAATTACACGTAAATAATAACAAAAATGTAAGCGAAAAAAAAGGTAACACCAAAATTATTTCACCTAATGTCTTACTTTCCAATCAGATCAATTTAGAAAAAAAAGAGAAATGCAAAAATATAAAGGTTAATAATATCGTAAAAGAAGATTGCATTAATAAGAAAAATGATATTTTTGATCATTTTAATAATAAAAGAATAAATAGTGACAACAATGAAAGTAATATATATGTGAAATGTAATTTTAATAATGATGAATCAAGAACAAATGATAAAGTAAGATCTAAAGATACTCACATTTATGCATATAGTATAAAACAGGAAGGTGAAAATAATTCATTGAATTTTGATAAAAATGAAAAAAATATTTTTGATGATAATGAATATGAAATGAATTTAAATAAATTATGTTTTAAATTTAAAAATAAAATAATAGACGAAAAAAATGAAGATCGAAATGTAGATTACAAGCAAAAAAAAATTGAAAATAGTAACATTTTTCATTATAATACTAATAATATTGAAAATGTAAATAAAAATAATAAAAACAATATTAATAATTTTAATTACAATAATAATGATTATATTAAACAAATTCATGATATAAACTTCATTAACTGTAGTAATAACACTCAGTTTATAAATGAAAATGTTAGTAGTAACATAATAGGCAAAAAAAGATCTAAAAGTGTAAATTATCTAAAGGATAACAAATTTTTTAATTCATTAATAGTTACCAATGAACTTCGAATAAAAATGTGTTATAGTAATAATTATGTAGATTTTAAAAAATTAAATTATGGAAATATTTATGAAGAAAAAAAAGATGAAAATACTTTTTTTCCAATCAATCATGATAGTTTTTTAAACTCAAGTGATTTGTTTTTTATATCAGTAGATTCAGATAAAACAAAATCAAGTACTCTACAAAAAAAAAAAAAAAATTCACATGTGAACTTAAATGATTTTAATAATTTAATAACAGACAATTTAAAACAAGAAAGTTTTCATAATTCTTATTTTGGGGGTATTAATAGAAGTTATTCAAATTCTTTGAATATTAATGAAATTGATGACAAATTTAATTTAATAAATGAATATTTAATCGATGAAAGTAATTTAAATAAAAATATGAAAATTGAAAATTCAATTTATAAAAATGATACATTTGTTGATAAGAAAAATAAAGAAGATGATTCTGCATTTTTTTCATTAGCAGATAAAATTAAGGATGAAAAAAAATGTAATTATGAAAAATTACAAACTGGAGAATGTTATGGTTCTATAGAAAATAATTTAAAAGATATAGAAGAAAAAAAAAAGTTTTGTAATAAAAAAGATTTTTTTGCATCTGATAAAGTATTAGGTAATTCAAACATAATTAATTTGAATATTTTTAGAGAAGTTTCAAAAGATAAAGGTTTAGCTGCTATAAATGTAGAAAAAACATATATCAATGATGATTCTTTATTAATGAAAAAAAAAAAAAGTAAAAATAATAATACCACTGTTATACAGACTGATAATTTGAATATAAGTTGCATTTCATCTGATAATGAATATTCAACATCAAAAATATTAAAATATGATAAAGGTTCTTTAGAAGACATTAAGAGAAATATTTTAAGTTATGATAAAAAAAAGAAAAAAAAAAAATTGAATTGTAAAGAAGGAAAACAAAACAAAAAAAATAAAATATCGAATAAAATTAAAGAAAAAATTGAAAGTGATAAAAAAGAATTTATTAAAAATACTAATAATGATAGGATATTAAAAAGAAAAAATCATTTGTCATTATTAAATACTGAAAAAATAAAAAATATGTCTATAATTAATTTAAAAAAAGAAATCAATGATACTTTAAATATGAAAGATTCTGATAGTATAATATGCAAACCAATTAAATCATCAAATAAAAATAGTAACAAAAAAAAAAAAAAAAAAAAAAAATTTGATAAATTGATAAGTTGTAAGATAAAAGAAGGAAATAATTTATTAAGTGGTTGTAAAAAAAATAATAATGTATTATCTTTGGATTTAAATGATTTAACTAATGAAAAGAAACAAAAAATGAAATCGATAAAAAAAGTTAAAGTGATTAAGGATAATAATTTTATAAATAATGAAAAAAAGAATGATTCAATTATTAAAGTAACTGATAAATGTTCTGATATAGTTAGTAAGAATTTAAAAAATAAGAAAAAAAAAAAAAAAAAAATAATAACACAAAAAAATAAAATAAAAAAATCATCGAATTACTTAAATTTAACAAAAAATTATGAAAATAGTAAAAATATAAATTTTATCATGAACAAAAATGATAAAGAAATGGTCATAAATGATTCTCTTAAAGAAGTAAATAAAAAAAACAAAAATGCATTATTAACCTTCATGAAAAATAACGAAAATATAAAAGAGGAAATTCAAAAAATATATAACAAATTAAAAAGAAAATCTTCGATAATAAAAGATGGGAATTTATTAATGAAGTATGACAATACCTCTCTTGTAAAAAATAAAGATAAGCTTACTAAAAATTTCGTTAAAAAAAATGTTTATGAAATTCATAATAATATAAAATTTAAGGATAAAAATCAAATTCATCAATTTTCTACATTGAAACTCTTAATAAGTAAAAAACATAAAAAGGGTATTATAAAAATAGAAAAAGAAAAAAAAATTACAAAGAGTTTAAAAGCAGATTTATATAATACAAGAAAAGGGAATAAAGATAAAGGAAAAACTAGTTTTTTCTATAAAAAAAAATTAGAAAAGAAAAATTTTGGTGATAAAGTTAATTATAAAAATGATTTAAAAATATGTAATCCGAAGTTTCCTTTTAATAATAAAAACATAAAATTAAGTAACTTTAATTTTAAAAATAATTATGAAATTGTGCCAATCAAATCGAAAGTTTCCAATAGTAAAGGAAAAAAATATTCTGAAAAAATAAAATTTAAAAATAATGAAAAATATACATTAAATAAAAATTTGGTAGATATGAATTACATAAAAAATATAATGGGTAATATTAATTATGAAAATGATTCTACTGATTCATGTTTTTATAAAAATTTGAAATTAAAAGACAAAAAACAAGTAAACATATTAAATATTTGTTACAATAATAATTTATCAATAAATTATATTGAAAAAGATAAAGAAAAAATGTGTTATACGAAATCTTTAGAAAATAGAAATGAATACTCAAATAAAAATTATAAGAAAAAAAAATTAGAGAATAAAAAAAAATATACCTTAAATAAAATAAATATTAAAAAAATTATTAAAAAAGTTAATAAGAAAAAAAAAAAAAAATTCAAAAAAACCAAACAAAAATTAAATCTTACTACATTTATATGTGATGAAAAAAAAGAAAAATTTCTTTTTAATTTATCTAAAATAATTAAACCTTTAAAAAGAAATACTTTTAGTAAAAACCCCTTTGAAAAAAATTATGAATATTTATTTTTTTGTCAGAAAGAAAATACAATTAATTGTGACTTAGAGGACAGTTTAAATAAAAAAAAAAAATTAGTAGAAAAAGAACAAATAAATGAAAAAAAAATAGAAATCAAAAATATTGAATTTCAGAAAAAATCAAATGAAGAAATTAATTCAGAGAAACAATTAAATAAAAATAATTGTAATGTAAAAGAAAAAAATACCTTTTTAAAACAACATAATTTATACAATGAAAAAATAGAAAATGATTTTACCTTGAAAGATAATGTATATTTAATATATAACATGAAGAATAATTTTAATACAAATGTTCATAAAGGTAAAATTAGTTCAAAGAATTTAGAGCAAAAATATAGTAATTTATTACATGAAAATAATATATGTGAAAAAAAAAAAGAGAAAAAATTCCATTACTTAAATGAGAAAAAAAAAGATATTCATAACTCAAAAGAAAATAACATAAACAAAACAAAAAGTAAAAATAAGGAAATAATAACGGATTTAATGAAATCTAATAAATGTACTTTTGAAAAAACTGTAAAATCAAATTCACATATATCTGACTCTATAAAAAATCTAGAAACACTATTTTCTTCTAATTGTAAAGATATATTTAGATATAAATCAGAAAATTTAAATAGCAACACAAATCACAGTAGTTTTAGTGAAGTTAAAATATGTAAAGATGACTGTATAGATAAAAAAGGAAAATATTACAATTCAAGTGGTTTATCTAATATTGTTCCTAATCATATTAATGAAATACATGAAAATTATAATAGTAGCAATGATAATAATGATTATAATAATAAAGACAATATCAGTCATAAAAGTAATAGTAATACTATTAATAGTTTTACTTCTAATAATAGCAATATATTTATAAATAATGAAAATATTAAGGAAGATATAAAAGAAAACATGTTAGAAATGAATCCTAAAAATTTAATATCTAATTTAAAAGATGAAATAAATACTACTAATGTAGAAAAGTATCCAGAAAGATTTATGCTGAATTTAGAAAAATATGTAACGAATCATCGTATAAATGAAATAAGTTTAAGAAAAATAATTTTGAAAAATAATACAAGCAATTATTTAAGTGATAAAAAAGGAAAAAATAATTATGAAAAAAACTTAAAAAATTTTCCACATAAAAATAAAGAAAAAACACAAGAAATAGTAAGAAAAGAAATTAAAACAAACATAAAAAGTATTTTTCCTTTGGAAAAAGAGAAATATTTATGGTGCTCCAATGATGTAAATATAAAAGAAATTAATCATGATTATATGAACTTTAAGAAAAAAAATTTAATTAATAATAAAAATTCCCAAAAAAAAAAAGAATATCCAAATGAAATTAAAAAAGTTGAAGATATAAATAATAACATAATATTTTGTTCTAATTTCTTTCATAGTAATTCTCCAAAACAAAATACATTAAATAAAAATGATACAAATATGATAAGAACTTTTACAATTAAGGAACTTTTATCAAATAAAATAAAACAAATAAAAAAAAAAGAAGGAATTCTTAGAACTATATCTATGAATAATATTTGTAGAATTGTTTTTCCGAAAAGTAACCTTTTTAATTCAAATAAAAAAAATAATAATTTAAATAAAATAAAAAATAAAAATAATAATAAAAGATCCAATAGTACATTATTAATTAATAATTATAAATCATTTCCATATAAATTAAATAAAACAAAAAGCTTAATTTACATAAAAAATAATAATAAACACATAAATTATAATTCTAATAATAAAAATATAAATGGTAAATTTAAAACAAAGGAAAATTATATTAATTCTAAAACTCTTAAGTTACCACATGATGAAATTTTTATTTATTCATTTAATTTAAATAACAAAAAAATTTATAAAAAACAAATAAAGGAGAATATTACTTTAAAAAAAAATAAATTTTATACAAATGAAAAAATTCAAAAAAACAATTTATTGAAAATGGGAAGTAATTATAATATTTTAAAAAGAAATATAGTAAATAAATACAATAAAAAATATAATTTAAATAATCATAACATGAATTTTTTTAAAAGAAAAAAAAGTTCAACATTCTTTAAAACAAGTGAGAAAATTTCTAATAATTTAAACAAAAATATAGATGATAATGAAAATATTTTACAGAAAAAATATCCAATTAAAAATAAAAATATAGATGAAAGCAAAAAAATTAAAAAATGTTTTTCATTGTTAAGTGAAAAATTAAATAGAAAATTTTCTTTTACAAATATCAACTTATTAAAAAATGAAAAGGGAAATCAAAATCATTTTAAATCAACTCCATGTTTTCTTTTTGAAAGCACAATGAAGAATAATAAGAATAAATCTGAAGACAACATAGATATTAAAAAATAAATGAATCTAAAACTTTTAATAGATATAGACTACATACAAATAATTTATACATTTTAAAAAATAAAAACAATCATAAATGTATAAAATATTGATGTATAACAAAAATGGGATATATTTATCAAAGAATTATACCATCATTATCATTTTTGTAATAGTATGACATTTATTCTACTAGTGTAATACAAATTATTTTAAAAAGTAATATTATCATATGATTAATAAATTAAAATGAAATAACAAAATAAAGAATTATTAAAAATTAAGTATTCTTTCATTATGAAAAAAAAGAAATTAAAAATTGTAAAACACAAATTTACAACAATTACAAAAAAAGAATATAAATACATATTTAGTTTCCCAATTTATAAATTAATTTTTTAAAATTAGAAAAATTAAAAATAAAAGAAATGATGTGAAGAAAAATAATTTTAAAGCATTTTAAGATGGTTAAAACTTCTTTAATATATATAAGTATATATATTACTTTTATGTTTTAGAAATTGTGTTATTTTTATATCATTTTATTTTTTTGTATAAAAATATAATAGTTCTATAGTTTTATTATAAAAAAAAAAAAAATTAAATGAAAGTTATTGAATTTTTTTTTATTATTATAATAAATAAATTAAATTTTAAATAAGAATTAAAGAGCTTTTAATTATATATATATTTTTTGATACATATATGGATAAAATTATCCATTATCATTATTTGTTTATTTGTTTTTTTTAATTAATGATTTATTTTTTAGTATTATTTCTTTATTTATTTGTTTATTTTTTTTTTTTTTATATATTTAATTATATTAAAACTTATGTTAATATCATCAAAGACTACTAAAGTATGCCATTTTGAACTAAAGGTAGATGTTAAAAATAAAGGAAAAAGTATAAATTTAATTATAACAAAAAAAAAAATTAAGTATAAAATTATTTTTCTAAAAATTTATTGTTTCTTATATTTTAATTAAAGAATACCATTTTCAAATTTATATTAAAATAAAAATTATGTACTTTATATTAAGGATGAATAAAAAAAAATATATCTATAGAAGATAAAACATACGAAGTTTTTTTTTTTTTATAATATTTTTTTAAAATGTTTTATATAATAGAAAAAGTAAGAATAAAAAAATAAACAGAATATTTGTGAATGATTTTTTTTTTTTTTTTTTTTTTTTTTAAAAAAAAAAGAAAATTTCACAAATATTTAAAAGTAACAATATTATATAGAAAAGTTATAAGGAAAAAAAGTAAAAGAATTATTTGGAAAAATTAATATATATAATTTTTATAAATAAATAACAAAACAAATAATAAAATTAATACAATTTAGAAAATTTGATTTTTTTTTTTTTTTAATTTTTCATTATAGAAGTCATTTTAATTATGGTATAGAATAAAAAAAAAGAAAGAAAGAAAAAATGAATGTAAATGTATTTTATAATTTTTTATATTATCTTTTTTCATAAAGAAATAGCTAAAAATAATATTTAAAAAAATGTTGATTTTTACTTTATATTTTATTTTCTAAATTTTTTTTTTTTTTTTTGCAGAATGTGTCAGATAATACTAATAAGAGAAAATTAAATAATTATTTGAAAAATAAAGAGAGAATAAAAAAACTAAAAATAGAAAGAAAAGAAAATGCAAAAGGAGATTTTACAAAAAAAGAAAATGAAAAAGGAGAATTTACAAAAAAAGAAAATGAAAAAGGAGAATTTACAAAAAAAGAAAATGAAAATATAAATGATAAAGATAAAAATTACAATTTAAAAAAATATGCATTATGTATTGGTTATATTGGTAGTAGATATCACGGATGTCAAGGACAAAGTAAAGAAGCAGCAACAATTGAAAATGAACTAGAAAGAATATTATTAAAAATAAAAGCAGTGAAAAAAAAAAATAAGGATTTTAATTTTTGTCTATCAAGATCAGCGAGAACTGACAATGGCGTTCATGCTTTGTATAACGTTTTTGTTTATAATATTGATCTTGATTGTATATATTTAAATAATGATGAAATAAAAAATGATTTAGAAAAAGAAGAAAATAATGAAAAGACAGATAATAAAAATAATTATGACTCAAAAGATGAAAATAATAAAGAAAATGAACATAATCTTATTAGAGATAATAATAAAGAAAATGATAATAATTTTATTAGAGAAAATAATAAAGAAAATGATAATAATGGTTTTGTTATTTTGAATAATAAAGAAAATGTTTCACATAATGAGAGTATAAAAATTAATGATATATTTGATGAAAGAAGAAAAAAAGAAGAGGAATTTAAAAAATTATTAAATCTTCATTTACCTTTTGATATAAAATGTTTTGATATTTTTAAGGTAACAAAAAGTTTTGATGCTAGAAAATTCTGTTCTTTCCGATTATATGAATATCTATTCCCTATTTATGTTTTGAGTGAAGTTGAAGTAAGTCATAAATACAAAAAAATATTTAATGAAATTATTGAAAATATAGATGAATATGTTCAAAAAACTAAAGATATAAAAAAAAATAAAAATAAAAACGTAAATCATAATTTAAGTGATATGAAAAGTGGTGAAAACGAAAAGAAGAATAATATGTTAGAGATGAAGGATGATTGTTATAATGTTAAAAATAGTAATGAACAAAATTATATAGAAAATAAAAAAAGTTATATGCAAAAAGAAGAAATTTTTACAATCAAAGAATATAAAGAAGAATTAACTGATGAAGAATTAAATACCTTTTTTGAAATATTTAATAATTATACAGGTTTTCATAATTTCCATTGTTTTACAAAAAATAATATTGATCAAACGACATATAGATATATAAAGTATTTTGAAATTAGTACTGTGAAATTACATAGTTATAATTTTTTATCCATAAAAATATTAGGTCAATCATTTTTAATGCATCAAATTAGAAAAATGATTACTTTAGCTGTAGAAACATTTCGTAAAGCTACATCAAAAAATTCCATTTATTTTTGTTTAAATACAAATAGATATATTCCAATTTCTTTGTTTCCATCTGATGGTTTAATTTTAATTTGCCCATATTTTAATTCCTATAATAAAAATATATGTAAACCACCTCATAGCTCTCCAATATGTTTTAATGAAAATGAAGAAATAAAGAAATTCAAGGAAGAAAAGATTGGAAAATGTATTGTAGAGAAATTAGAAAAAAATGTGTAAGTTTTTTTAATACATTATTAATTTTCAATTTTAAAAATTATTTTTAATAATTAAAATATGTAATAAAAAAAAAAAAAAATATATATATTTTTTTATTATTTCTTTTTATAGATGGAAAGAATGGATTATTAAGATGAATCATTATCCTTTTATTTATCATTTTATAAGGGAAAAACTAAATAAAAACTATAATCTATAGTTTTATTATATTACTAATGAAAAAATGGAAATTAAGAAAAGTAAATATTCCTTTATTTTATTATTATATTGGAAATTTCTTTTTTTTTTTTAACGCTTTTTGTTTTGGTAATTGTGGATAATTGTAAAAATATATAAAAAGAGATCATTTTGAATTTCTCTTTTAGAAAATAAATAAAAATTAATTTTTTAATTTTTTTTTTAATAAATTTTTATTGAATTATATTTGTAAATAAAATTATAAATAATAGAATATTTGTTATTGTTTTAAAAAAAATAAAAATTTTACTCTAAAAAAAAAAAAAAAAAAAAAAAAAAAAATATATTATATACAAATTATTATAATTTAAAATATTTATTGTTTTAAAATTTATATGAAATTAAAAAATAATGCATAATACTTTTGTGTACAAAAAAAAAAAAAGAAAAAAAAAACAATGAATTGTTAAAAAAATAATAACATTTTTTTCTTCAAATATAATGACTCAAATGATAAAAATAAATTATTATTTAAATTAATTTTCTTTTTTTTTTTTTTTTTTTTTCCGGG
>NW_021628219.1:169798-183585 GCF_900005855.1 Plasmodium gallinaceum | reverse complement strand
GATTTAAAATTTAATTATACACACTTTAAGTTGATAAGCATTTATATTAACCTTAACAAAAATTTAATTAAATTACTTATTTTAAATTATTTGAAAATATATGCTTATACCGTTTTATTTAAAAAAATTTCTGTCTAATTATGTTAGAAATTATTTTTATGTAAAATTAATAAAATAATGTTAAAATTATCAGACTTTTGTTAAAGCTATTGTTCCATTATTAGATATTGTTACTAAATGAGAATTTGATAATAAATATGCATCTATTATTGTTGTTTTTTTTTTATTATTCATAAATTTAGAAAAATTAAAACCTAGATAACCAAAATTTATGCCTCCAATAATTACACTTTGATAATTATCTTTATCACTGTTTTTATCAATTTCTTCACTATCGCTTATAGTTAATTGAGTTGTAGAATTAAATGAAGAGTTATTATCCTCTTTCTTATATATATCATCTTTTGATGAAAAATTATTCCCTTTTTCTTTTTTTTTGGCCTTTTTAAGTGATAATGTGCTATTTGTTTTAAAATCTATAATATTCAAATTATTATGTGGAGTATTAATTGTGTTCTTATCATCTTCAAATATACTTTTGTTATGTGAATCATTTATTGAAGGATTTATTTTTTCTTCGATTTTTGCATTACTTTGTTTTTTATTATAATTCGAAGATAAAAAGTATGATAAATTAAAAATAGAAATACCTTCATTTTCATTTTCTTCCTTTCTTCTTTTTTCTTTCAATTCATTTATTTTTTCTTCACAGATACATTTTTTTGGAGTTATGTCATGTAGTATTTCTATTTCTTTTATAAATAATATTTCAAGTACTGACTTAATTTGATATACTCGTAACTGTAAATATAAAAAAAAAAAAATAAAAAATAATTAAAAAAAAAAAAAAAAAAAAAAAAATATATGTATATATATATGTATAATGTACAAATATATATAAATATATGTATAGATTATTACTTTTCCTTCTGCTAAAACAAGTAATTTATTATATAAATTTTTGGATATAAAAATTTTAAATATTGGAAAATCAAAAGCCTTAAAACATGAAATTTCTCTATACATTTGAAGATGAACAATATGAATATAACCAAATTGATCCCCATAAAAAATATATGCATCTTGAGAAAAGTTATTTGAATATATTTTATTTTTAAAAAATTTCCAAAAATTGTTTTTTTTTTTGGTTACTTCTGATATTTTGTTAATACTTTTTCTCATTTTTTTTTTTTCAACATCTTCAAAAGGACTAATATGTTTGTATAATTGATTTGATGATGACCATGTACAAAAACTTGTGATAAAATTGTTTTCAAAATTTTTATCTTTATTTAAATACATTTTATTTTTTGGTAAATTGTTAATTATGCACACTAATGTTGGATGTAACACTAAATTTTTTATTTTTTTATTATTATCATTTTTATATCCCTTATTCATTATATAATTTTTATTTTTTAAGTAATGTTTTTCTTCATTTGTTAAAATAGAACATAAATCCCATATGCATAAACAAATATTATCTGAAATAATGTTTTGTTGTTTTTTGTTTTTTCTAAAAAAATTAATATTTATATTAGAAGGATCAAAATAAAAAAATTTTGACTTAAAATATGACTGTTTTGTTTTAAATACATGAAGATTTAAAAATAAATCTACATTTTTAGAATTCATTTTTATATCATTGTCATTTGAGTTGTCTTCATCTGATTCTTCGTGTTTTGAATTTTTTTTTTTTTCTTTTTCATATGTTTTTTTTTTTATGCTATTATGATCATTGATTTTTTGAAATTCCAAAGAATCTTTTTCTGTATTTTTGCTTTTTCTCTTTTGGTCTTGATATTCTCGTTCGGTATTATTTGAGAGTAATAAATTATTACTAAACTCTAAATGATTTAATTTCTTTTCTTCTAATCGGGTTGAATTATTTTGATTTTCGTTAGAATGTGTCGAATTTTTAGTTGATAATTTTGTCTTACTGAAATCTTCTTCATTTTCCAAATATTCAGAATTAATAAAAGTTGTGTGATTATTAATTGACTTTTTATTAATTCCCTTTCCTATACTTACCAAATAAAAATTATTATCATTTAAACATTTTACATCAATAATTTCATCATGTAATTTAATAACGCATAGAGCTTCTTTTATTATATAACTTTTTTTTTTATCTTTTTCCTTTTTTGTTTCTTTTTCTTTGGTATATTTTCTTTTATTTTTTAAAAAATTGTCTTTAAAGAAATTTTTAACTTTTTTATTTTTTTCTTTTGTTTTAACTTTATCATTTTGTGAACTTTCTTCACTTTCTTCATTTTTCTCTTCACTAAATTCTTCATTTTCATATTCATCTTCACTTTCTTCATTATATTCATTATCATGAATTTCATTTTCTTCTTTATCTTTTTTTTCTTTCCTATATTTTATTTTATCATAGTGTACATTTTTTTTCGTTATTTCTTTATTTTTAAAATCACTTGAAGAAACAAAGTTCATGTTTGAGTTTACATGATTACCGTTTTTTTTAATTTTATAATTTATAAAATTACCCAAAAATATATTATATATATATAAATATCCATAATTATCTGAAATCATTAATAAATTTCCTAAATTATTCCACATAACGCTAGTAATAGAACCATATTTATATGTAATATCATCATTGTTATTTGTGAATTTACATAATCTTATTTGAAATTTTGTTTTATCTACTTCGTTATTTATATTTTTTTCATTATTTATATGAATAAGTGCATAAAATGGTAGAAATGGATGAGATATAATAGCAGCTGTTCTTAAAAATGAAAAATTATTTTTCTTGTCAGTTAATCTATTAATAAAATTATACTTTTTTCTTATACATTTATTTACATTTTTGTCTAAATAATCAAAAAGATACTTAAATTCACTTTTTTCATCTTTTACATTTATTTTATCTTTGTCATTCAAATTTATGTTGTTATATAATAATAATAAAATCATTTCAATATATTTTTCTGCTGATTTAGATATGATTAATGTATTTTTTAATTCTTCATTTGGATTATTATATTTATCACAAAATTTCATATTTGCTTTTTTTTTCTGTTTATCATCATTTGATAATATATTGTTTTTATTTTTACTATCTTCTATTATTTTTTTATAATTATTGCTATTATCATATTTTTTTACATTTTTTAAACGAAAATCAAAAAAATCTTTACATTCATTTGATATTTTCTCTTTTTCAGGGCATTTATTATATATATTATTTTTGTGAACAGTGGTAATTTTATTTTTTTTTTGTTCATCATAATTTAAATTTGAATGATTATTCTTAAGATTATTATCATAATATATAGAATTCATATTATTGGAATTTAATAAAAGTGTCAATGTATTGTCATACGTGTAGAAAAAATTGTGAAAAAAAATATTATTAACAAAATAATTATTATAATTGTTATTAAAAAAATTCGTTATACTAAAATCATTAGGTATAAAATTACTTAAAAATGAACATAACGGAGTTAAATTATGCATACATTGTATATGCATACATTTATATATATATACTAATTTATTCATATTAATATCTAAAAATATTTTTTGATTTTTTTTTGAGTTTTCTTTTTTTCTTATTATTCCATTTTCCTTTTCTGCACACAATGATGATGAATCATTATCTGTCATAACTTTATTCAATTTATCATCATAAGATAAGTTAGTTGATATATTATTTACTTTATATTTTTTTTCTTCTTCATCGTATAATTTGTTTTTTTTTTGTAATGGAGGGATGTTGTTATCATCATTTTTACATAAATCATCCACATTATTAGAAACGTTTTTATTAACTTGATTTTTATTTAAATAATTTTTTCCATTTTTCTCAGAATTTTTTTCATTACTTATATCTATATATTCATATTTTAAGTCGTTATATGATATATAGTTTATAAATTTGCATTTTTTATTTAATTTTTTTAAATGATCTAAAATACATATCTTTTTTATTTTATTTTTTCTATGTATATATAAAATAGTACTATTATAATTATCCATTTTTTCTTTTTCAATTTCATGTCGTTCATTAAAATCATAAAATAACAATGACAATGGAATAACATGTGGTAATTTTTTATAATTTTTATTACTTTTTTTATTATTACTAGCAATTTTATATAATGTTTGTTTATTGTTGTTATTAATTTCATTAACATTTCCTATATTATTATTATTATTAATTTCATTTATGTATTCAATATTATTAACAAGTAAAACATGGTTATTTTTCTTTTTGTCAATCATGTTATTAGATAAAATATTTTCATTTTTTGTTATATTATCATTTAAATCATATTTATTTATAATATTTTTCTCATCTAATATAAAATTTTTTTCAAAATTTTCTCTATTTTTAAAAAGGTTATTATAACTTAAGGAATAGTAGGAGTTATAATATTTTTCATCATATATATTAATGGGATTCTCATGTAAATTCAAATTTTTTTTTCTTAAATTTTTTATATTATTTCTTGAATATTTTATAGACTTATTTTTATTTTTTTCATTAATATTTTTTTTAAATTTTTTTAAAAAGTTAATTTTTGAAGTAAATGAAGAAAACCTATCATGACTTTTCGAACTTTTAAAAATAAAGTTAGAATGATTACATGCTATGTTATTTTTTTCGATATTTGCATTAGATATAAGAATATATTCATTTTCATATATTCTATATCCATTATTATATAAATCATAATATTTTTTGTATTCATTTTTATAATTAAATTGCGAGTTAGTTAAATAGCTTTGATTATTGTTATTAATATTCACCTTATTTTCATTTTTACTCTCTTCTTTATATTTTTCTTCTTTTATTCCATTTTCCTCATTATATTGACTTGATTTATCTTCCATTTCACTCCCTTTATTAAAATAATTATTCACGTTAGTTATACAATTATCTAATGTTTTACTGTTATCAACCTGATCTTTCATATAATCATTATAATTATAAAAATTTTTATTAAAAAATAATAAAAACGATCTATATGTACAATTATTGAGTTTCCAAATTAAATATAAATATTTATTATAAAAATATGAAATATGAGAATCAATAAAATGCTCGCATATTATATTATTTTTTCTTTTTTTTATTTTATTAAAGAAAAAAGGAAAGGATAAAAATGTTAATAAGGTATTTTTTACACTATATGCAGAATTATACAATAATATTTTTAATTTGGAAAAAATAAACTTACTAATATAAATAGATAAATTATCAATACAAAGTAATAATATATATGTCTTATAATAAAATATGTATGTATTTCTATTTATATTATTAGAATTATTTTGATACTCCTTTTTATATATTTCCTTTAAATAAAATTGTTCGTGTGGTTCAACAGAATATTCCTTTTCTTTTTTATCTGTATCACGTCTATTTAACTTTGGTAAAAATATATTTGATTTATATGCAAAAATGTGAAAATTGTTGATAACTAATTCAAATATCGATAAAAAGATATTAATAATACAAAATTTTTCAAAAAGGAAATCAGAAGATAATATTTTTTTTTTTTTTAAATATTCACACGATTTTATACTTACTTGAGGATTTATATTATTATTTTTCAAAATATTGTCTAATGGTTCTAATATATTTAATGTTTTACCTTCTTGATCTGAAATATTATTATTTTTATAATTTTTATAATTTTTATTATTTTCTTGATTGACGTGGATTTTATTCCATTCATTTTTTTTATTTTTCTTCATTTCCTCTTTTTTGTATGTTTTATTTATATAGCAGCATTTAATAAATTTGTTAAATAAAATAGCCATTGTGTTATTTTTTTTATAAATATTTTCGACATTCCAATTTAGTTTTTTAATTTTTTTTAAAAAAATATATAGAATATAAAATAATTTTTTTAAATTTTTTTTTTTTTTATTCTCTTTATCATTATTTTTCATTGTATTTATCTTATTTATATTTATATCATTAGAGACAAAGAAATTATAATACTTTTTCAAAATGATAAAACATAAAATAATGATACATAAATAACATAAAAATAAATCTATTAAATGAATATAATAACAAAAGTATTTGTAATTTATTTTGATATGCATTTTATAAATATCAGAATATTCTTCCATTAAATTATGATGTTTAATTTTTTTGTGTATACAAGATTCGTATCCATTATCATTTTTATGATTTACCTTATGTTCTTCATTTTCTTTTCGTTCCTTTTCATTCTTTTTTTTCTTATGTTCATTCGTTTTCGTATTTTTTTCATAAATAAAATAATTACTTAAATTTATACGAAGAAAAATAATTTGAACAAAAGGAATATGTAATAATGTTAATGACTTATTTTTTTTACCTCTTAAAAAATTAAATAATATATGTACTACATCATTTATATATATAAAAAGAATAGATATAATATAATTAATTAAGAATAATAATACATCATTTTTTTTTTCTTCAAAAATATATAAAGAAAAGAAATTAAAAAACAAATGTGTTAATATTTTGTTGTACTTATTTATTGATATATAATATAAATTAAAAGAAGTAAACATGTCAAATTTATTTTCATTTATTATATCAAATATAATTTCAAAAGTGATATTACTTTTACTAATTAATTTATGTTTCTGATTATTTAAAGAATTTATTTTACTTAATAAAGTAATTAAAAAGCTACTTAGATTTAGTTGTTTTCCAAATCCTTCAATTATTTTTAAATCTTTTAACTTATTTATTAAAGATAATGTATTATATTTATCTAAATTTATATTTACATTATTATCATAACATGATTTTTCATCATTCTGATAAACTGTAACTATTTTGCTATTATAATTGTTGCAATCGTTTTCCTTCTTATTACTATTAAAAATATTGTTTTCTAATTTTATTTTTTCTTCATTTTTATTTATAAACAATTTTTCTTGGAGATAATTAATATTTAAGTCATCATTATCATTAATAAGAAAAAATATAATATTTATCAAACTTGAAAGTAAATTAAATGAGTATAGAAAATTTATAGAATCATTTTCTTCCTTATTAGAATTCTTAAGTAATATATATGGGCTATTATTCACTTTCATATTTTTTTTATTTACAAAAGATTGTGAGAAAATTATATTGAATAAATATTTATTATAAAAAAGAAATTTCTCTAAATGCATTTCAAAAGATAATACAAAAAAATATTTATATTTCTCATATATTTCCATTAATTTATTAAATTTGAAATTTTGAAAAAAAATAAAATAAAAAATAAAGGATAAATTATATATTTTTTTATTGAAATAAAACATAGAATAAAAATAAGATTCAAGTTTGCTTATCATATTATAGTTATTGAAATTGTTCATATTTTCTGAAGTGGTGTTTTTTATTACTTTATTATTTTTATTTAATTCGTTTATCATTTTATATTTAATAATATTTTTCAATGATAAAAAGAAAAAACTATTTAATTCTTCATTTTCACATTTACAATATACTTCTTCATAATTTTTAAATATAATATTTTTAATAATACTTAAAAAGATATTATCATTCGAATTTATTTTGTCATTAAAAATATAATCTAAATATTTGAAGAGAAAATTAAAATTTACTTCATTACAAAAATCTTTTTCTTTTATACTTTCATTAATTATTTCCTCATTATATTTAGTATTTTCAAAAGTTATATTTAGTGGCATATTATCATTTTTTTCATTATTATTATTATTATTGTTATTTTTATCTGAAATGGGGAAATTATGTCTATCGGAAAAGGAAGAATTATATATAGTATTAACTTTGTTATCTGTTTGACCGAAATTATTAATTTTGTCATTTTCTTTATCATTTAATGAATAGGAGAAATAAATAAGTCTAATAATAAAAATACTTAACTGAGTATCATCCAAGTATTGATGTATAACATCAATTGCATCCTTAATATCTCCTGATAAAATAAAAAAAGCAACAGCTAAGTAATATCTTTTTATTTGCATTAATTTATATGAATTATTAATTAAAGCTCTTTTCCATCTTTCTGTTTTAAAATTATTTGATAAAAAATCAAAAATTTTATGTTGTTTTTTTATTTTATAAAATAACATTAATTTCTGCTTTTCATTTTTAGCCATATATAATAAAGCTAAAAAATCTAAACATTCATTTATTTCATTTTGCTTTTCTTTGTCTTCCATATCTAAACTATTTATCTTTTTAATAGTTCTATTAATTAATATATCATATATAAATAGTATATCTTTTTCATTAATAACAAAATAAAAAAGTTTACAATTTTTAAAAAAATTAAAAAAATTATAATCCAATATTCTTTCTTGTAAAAATTCAGAATTATATATTTTATTAATTTGAATATTATTTAATTCTATGAATTTTTCCTTTTTATTATTTTTTTCTTCAAAAGATAATTTTTTTCTTTTAATTAAACGAGTAAAGGAATTGTAATTATTATTTTCTTCCGTAAAAGTTTTATTTCTATCGTTATCTTCATTATTTAAACTACTGTCAAATATATCTATACTAAATAAATCTCTCTCATTAATTTCAAAATGAAAGCAATAATTATAATGACTAATAATTTTTTCTAAATAATAATATATATAGGAAGTTATATTATCATTCATAAAATAAAAAAAATATGTATACTGAAAATGTATATCTAATTTAATATTTAGTAAAAAAAAACAGTTTATATAAAAACGAAAGAAAAAAATTAGTATACATGTTAAATTATTTTTATTTAAAATATCTTCATTGTTATTATTTAAATATTCATATATGTAAGTGTTTTCATTTCTTGTAATATCTTTTCCTAAATTCAAATTAAAATATTCGCAATGACAAGCAACGTAGTCTTCCTTCTGTGAAGCATTATCACTTTCTATATTTTTATCGTTTTCAAAATTATTATAAAAAGAGTTTAATATACAAAATAAAATTAACTGAAAAAAATTACTTAAATGTGGAATATTAAGATGTAATGTTAATATTTGAAGCATTTTTATTTCATCTAAATTTAACTCAAAATTTACAACTTTAGAATATTTTAGGAATTCTCTAAATTCTTCTATTTCCTTCTTATGATCATTTTCATTTTCATCATTAGAATAATCTTCTTCATTCGATTCATCGTTTGTGTTTTCATTTGATAATGAAACTTTGTCTTCTTTATGTTCCTCTTTTTCTTTTTTTTCTTCAGATTTTTCGCTTTCAGAATTTAAGTTAAAATCATCTAATGATACACTTTCATTTTCAAATAAATATATCGATTTATCTTTGTTTTCTTTATTTTCTTTATTTTCTTTATTTTCATCTTTTTTTATATAAGATTTTTCTTGTGAATTTCTCTTTTCATTGATAGGAGTTTTTTCATTTTTGTATAAATTATAAATCTCAGTATTAATAAAATTTAAATCAAATAAAAATTGACTTTCATATATATATGATATTTCATTATAATTATAAAAACTGTGGTTTTCTGATATATTTTTTTCTAAAATAATATTTAATGAACAATATTTTTTTATAACGTATTTATTTTTTTCTTTAAAAAATTTAGTTAATAAAATATTTAGTAATAATTTTAAAGCTAAATTTACATGTGAAAATAAACCTATTTTTATATAATTCAGTAAAATAATTGGATGATAAAAAACCATATTTTTTTGTCTTATTTGTTCATGTTTCATTTTATATTTTTTAAATTTCTTGTATAAATTTATTTTATGAAATGATATTTTGTTATTATTGTAATAACTTTTAACAATATTTTTTTGTTTAGTAATTTTTTCTTCTTTTAAATTGTGTTTTATTTGATTTTTGTCCAATTTTTTTAATAATAATAAAACGTTTTCAAAAAAAAAAATTTGTTTTGAAAAAAAAAATGTTCTATTTTCATATTTTAATATATTCCATTCTTCATCATGATTAGTGTTAATAAGAATGAGTGATGCATAATAGTTTTCATTTATTTTATTTTTTTTTTTTTGATTATTATTAAAGTTACTATTAAAAATTTTCTCATCATTTAATAGAAAACTTAATACTATAAAGTATATATTTTTTTTTTTTGTGCATTTCATAAGTAGTTTATTTTTCTGATTTCTCAATATATGTGGAAAAAGTAAAGATATCATATAAATTTTTTTTTTTTGAAAATCAAATGAATGGGAATAAGTTATTTCTTTATATAATAAATTATTATATATTGTATTTAAATTTACAATGTGTAGATTTTTGTTAGTAATTAGTAGGATATAGCTATCATATAAAATTACATTAAAAAGTTTATGAATATTTTTAATTTGAAAAAAATGAACAAGTTGTCCTTTATTAGCACAAAAAAAATATAAATTAACGGAATCTATTTTCTGTTTGTTTTCATTGAAATCCATACTTTTTACATCGTTATTATTATTAAGAAGGATATCTATATGATTATTTTGTTTTTTATCTATCTCTATGTTATTTTTCAAATAATTCTCATCTTCATCATTATAATCATTATCATTTAAAACTAAAACATATTTTCTACCTGCATTATTATTATTATTTTCTGTAATATTTAATTCCTTTTTTTTAAAAGAAAATATGTCATCATTTTTCTCATCAAATATATTATTTACACAATTATTATTGCTATTATAATGTAAATTCTTTTGATTATCTAAATAGTTTTCATTTGCATTATTTGAATAATTATAAAAACTTTTTTCATTATTTAACTCATAATTAGAAATATTTTTGTAGTCATCTGCTTTCAAGAAATGATTTGTTGCAAAGAGAAATGTGTTTTGAAAAGATAAATAAAAATAGGAAAATATAAATTTTGATTTTAATGGATTAAAAAAAGTAAATATGTTTTTTAATTTTAAATTTATGTATATAAATGTTCCATTACAAATTTCTAATGTTGACAATAAAAGTAAATAAATATTTTTTTTTCTTTTTTTTTGATCTAAATATATATATTTAATAATTAGTAAAAAGTTTTGTTCATTATTTTTATAACATAAATGAAAATCTTTAATCATATAATCAATTATTTTGAAATGTTTCCCTTCAATTAGAGTTAAATCAGATTTAACTTTATCTATATATTTATTATTATCTAATGTTATTTTATGATTATTAGTTTTTGATTCTAATTTTTTTTTTTCTTTTGTATCAGATATATTGCAATCTTCATCAAATATACAAAGCATCTTCATATTATGAACAATGTTCATTTTTTCTGATTTCAAAACAAAAATATTTTCTCTATTTTTATCAATGCACATTAACAGAAAAAAAGAATCAAATGATTCTATCATATGACTTTTATAAACTAAAGGAATAACACTTTTTTTTTCTATTAATTCATTTGTTGAAATAAAAATATTTTTATTTTTTTTTATTTTTTCATAATAATTACAAATTTTATACACATAACTATATATAAAATGTGATTTTTTACTTAAAAAATTAATTTCTTTGTGTTTCAAAATATAATGATTATCAATATACATACTATTTATACAACATATAAGAGTAAATTCATTTTTTTTTTTTTTTATTTTGTTACATATATTTTTTTTTGAGTAATCGTTATTATTACAAAGTGAATTGTGTAAGTTATCGCTTTCATATTTGAAATAACTATTATCATCATACTCTTTTCCTAATTTACTAAAATGAAACTCTTTTTTATTAAAATTATCTTTAAAATCATTAATTTTTTCAGTAGTTAAAGTATCAAATTCATAGAAATTCTTTTTATTATTTTCATTTATTTTATTATCTTTATTCGAATGTACTTCAGGTTGATAATGTTGTTTTTCAAATGATTTTTGATCTTTATGATATATATCTTCTTTAAGTGAATATGTCTTTTCATAATTATTTATATTACTATCAAAATTATTATTTATGTTATTGGTTTTATTGCTATTATTAAAGATTTCATTACTGATAGGATAATCGTTATTTTTTTTTTTATAGTTTTTTTTTTTTTTTAATGAACCATGGAAATTATATAAATACATTTTATTATTTAATTTATTAACTAAAATAAGAACATTTTGATACATATTAAAATCAATACAATAGTGTTCTTCATAATTTTTTTTTTTAAAAGAATATTTTTTTTTGTATTTTTGAGGGAGATCATAATTTTTATAATCAAGTAAATATCTAACACTTATACTTTTTCCCTTTTTAATCCATATATCACTTGGTTTTATTAAAATTTTATAAAAATCAAAATTATAAGTAGAAATTTTTATTGAAAATGGTGGCATTAAATTATTAATAGCACTTAATAATTTTTGAAATAATAAAAAGTCATTTTCTTTTTTTTCTTTTGTTTTTTGTTTGTTTTTATGAGAAAGATTGGAATCACTAGGATTAGTATCAAAAGAAAAATTTGAAAAACAAGTTTCATTTAAATTAAAAAAATTATTATAAGAATAATTATTATTTGTAAATAAAGAGTTTGAATGTTCTACTATTTTTTTTATTTTCCATTTTCCATATTTTATATTATATTCGCTATCTGGTAAATATGTATCATCAGTATAGATAGAAATGAGTGAAGTATTCATTGAATCATATTCAAATTTCGAATCAATAATATAATCAAAATTTACATTAATTGGAACATTTTCATAATTTAAAATATTTTTTATATGTATATTATTATCATATATATTAAAAATAGCATACACAGAAAATATCATATATTCTTTTGAGTCATTATTGTCATTAAATTCGTCAAAATATATACAATTTTTAATTTTATTTTTTTTGTATAAAAAAGTATCTGATTCTTTATTTTCTTTTAATTCATTTTTTGAACCATATACAATTAAATATTCGTTTTTTGATATATTTATATTTTTATTGTTTAAAAAAAAGTTATAATTTTCATTTTTTTCATTTTTATTTACCCAAAGCCATTTTATATTATTAATTATGTTTTCAAAAAATAGAATATATATTCTACATATAGATATAAAAGTAATTTTATTTTGACAATTCATATTCTCTTTCCATATATACATATATCCATCAAAACATAAAGAAACTAAAATAGAAAATCCTTCATAGGAGCTTTCTTTCCATTTAACTGAATAAACATTATTTTGATGATGTAATATATTTAACAAAAATATGTTATTTTTATCAATATAAACATTTTTCTTTTTTTTTTTTTTATCTTCATAATCATAATCATCATTATCATCATCTTCATCATCATCTTCATCTTCATCATCATCTTCATAATCATCATCTTCATCTTCATCTTCATCTTCATAATCATCATCTTCATCTTCATCTTCATAATCATCATCTTCATCTTCATAATCATCATCTTCATTTTCATCTTCATAATCATCTTCATTTTCATTTATATCATATTTTTTTTTTTCATAAATAGAATCAATGGTAGTTGATTTTTCATTATGTATTTCTAAATTTATAATATCATTAATTTTATTTGTATTATTTTCATCATTATTTTGCCAATCTTTATAAAACGTTTCAAAGTTTATTTGTTTCATATTTCTATTTACATCAGTACATGTGCCACCTTCTTTATTTCTTATTTCTTCATAAAATAAAGATGTTTTTGTTCTTATAAAAACATTTTTATTTTTTGTTTTTTCATTTAATATATCATCTATATCTCTTAATCTTTTTTTTTTTTTTTTTTTTTTTTTTTTATTTTTTTTTTTTTTTT